>NC_090388.1:47928424-48247454 GCF_036365525.1 Heterodontus francisci | reverse complement strand
AACAAGGTGCAGCTGCAAGCAGAGCCTGAGTGAACTCTGTTTAAAGCTGGTCTAAAACTCACCTTCTCCAACCCAAACAGCAACTGTTAATTTAATCTGCTAAATAAAAGACAGACTAGACTTAAGATAAAATTAACCCTTAATTATCCTCAGTCACCAAACTTCCACTTTAACGCTCTAATGCAACCCAAGTCAGCACTCCAGTGCAAAAGTATTGCCTGGGTGCAGCAGAGGGAGGAAAATTTGGCAAGGAGGAGCTCAGATCAGTATTGGACTTTTGTTGTAACTTGCAGCAATTGGAATCTTCTCACCTTATTCCCTGCTGGAACGGCAGGACCATTTTTGCATTTGGAACCCAACTCTGCACAGCACGCCCAGCAGTTGTTGTTTACCGGAACAAACCAGTGACAGGCACCTTCTCGGCCATTGGCAATGCATGCCTACGTGCCCCACTGGGAAGGAGGTCTTGTTCCAGGAGTTTGCAGAAGTCAGCAATGAAGTGTTATGAGACCCTGAGCCTCCTGAGGCACTGATGCTCAGACATGTCGAGAGAGCTGATCTTCTGCCTGTAGACCCTGTGTTGGGGATTCTCATCTCCTCCCAGCTGGCTATTGGTGTCCATCTCATCTGCAATGTGGAGGGGCATGTGGCTGAGAAGGCAGCTGGTGCTGCTGCTGGTATTGTTCCTGCTGTTGCTCGAGCTGTTGGCAGTGGTGTGGCCTCCGCTCTTGGCCCTCAACAGAGGGGAAAGGTGGAGCTGCATAAGCTGCTCCCATGCCGTGCTGAAGACTGGCAGCAGGGAAGTGCAGCTGAAGGTGACTGAAGTGCCAGACAGGTGAAGTGCCTTCCAAGAAGTTAGCAATCACCTGTCAAGCAGTGAAAGCACTCTGAGAGAAGAAGTGTTTTGAACAGCAGTGTCTCAATGGCCATGGCTGGAGTTCTTCAGTGTAACTGATCAAAGCCTTCCCAATTTGTCAGTTTAACTGAAGAAGCTCTTTCAACTGTGCACTCACCTCGATGACCCTGGTGAGTTTCTGGCATGTCAGGAAACTGGTACCCTAGCTAGGAATTCCAGCATTCAGGGCTAAAGCACCTCATAACTGGCTGCTTATCAGCCTCGACAAGTGCTTAATTACTTACCCGACAGATCTAAGGAGGTTCCCCAATTGCCTTCAATGCCACCCCGGGAAAAATACGAAGAGGGCGGGATCACGCCAGGACTTTTCCACCTTGCTCGCCCAGGAATTTACCTCTAACAGCTTGGGAAAATTCTGCCCCTTATTTCTATGTAGCTGATGGAACATTCAGTGAGGTGCTGGGAGATATCAGTGATAATTTTAACCGAATCCACCTGGCAAGGACTGGGCGGATTCTGGTTGGATGACTTTCCTGGTATAAATGGCTTAGTTGCTTGCTGAGCTAACTGAGCTTTCAGTGAAGTTTAAAACGTTTAATAATCATAAGGGATTTATTAGCTATCAGAACTTGTGAATTGTGCTTTCAGCACCAGGAATTATTTTGAAAACTGGTTTCGAAAGTTTCTATTGAATGAATAATCTCTCTGCCATATTTCCAAACATAAACTTAATAGCATTTCACTTTAAACAAATATGCACTGATATTCAGTTTGACTGCATGAACAAATCTGCAGCACACAACCAGAATTACAAACATCTAATAGGAATGGATGCCACTGCTTCTTAAGTCAAGGGAGCAAGTGGGTAAGGATTTACTTCAGCTCAGGAGTTTGATATGAATATAAAAAAAAAACAAGGTGAAAGAAAATTGGTTGAAGCATAAATAATCATTTATAGGAACATAGAAACATAGGCTTGGATACAAACAAGGGAGGGTTACCTAGGCAGGGGGTCAGTTTCAGACATGAATCATGCAAGTCTGAGTTTTCTCCTATGTTGTGGAGTTTTACCCCCACAGAATGCATCTTTTGGCCCTAACATTTTCCCCACTCAGAGATCAACTTGATTGACAGGCTTGGCTTTCAGCCAGGCAAAGCTGGTTAAAGCAGAGGCTGCTAGGCTCATTAACATATCTAAAATGCTATCCTGCCTCCTGGGAGCAGGTTGGCTGCTTGCCCCTTGCTCGCCTCTGTCAAACCTGAAGTCAGCAAATTGGAGTCAGCTTCCCAATGAGTTCAGGATTTTCTCAATTTAACCCCCCACCAGCACCCAATCCCATGTGCTCATCCATGTTAATACTACCCTCATAGGAACAGGAGTAGGCATTCAGCCCCTGGAGCCTGTTCCACCGTTCAATAAAATCTCTGCTGATCTATACCTCAACTCCACCTGCCTACACTATCCTCACACCCCTTGATTTCCCTAGAATCCCAAAATCTATCAATCTCAGTTTTGAATATACTCAATGACTGAGCAAAAATTCACAACCCTCAGAGAGAAGAAATTTCTCCTTATATCAGTCCTAAGGTGAGGTCAATTAGCTCAGTTGGTTAGCCAGTCCCTGTATTGGCTGTAGTAGCTCATGGAGGCTTGTAGAGTGGTGACTCTCAAGCCATACATTACCAACTGTCTCTCTCTAATGGGGAATGATGCCTATGGTCCTTTGAGACTATGGCCGGAATTTTACGCTAACCCAGCGGGTCAGATGGTGGCGTGGGGGCAACGTAAAATTGAGCGGCAGGCTCCGGGAGGCCTAACCGCCCCGATTCCGCCTCAAACCAAGTTTACGGAGGTCCGGCGGGGTGGCGGAGGGGGTGAGAAGCGGCCCCCACCCTGCCCGAGGCCAATCAAGACCCTTAAGTGGCCACTTAACGGCCACTTAAGGGCCCTCGCCCGCCTCCACGGGTATCTTACCCGTGGCAAGCGGGTGTGCCGGGGACGTGAAAGGCCACCCAGCTATCGCTGCCAGCCTTTCCGCACCCCGGGGGGGCTGGCAATCGGGCACAGGGTGCCCGATTGAGGGTCACCCCCGCCTCCCAACCCAACCCCGGGATCCAAGATGCCCCCTCCCCCCCAAACGACCACCCTAGCCTCACCAGGGCATGACCGATTCCCCTGGTGAGGCTGCCTGAACTTACCTTCTGTCCCAGTTCCATTGCGTCCTCCTCGGTCGGCTGGGCTGCAGTCTCAGCAGTGGCCACTGCTCCCGGTGGCGCTGCTGAGACTAAGAGCTGCCGTCCCGCTGATCGGCCGGCAGCTCAGTGAGGCGGGACTCAAGCGGGTGGAAATCTCACCTTTGGCCAATTAAAGCCTGGGGATCCGTAAAATACGGGACGGATCCCCAGACTGGGCGGGAGCGGGATCGGCACCGACATTTATGTCAGAGTCCGGCTCCCATCCACCCAGCGTAAAATTCCAGCCTATATCTAGAACAACAACTGATCAGGGATCCACAAATTGAATATGAAGATGAAGAGACATTTTTCCTCCGAGGGTTATGAGTCTTTGGAACTCTATTCCCCAAAGAGCAATGGAGGCAGGTCCTTGAATATTTTTAAGGTATAGGCAGATCAACTATTGGCTAACAAGGGAGTCAAAGTTTCGAGGATAGGCAGGAAAGTGGAGTTGAGGCCACAATCAGATCAACCATGATATTATTAAATAGCAGAGCAGGCTCAAAGGGCCGAATGACCTACTGCTCCTAATTTGTATGTTCATAAATGGCTGACTCCTTACTCTAAGACTGTGACCCCTGGTTCTAGACTCCCCAGCCAGGGGAAGCATCCTTCCAGCATCTACCCTGTCAAGCCCCTGAAGGATTTTATATATATCAATGAGATCACAACTTATAAAAATCTATTGATTTCAGTCTTGAAAATTTCAACTGAGTCAGCATCTATAGTCTTTTGGGGAGTTCCAGATTCCCACTACCCTTTGTGTGAAGAACTGCTTCCTGATTTCACTCTCAAATGGCTGCACTCTAACTTTGAGATTATGTTCTCTTGTTTCGGATTTCCCCAAGAGGAAATAGTTTCTCCATATCTACTCCAAAAAATTTAGCCTGGGTATCATGCTGGTGGCTCGGTGCTGTATCCACTTCAAGGCCAATATATCTTTCCTGAGGTGCAGTGTTCCAAATTAATTGCAGTATTCCAGATGGGATCTGACGAAGGATCTGTACAACTGAAGTATCACTTCTGCAGTTTTGCATTCCAAACCCCTCAAGATAAAGGCCAACATTCCATTTGCTTTTTTGATTACATTTTGTACCTGAGTATTAACTTTCAATGATTTGTGTACAAGGACACCAAAATTCCTTTGTTCCTCCAGAATTCTCTCACCATTAAGAAAATATATCATTTTGTCTTTCTCAGGTCTAAAGTGGTTGACCTCATAATTATCGAAGTCCATGTGCCATAGTTTTGCCCACACACTTGTCCATGTCCAATTCCCATGTAACATCCCGCTTCCATCTACGCAAAGTACTGCAATTCCTAACAGTATCATCTGCAAAGGATATACAAATCTCTATTCCTTCATTCAAATCATTAATAAATTTCAAGGAGGGGGAGAGTTACCAGGACGCTGTGTTTCAAGAGACACAATCACACCCCTTAGATTAGCTACCTTAAATTCGGCCAGTGGTCAGAGACAGGAGGGTGTGGCTATAAGTGAGGCAGGTAGAGGGATCCAGGAGGTACTGTTGCAGGAGCCTCAGCCCTTGTCCTTGTCCAACAGGTTCAAGAGTCTTGCTCCCTGTGTCGACGAGAGCAGGGACTGTAGGGAGGATGAACAAACTGATCATAGCACCTTGGTACAAGGAGCCATTCAAGTGGGGGGAGAAAAGAGAAATGTAGTCGTAATTGGGGATAGTATAGTTAGGGGCATAGACACTGTTCTCTGTGGTCAGGATTGAGAGTTCTGATTGTGTTGCCTACCTGGTGCCAGGGTTCAGGATATCTCATCTGGGCTGCAGAGGAACTTGGAGTGGGAGGGGAAAGATCCAGTTGTCGTGGTCCACGTAGGTACCAGCAATATAGGTAGAATGAGGATAGAGGTTCTGCTGAGGGAATATGAGCAGCTAGGGGCTAAATTAAAAAGCAGAACTAAAAAGGTAATAATCTCTGGATTATTACCTGAGCCACGAGCAAATTGGCACAGGGTCAATAAGATTAAAGAGGTAAATACATGGCTCAAAGATTGGTGTGGGAGAAATGGGTTCAAATTCCCCAGTACTGGGGAAGGAGGGAGCTGTTCCGATGGGACGGACTCCACCTAAATCATGCTGGGACCAGAGTCCTGGCGAATCGCACAACTAGGGTTGTAGATAGGGTTTTAAACTGAATAGTTGGGGGCAGGGTTCAGTTGCATGGAAAATTAGGAAGTCAAAGTTAAAGGAGAAGGTAGGAGTGTAGGTTAATGATGAGGCTGATTGTTATCAGAAAATAAAAGGAAGGGACAGAACGTGTGAACGTCATATTGCACCAAGAAACTGTACAAGAGTAGGGAAATTTGATAATAGAACAAACTTAAAAGATTTGTATCTGAATGCAGGAAGCATTCGGAATAAAATAAATGAGTTAACAGCGCAAATAGAGACAAATGGGTATGATTTAGTGGCGATTACTGAGACGTGGTTGCACAGAAACCAGGTTTGGGAACTGAATACCCAAGGGTACTCAGTATTTCGGGAGGTTAGGCAGGAAGGAAAAGGAGGTGGTGTAGCTTTGTTAGTAAAGGAAGAGATCAGTGCTGTAGTGAGAAATGATATAGGCACCGGAGATCAAGACGTAGAATCAGTCTGGGTAGTATTAAGAAATAGCAAGGGAAAGAAGACCCTGGTGGGAGTAATATATAGGTCCCCAAACAGTAGTTCCACAGTGGGGCACAGTATAAACCAGGAAATACTGGAGGCTTGTAAGAAAGGTACGTCAATAATCATGGATGATTTTTATATGCATATAGACTGGATTAATCAAATTGGCAAGGGTAGCCTCGAGGGATAGTTCATTGAATGTATTAAAGATTGTTTTTTGGAGCAATATGTTGTGGAACCAACCAGGGAGCAGGCTATTCTAGATTTGGTATTGTGTAATGAGGTGGGATTAATTAATGATCTCATAGTTAAGGATCCTCTAGGGAAGAGTGATCATAGCAAGCTAGAATTTCAAATTCAGTTTGAGGGCAAGAAACTGGAGTCCCAAACTAGCATTCTGGAGTTAAACAAAAGTAATTACATAGGCATGAGGACAGATTTGGTCCTAGTGGACTGGACAGGAAGACTAAAAGGTAGGATAGTTGATGAGCAGTGGAAGATGTTTAAGGAGATATTCAATTCCTCCCAACTAAAATATATTCCAGAGAGGAAGAAAGATTCTAAGAGGGGAAAAACATCCAAGGCTAAACAAGGAAATTAAGGATAACAAAGACAAAAACTACAGCATACCATATTGCAAAGGCCAGTGGCAGGCTGGAAGATTGGGAAACTTCCATTTGTCACATCCCACTGATCAAAGCACACTCCCTTATCCTGATTCTCTGACTCCTAGTTCCCAATTAATTATCCACCTAATCATAGGATTGTCTCCAATTCCAAGCACTTTTCATATCTGATAATAATGTTCTGCGTGGAGCCTTATTAAATGCCTTCTATAAGGCCTTATCCACAACAACCATAGACATTCCCCTATCCACTATGCTGATGACCTTCTGAAAGATAACTCAACTAGATTAGTCAGAGACAACCTACCACTCATAAACCTATGCTGAATATGATTTTTGTCAACCAATACCAGAAAAGCAATTAGCTTTTATCAGATCCTAAAGGGGTAGTACTACATCAGTGCAGTTGATTGCTATTAATTAAACAACCTTTTGTACTGTTAGAAGCAATAACCTGTGAACTCTGCTCAGACGGTTCATGGAATGGTCACTGGTGCATGCTTGGGGAACAGAGTTACAGAGTATTGCTAGTAAGGTTTACAAGACAACAAGAAATAGGAGCAGGAGCAGACCAGATGGCCCATCGAGCCTGCTCCACCATTCAATACGATCATGGCTGATCTTGGGCTTCAATTCCACTTTCCCTCCTGCTCCCCTTATCCCTTGATTCCCTGCAAGACCAAAAATCTGTCAATCCCAGCCTTAAATGTATTCAATGATGGAACATCCAGAACGCTCTGGGAAAGAGAATTCCAAAGATTCACAATCCTTTGAGTATAGTAAGTTTTCCTCATCTCAGTCCTAAATGATCGGCCTCTTATTCTGAGACTGTGTCCCCATGTTCTAGATTCCCTGACCAGTGGGAACAATCTCTCAGCTTCTACCCTATCAAGCCATTTTGGAATCTTGTATGTCTCAATTAGATCACCTCTCATTCTTCTAAACTCCAGAGAATATAGGCCCAATTTACTCAGCCTCTCGTCATAGAACAACCCCCTCATACCAGGGACCAATTTAGTAAATCTTTGCTGCACTGCCTCCAGTGCAAGTATCTCCTTTCTTAAATGTGGAGACCAAAACTGCACACAGTTTTCCAAGTGCTGTCTCATCAAAGCCCCGTACAATTTTAGTAAGACTTCTTTATTCCTGTACTCAAATCCCCTTGCAATAAAGACGAACATGTCATTTACTGGTTATAGAATTTGGTTAGAGATTGAAGTCATTAATTTTTGCTGCTTTGTAGCTGATTGAAAATGCTTTTATGCTGGTGTTACTCCACTCTGTTGGTGAGATGCATTGGCTTATACAGCTAATGGTCTGTAGAAGTCATTTCCTAATTATTTGGGTAATATTCAAGAGCTGAAGGATAATAATATTTTTTTCTATACATTCATGGGATGTGAGCATCACTGGAAAGGCCAGCATTCGTTCTCTGTTCCTAATTGCCCTTGAGAAGGTGATGGTGAGCCACCTTCTTGCATCGCTGCAGTCCATGTGGTGTAGATACTGTAAAGGAGACCGTGGTGCTAAAGGCCTGCAAATGAGACTCAACCCGAGTCCGACAGAACCCTATCCGACCCCGAGCCCAACCCGGCCCAAGTCCTTCCATTTTTTCCTGCGCCCGACCTGACCATCAGTTAACCTACCTTCCATTTTTACTTAGTTCCTTAACTGCACAAGCTTAAAATAACTGTAGCAAAACCACCTTTAAAGTCCAAAAAGTAAATTAATATTAAAGTCACTTACCTGAGATGGTGATAGAGCATGTCCAATCCAGCCCGGCCCGACCAGAGCCTAAATGCCGGACCCGGAAATGCGACCTGGCCCGACCCAAACCCGACACATGTTGTCGGGTCCGGGTCAGGTAGCAGGCCTTTACGTGGTGTGAGACAAGTAGAGGAGCATGTACTGACTGTTTTTTGAACAGATGACTAGTTGAATTCTGTTAAGTGCACTGACTCTGGTTTCAAAGCTTTTTTTTTGAGCCAGACCCTGACTTTAAAATGAAAGTAAAATTTTCAGCCTTCTGAAGAAACAGTACAGGTTGGAACCCAGACAAAACACCCACATGATCATTTGACCAGAGGCATGTGACTAGAGTTGTTCAAGCTCAGGTTTTGACAGACTTCAGAGCTGAAGCGGCTGCAAGCATTTTAGCAGAGAAGCTGCAGAGAGAGAAAACTGATTCTGGGAGCTGGCCATCAGCAGATACGAGTTGTTGCAGGAGTTTTTGTTTACATAAGGCGACACCTGTGAAGCTCGTCTTCAAGGCTGTTGTGAGCAGAACTACAGAAATTCCTGAGAGGTGCGCAGTTTTGATGGAGCCGATATCAGTGAAGTTAGGGGAACTGCTACAGAATGAAAATCAGTGTTTGCATCTTGGAGGACAGGAGTTGAAAAGCTATCTGAAGAAGTTCATAGTTTTGAGGAACTTCACAACTGTGCGCTACCATCTTTGCTGAGAGGACTGCCCAGTAAATCTGTGATATCTAGCGTTTTTGCATATGATAATTGATGTGCAATCAGTAAACTATACAGACTGTGATTTAACCCTATAATTAATGTTTAATCTATGTTGATTTTGGTTCATTGTTAAAGTCAATTTTTCAAAAGTGAGATCTTGTCTGTATGGTTTATCTATTGGGGCCGTTCAGTAAATTTGATTCTTTTGTTTTGTTGATCTCCATGGAGATCATAGTACATTCACAGTGCTGTTGGGAAGGCACTTCCAGGATTGTGACCCAGTGACGGTGAAGGAATGTTGATATGGTTCCAAGGCAGGATGGTGTGTGACTCGGAAGGGAACTTGCAGGTGGTGGTGTTACCATGCCTCTGCTGCCCTTGTCAGTCTAGGTGGTAGAGGTCACAGGTTTAGAAGGTGCTGTCGAAGGAGACTTGGAGAGTTGCTCAACTGCATTTGTAGATAGTACACACTGCTGTCACTGTGCGCCAGTGGTGGAGGGAGTGAATATTTAAGCCGGTAGATGGGGTGTGAACACCATCTTGGATGGTATCGAGCCTCCTGAGTGATGTTCGAGCTGCACTCATTCAGGCAAGTGGACAGTATTCCATCACACTGCGGACTTGTGCCTTGTAGATGGTGGACAGGCTTTGGGGAGTCAGTATGTGAGATACTCACGGCAGAATTCAGACGAACATAGGAACACGAGTAGGCCATTCAGCCCATCGAGTCTGCACACCATTCAATATGATCATGACTGATCATCCACTTCAATGCCTTTTACCCACACTATTCCCATATGCCTTTATGCCATTGCTATTTAGAAATCTGTCAATCTCTGCTTTAAACATGCTCAATGACTGAGCTTCCACTGCCCTCTGGGGTAGAGAATTCCAAAGATTCACAACCCTCTGAGTAAAGAAATTTCTCCTCATCTCGGTTCTAAGTGGCTTCCCCCTTATTATGAAAATGTGTCCCCGGTTCTAAACTCCCCAACCAGGGGAAACGTCTTACCTGCATCTACCCTGTCTATCCCTTTAAGTATTTTGTAGGTTTCAATGAGATCACCTCTCATTCCTCGAAACTCTAGAGAATACAGGCCCAGTTTCCCCAATTTCTCTTCATAGGACAGTCCCACCATCACGGGAACAAGTCTGGTGAACCTTCGTTGCACTCCCTCTATGGTAATAATATCCTTCCTAAGGTAAGGGGACCAAAACTGGACACGGTACTCCAGGTTCGGGTCTAACCAAGGTTTTATACGATTGAAGCAAGACTTCACTACTCCTGTACTCAAATCCTCTTGCAATAAAGGTTAACATACTATTAGCCTTCTTAATTGCTTGCTGTACCTGCATGTTAGCTTTCAGCGACTTATTGACGAGGACACCTAGGTCCCCTTTGTACACTTTCTAATATCTTGCCATTTAAGAAATACTGTGCACATCTATTCCTCCTACCAAAGTGGATAATCTCACATTTTTCCACATGATATTCCATCTACCATGTTCTTGCCCACTCACTAAGTCTGTACAAATCTGCTTGAAGCTGCTTTGCATCTTCCTCACAACACAAATTTCCACTCCTAGTTTTGTGTCATCTGCAAACATGGAAATACTACATTTGGTCCCCACATCCAAATCATTGATATATATTGTGAACAGCTGGGGCCCAAGTACTGATCCTTGTGGTACCCCACTAGTCACAACCTGCCAATGTGAGAATGACCTTTTTATTCCTATTCTCTGTTTTCTGCCTGTTAACTAATCTATAATTCATACCACTATATTACTTCCTATCCCATGTGTTTTAATTTTGCTAACCAACTTCCTGTGGGGGACTTTATCAAAAGCCTTCTGAAAATCCAAGTATACTACATCCACCGACTCCCCTTTATTAATTCTGTTAGTAGTCGAGGTAGCTGGGAGAGTCGGTGGGCGTATAATGGATATTAGTAGACAAGGGGAACCCTGTCGCAGTTCTGGGAGGGAGGGGAAGGGGTGAGGGTAGAGGTGTGGAAAATGGGCTGGACATGGTTGAGGGCCCTTTCAACCACAGTGGGAGGTAATCTTTGGTTGAGGAAAAAGGAAGACATATCAGAAGCGCTGTCATGAAAGGTAGCATCACCAGAGCAGATGCGTCAGAGGCGGAGAAACTGGGAGAATGGAATGGAGTTCCTACAGGAGGCAGGGTGTGAAGAAGTGTAGTCGAGGTAGCTGTGGGAGTCGGTGGGCTTAAAATGGATATTAATAGATAGCCTATCCCCGGAGATGGAGACAGAGAAGTCGAGGAAGGGAAGGGAAGTGTCGGAGATGGACCATGTAAAGGTGAGAGAAGGGTGGAAATTAGAAGCAAAGTTGATAACGTTTTCCAGTTCAGGGCAGGAGCAGGAAACGGCACCGATACAGTCATCAATGTACCGGAAAAAGAGTTGGGGGAGGGGGCCTGAGTAGGACTGGAACAAGGAATGTTCGACATATCTCACAAAAAGACAGGCATAACTAGGACCCATGCGGATACCCATAGCAACACCTTTTACTTGAAGGAAGTGAGTGGAGTTGAAGGAGAAGTTGTTCAATGCAAAAACAAGTTCAGCCAGGCGGAGGAAGGTGGTGGTGGATGGGGACTGGTTGGGCCTCTGTTCAAGGAAGATGTGGAGAGCCCTCAAACCGTCTTGGTGGGGGATGGAGGTGTAGAGCGATTGGACGTCCATAATGAAGAGGAGGCGGTTGGGACCAGGAAACTGGAAATTGTCAAAATGACGTAGGGCGTCAGAAGGGTCATGGATGTAGGTGGGAAGAGACTGGACCAGCGGAGAAAAGATAGAGTCAAGATAGGAAGAAATAAGTTCAGTGGGGCAGGAGCAGGCTGACACAATGGGTCTGCCGGGACAGTCCTGTTTGTGGATTTTGGGAAGGAGGTAGAAGTGAGCTGTCCGGGGTTGCGGGACTATGAGGTTGGAAGTTGTAGAGGGAAGATCTCCAGAGGAGATGAGGTCAGTGACAGTCCTGTGGACTGTAGCTTGATGTTCGGTGGTGGGGTCATGGTCCAGAGGGAGGTAGGAAGAAGTGTCTGAGAGTTGGCGCTGAGCCTCTGCAAGGTGGAGGTTGGTACGCCAGACAACAACAGCACCACCCTTGTCTGCAGGTTTGATGACCATGTCGGGGTTAGACCTGAGAGAACGGAGTGCCTCAAGTTCAGACGGGGACAGGTTAAAGTGAGTGAGGGGGGCAGAGAAATTGAGATGACCAATGTCTCGCTGACAGTTTTCATTGAAAAGATCAAGAACGGGTAAGAGGCCAGGAAGAGGGGTCCAGGTAGAGGGAGAATGCTGGAGGCAGATGAATGGGTCTACTGATCGGGGGGAGGACTCCTGGTCAAAGAAGTGAGCCCGGAGGTGGAGGCGACGGAAGAAGAGCTCAACGTTAGGCCGAGCGCGAAATTCATTGAGGTGGGGGCATAAGGGGATAAAACTGAGACCTTTGCTGAGTACAGAACATTCAGCGTCAGAGAGGGGGAGGTCAGAGGGTATAGTGAATACACGGCAAGGGGTCAGATCAGAAGGGGTGGGGTCAGAGGGAAGTGAAGGGGAAGAAGGGTCTGGAGAGGCATTAATCCCCATTAGCTGCTGGAGCTTGTGTTCCTTGACACCTGAAAGGAAGAGAAAAAGTTTTTTGTTCATGCATCAGATGTGACGAAGGACGAAGGGGCGGCACAGTGGCACACGGTTAGCACCGCAGCCTCACAGCTCCAGCGACCCGGGTTTGGTTCTGGGTACTGCCTGTGCAGAGTTTGCAAGTTCTCCCTGTGACCGTGTGGGTTTTCGCCGGGTGCTCCGGTTTCCTCCCACAGCCAAAGACTTGCAGGTGATAGGTAAATTGGCCATTGTAAATTGTCCCTAGTGTAAGTAGGTGGTAGGAGAATATGGGATTACTGTAGGGTTAGTATAAATGGGTGGTTGTTGGTCGGCACAGACTCGGTGGGCCGAAGGGCCTGTTTCAGTGCTGTATCTCTAAATAAAAAAAAAATAAATGAAACTGCGGAGTAGAACAGCTTTGAGATAAGGTGAGATGGTGCTGCTGGAGAGAGAGGTTCAGTGTGTGCATGTGGCGGCGCATAACACTGAGTGTGGATCTCAGGATGCGGCAAGAATAGCAGTCCGAGGAACGTTGTATTTCTTGGAGATACCTGTAATCCTGGGTGGATTCAAAACATGATGGGTGAAACTGCAATTGGAATCCACGTGGAATAAGTTGAAGCCGGAGACAGTCACTGAGGAAGGAGATGTGGCTGTGAAAATGAGTTTTGGTAGACACTTTATTAAACTGCAGGAGGAAAATAGAAAGCAATGAAGGTGAACAAGGTAAAAGAGACAAACGAAAATCCCGTCGGAGAGAAGAGCAGAACTTCTTCAAGGAAGGCATTCCTGGAAGAGAAGTGGCAGTGAATTAAACACTAAAATAAAGCAAAATACTGCAGATGCTGGAAATCTGAAATAAAAACAAGAAATGCTGGAAATACTTAGCAGGTCTGGCAGCATCTGTGGACAGAGAAGCAGAGTTAACGTTTCAGGTCAGTGACCTTCTTCAGAACTGGCAAATATTACAAATGCAAAAGGTTATAAGCAAGTAAAGCGGGGGTGGGGCAAGAGATAACAAAGGAGGTGTAGATAGGACAAGGTCATAGAATAGCTGACCAGAAGGTCATGGAGCAAAGGCAAACAATATGGTAATGGTGTGTTGAAAGACAAAGCATTAGTACAGATAGGGTGTTAACGGACTGAAAATTGAACAGCCGCAAGTACAAACATGAAAAAAAACAGTGGGTAAGCAAACTGAACAAACTAAGATGAAATAAAATAAAACAAACACAAAAGAATATAAAAAAGAAAAAATAACTAAAAATAAAAGTAAAATGGGGAGCCTGTCATGCTCTGAAATAGTTGAACTCAATGTTCAGTCTGGCAGGCTGTAGTGTGCCTAATCGGTAAATGAGATGCTGTTTACTCGAGCTTGTGTTGATGTTCACTGGAATACTGCAGCAATCCCAGGACCGAGATGCGAGCATGAGAGCAGGGGGGAGTGTTGAAATGGCAAGCAACCGGAAGCTCGGGGTGATGTTTTCGGACTGAGCAGAGGTGTTCTGCAAAGTGGTCACCCAGTCTGCGTTTGGTCTCCCCAATGTAGAGGGGATCACATTGTGATCAGCGAATACAGTATACTACATTGAAAGAAGTGCAAGTAAATCGCTGCTTCACCTGAAAGGAGTGTTCGAGGCCTGGGATAGTGAGGAGAGACGAGGTAAATGGGCAGGTATTACACCTCCTACGATTGCAGGGGAAGGTGCCGTGGGAAGGGGGCGAGGTGGTGGGGGTAATGGAGGAGTGGACCAGGGTGTCGCGGAGGGAACATTCCCTTCGGAATGCCTTAGCCAAATGTTTCCTGTTTACATACCTATAGAAGTTTTTACAGTCTGTTTTTATGTTTTTTGCTAGTTTACATTCATATTTTATTCTCCCTTTCTTTATTCCCAGCCTCTGACCTGCTCTTGTAGCCACAGTATTTATATGGCTAGTCCAGTTAAGTTTCTCATCAATGGTAACCCCTGGGATGTTGATGGTGGGGGATTCAGCGATGCTAATGTCATTAAACGTCAAGGGGAGCTGGTTAGATTCTCTCATGTTGGAGATGGTCATTGCCTGGCATGGACTGCTTCATTATCTGAGGAGTTGCAAATGGTGCTGAACACTGTACAATCATTAGCGAACTTCTGACTTCTGACCTTATGATGGAGGGAAGGCCATTGAAGAAGCAGCTGAAGATGGTTGGGCCTAGGACACTACCCTGAGGAACTCCTGCATCGATGTCCTGAGGCTGAGATGATTGCCTTCAACAATCACAACCATCTTCGTTTGTGCTAGGTATGACTCCAACCAGTGAAGAGTGTTCCCCCTGATTCCCATTGATTTCAATCTTCCTAGGGCTCTTTGATGTCACACTCAGTCAAATGCTGCCTTCATGGGCAGTCCCTCTCACATCACTTGGAATTCAGCACTTCTTTCCATGTTTAGACCAAGGCTATAATGAGATCTGGAGCCGAGTGGTCCTGGCGGAACCCAAGCTGAGCATCAGTGAGCAGATTATTGCTGTGTAAGTGTTGCTTGATAGCACTGTCAACGACACGTTCCATCACTTTGCTGATGATTGAGAGTAGACTGATGGGGCAGAAATTGGCCAGATTGGATTTCTCCTGCTTCTTGTGGACAGGAGGTACGTGGGCAATCTTCCACATTGTCGGATAAATGCCAGTATTGTATCTGCACTGGAACAGCTTGGCTAGGGGCATGGCTAATTCTGGAGCACAGGTCTTCAGTACTACAGCCAGGATGTTATCAGGCCCCATAGCATTTGCTGCATTTAGTATGTTGATCGGGCCTGTTTCAGTGCTGTATCTCTAAACTAAATTAAAAACATATTGAGCTTTTCAGTTTTGATTAGGTTAATTAATTGCTGTTTCAATTTTGCTGGTATATAGCTGCAAGTCTGGGTGCTGCAGAGAGGAGGTACTCCTGCGGGGTTCAATAGTTTCTCACTATTGGCTCGAGTCAGACCATTTAATTAATATTGGCAAGATTGATTACTGCATATGGGTAAGGATGCCTAGAAGCATTCCTAATTCAGTGCTAGTACAGTTAAGTTACTGCAGGTTGATAAGGAGCCCTGCGGACAGGAGTAACACAGTAAAATTAATTCACTGAAGTTTGCTAAGGAGCCTGGGTGCAGCAATTTCTCAGTTTTGCTCGTAATGTATGCAAATTGTTAAAGAAGCTTCAAAACAGAAGCTGTCTATAATACGGGGAAGTATTTATCTATAGTCTTTTAACAATGCCTAGAGACAAAGAGTCTCTTAGTTTAATGGTAAGGTTAAAATATTGCATGGTACTCAGAGGGCCTGGAAATGGAACCTCTCCATAGTACTTACATGACTGATTGCTGCAATCTGACAAGAGTGGCTGGAGGCAGGAGTCTGTCATTGTGCAAGGGTCCCTGAAAATCCAAACCCATTTGTGTGTTGAATGCATTAATTCTTCAATACGGTTTCAGAATAATTAATACAGTTCCATTTAGATCAGGGTTAATGGTATTAATTCTGTTTAATAGAACTGTGCAAGATGAACTCTACCAAGAATAAACCACATTGTCCAATGTTCTTTTTCACACTAACACCTTACTACTGCACACCCATTTAATGCAGAGGCGGAGGAAAGTTCAATTAAGCTTGATGGAAATGACGTCATTCTTCCCATGAATGGGATTCATTCTGTATTGTATTCTACAGTTCCTCACTGACTCCCGTAATAATACAATACTCAAATAATTAACCATATTGGGCTTTTTAAAATTTTGATGGAAATTACTAAATGCGTGAAAGATTTCTTTAATACTCATGTATTATTCAATACATGTGAAATGCCTCTTAGCTCTGTTTAGATATGAGTGACTGTCATCTGGAAAATGTCCTCAACAGAAATGGTTTAGCATGGGAAATATTTCAGATTTGGGGCATGCAGCTGGAATAGGTTTTAATCTTATGACTTGAGAAAAAGATTTTTTTTTAAACAACCAATCCTTTTTAAAATCCCACTTTGGAGGCAGTAGGTGGTGAAATGAATGGATTTTTTTCCTTTAACAACTGAGGCCTTGGTTGAATTGGGATGAAATTCTTTCAGCTGGCTGCAAGGGTTCTTTGTTGAATTGGCTTGATGTAGGGTCTCAACTCAGTTCTTTTTTAGTGTGGAATCAAGCTCCAAATAGCCTATAATGCTGCACCAACTGGAACCAAATTGTCGGACTCACTCACAAAGGCCACAAAGTTGTCTCATTTGGGAAATGGAAATTTTGTGCTGATACAGTAGGGAATGGATAATCTTGAGGTTGATGTTAAAGGCACATGGAGGATGAAATTCCTCTTTTACAGAAGAAATGGAAGAATTTTTTGTGTTAGTGGAGAATAGAAGTAGCTTTACTTGGGAGTGCTTGATGCTAACCCTGGATCACAGTGAGGGAAAGTATTCTAATCCATGCACAGACATCCTTCACCTGGAAAGCAAAGACAAATAGGAAAAATATCAGAATTTTCCCATCACTTTCATTTTACATATAAAAAATGTGCAGAATAAAATCACAAACAGGACTATTTCTCTTCAGCTGCACAACTGCACTATTGGGTGTTTTCTGCTTGCAATTATATAAGGTAGCAGAGCTCAATATTCGTAAGAGCTCCCTGACTCGTTGAGGAAAGAAATAATGCTAAGACAAGACAATCAAGGGAGCCCTATCAATTCAGTACTTCAATGGCTTTCAGCTTATTTTTTTTCAAAGGTTGGCAGTCAGTCATCTCTAGATATCCAAGACAGCTAACAATTGTTAATACACTCTCTATGTTTGGAATAATGCCTATTTCAACTACCTAAAATCCATTTCTGAAACTTGTTCCAAATTTTTTTTTAAATGATGCACTCATAGCTGCTCTGTGAGTAAATGCACCAATTGGTGTAATACTGCATCAGCACACCAGGGAGTCCACTGGTTCAATCTCTAGCTTTAGCTAAGGTAGCAGATCTCAGCCGGAGCAGCGGTGAGCATTAATATTCCTGCTCCAGCGAGAGAACCTGATTGTTATTCATGCACCATGCCCAAAAGTGCTTCTGTGCGAATGCTGGTTCAGGTTCAGTTGCGTTATTGCCCACAGCAGAGTAGCCTGCCAATACTAATATTCTAGGCTCAGACAGGAACAATAGCCACTTGAGGGCAGCTGCAGGCATTCAAGGAACTGTACCCTAATATCAATCAGCGCTTCCAGAAAGTAGGAAAACTTGAGAAGGAAAAAAGAATCTGCAGAGGAAAACAAAAACTTGCTTTTTTACAGCTTCTTCAGGGCATTCCCTAGCACACAATAGCCAAGAATTGCTTTTTAAAGTGTGGTCACTGTTATATGGACAAATGTAGCTGCTTATTTTCACGCAGCTAGGTCCTGCAAGCAGTAATGAGATAAATAACCAGTTAACCAGTTTTGGTGGTGGTGGGTTAAAGGATAAATATTGACCAGAATATATAAAGTAAAACAAAAGAATCAGCTATCTTACTTGATCTTTCTCAATGGTAGGTGGAAGTGGTTCCTTCAATATTGCCCATTGTGTAACCGCAATCTGACAGTTAGAAAGATTTATTACCTGGTTGGCAGGTCCTTTTGATTTTTAGAATTGATCAACTATACAAGTTGGGAGTTCACTTTCACACAACAACAGCAATTTTAACTGAAATGATTGATCACTTTTTTTCTCAAATGAACTCCGAACAATTTAATTAGTCAGGAAATTGAGTGGAACCCAGTTACAAAATCAAAGTATATTGAGGCGGGGGGGGGGGGGGGTATGTTGTACAAAAATAACTTATTGACAGTTTTGAAATATAGCTAGCACAAGTAAACAACAGGGATCACACTGCAGCTAAAGGAGCATTAACACAGTAATAAAGCAAGACACCTTTCAATGTTGCTATGAAGGTGTGTTGATGTGATTGTGTCTTGCACTATACATGCCTTACTTTAATTAAAAAATAAGATAAACATATAAAAACTGTATGCAAACATATTGCATTACAGCAAGAATAAATTGGGGAATGATGACAATTTCCAGCCGGGATTTGTTTTCCCTTTTCCAGAATTCTGGCATGTCTTGGTTTGGGCTGTAGTTCTTCCCATTCCTTGATCCCACCCAGGCCCCAGACAATCTATTGGGGGTCAGACTGTTTACCATACATTAGGTAGGTACTCCATTCTATAGCAGGGAGCCTACCTGGGAGCTGGCAGGGTATGGCTGTGACACGCCTCATGTAGTGTAGTCTCACAGACGTTAATAATGAACTATTAAAATACTTTATCAAAGTGTGACAAGGAGGTCATTGCAGGTGGCAGATACTGATGAATGATTTTCTTGGCTCTCCTTGACTCAGCTGACTTTGTACAGTCTTTAAACTTCTCCAGGCGCTGCCTGACAAAGTACAGGTGGTAGAGTTGGACATCCACTGCCCTGGAAATCTCCTGCATTGACACTAGACAGCTTTCCTTTGGGATTTGCAGTGGTGAGTGCAAAAGGGCACTGTTCTTTGGTACCTTTCTTTCTTTAGCAGTATTTCCATTACCCCAACTGCCATCCTGCAAACCTGCAATTCTGCAATCTCAGACCTTCATTGAACAAATCAGTAACATCCATTGTAAACCAAAGCAATACTTTAAAATCCTCCAGCAAATGCTATTTTCCACCTGTAAATGGGTGAACTCGCAATGAGAAGTATATGCAGCTAACACAATATGTTGTGATGAGCTTGGAAATTGCAATGAAATCAGGGCTGGTCATACTAGGCAGGTGTAAATTGTGCTCTACTCTTCTTCCAGTTTCAGATCAAAGCTCTGCAGTCCTGTCACATCCAGTCGTGAATGGTGGTAGACAGTTAAACTACTAACTGGAGGAGAAGGCTTCATGAACATCCCCATTCTCAATTATGGTAAAGCCCATCACATGAATGAAAAAGACAAGGCTGAAGCATTTGCAATCATCTTCAGCCAGAATTGCCAAGTGAATGATCCATCTCAGTCTCTTCCTGAGGTTCCCACCATCACAGATGCCAGTCTTCAGCCAATTTGATTCACTCCAGATGATATCAAGAAACGGCTGAACGCACTGGATACAGCAAAGGCTATGGGCCCTGACAACATCCTGGCTGCAGTGCTGAAGAATTGTACTCCAGAACTAGCCATGGCTCTAGCCAAGTTGTTTCAGTTCAGTTACAACACTGATATCTACCCAACAAAGTGAAAAAGTGCCCAGGTATATTTTGTCCACAAAAACCAGGACAAACCAATCTGGCAAATTACTGCCCCATCAGGCTACTTACATGCAACAAAGTGCTGGAGGACTAGGACCCCTCAGCTCCAGGCCCTGGTCCAATTGTGGACAAACAGCTGAATTCTAGTGGACAGGTGAGAGTGGCTGCCCTTGACATCAAGGTGGCATTTGACGAAGTGTGACACCAGGTAATCCTAGTAAAACTGAAGTCAATGGGGATCAGGGGGAAATCTCTCCACTGGCTGGGGCAATACCTAGCACAAAGGAAGATGGTTGTGGTTGTTGAGGCCAATCATCTCAGCCGCAGGACATCATTACTGGAGTTCCTCAGGCAACGTCCGAGGCGCAACCATCTTCTACTGCTTCATCAATGATCTTCCCCCTAAGGTCAGAAGCGGGGATGTTCTCTGATGATTGCTATGTTCAGTCTCATTTGTAACACCTCAGATACTGAAGTAGTCCATGCCCGCATGTAGCAAGACCTGGACAACATCCAGGCTTGGGCTGATAAGTGGCAAGTGACAGTTGTGCAACACAAATGCTAGGCAATGATCATCTTCAATAAGAGATAATCTAATCACCTCACCTAGTCATTCCATGCATTTCCAGCATCAAATCTCCCACTGTCAACATCCTGGGGGTCATCATTGACCAAAAACCTAAGTGGGCAAGCCATATAAATATTGTAACTATAAGAACAGGTCAGAGATTATGTACTCTGCAGCGAGTGACTTACCTACTGACTCCCCAAAGCCTGTGCACCACCTATGGGGCACAAGTCAGGAGTGTGATGGACTACTCTCCACTCGCCTGGATGAGTACAGCTCCAACAACACTCAAAAAGCTTGACACCATCCAGGACAAAGCAGCTCACTTGATTGGCACCCCATTCACAATCTTAAACACTCACTCCCTCCACCACTGGCAAAACGTGTCTGCAGTGTGTATCATTTACAAGATACACTGGAGCAACACACCAAGGCAGCTTCGACAGAACCTCCAAAACTTGTGACCTGTATTACCTAGAAGGACAAGGGCAGCAGTTGCATGAAAGTACCTCTTCAATCCACACACAATCCTGCCTTGGACATGTATCACTGTTCTTTCATCATTGCTGAGTCAAAAACCTGGAACACTCTCTCTAACAGCACTGTGGGTGTACCTACACCATGTGGACTGCAGCAGTTCAAGAAAGTGGCTCACCACCACTTTCTCAAGGGCAACTAGGATGGGCAACAGACTCTGGCCTTACCAGCAGCCCCCATATCATGAGAATAAAAAAATAAAAAATTAAAAAAGAAATCGTCTGCCTTTGGAAAATCCAGGTTCAGTCAACATTATTCAGTATAAAGGCGCATTTTCTTGGCTCAGGAATTATTTGACTTGCATGATGAGGAATAACAGTCAAATAGTAATCAATCCATTGCAAGTCTGTTGCATGATATTTAATCATTGCATGTTTGAACAATCTCAATAGGACAGTGCAGAAGGGCCATAAATATTAAATGTCGCTGATAAATCCAATAAGGAATTCAGGAGAAACGTTGTTACACAACAACAACAACTTGTATTTATATAGCACCTTTAACATAACAAAACATCTCAAGGTCGCTTCACAGGAGCATTACAAAGCAAAATTGACACCGAGCCACATAAGGAGATATTAGGGTGAGGTTTTAAAGAGTGTCATAAAGGAGGAAAGAAAGGCAGGGAGGTGAGAAGTCTAGGGAGGGAATTCCAGAGCTTAAGGTCTAATGGGCTTGAATAACTTTTGTACCACACAAGTGCCAGCTGAAACCATGGCCGCCAATGTTGGAGCAATTAAAATCGGGGATGCTCAAGAGGCCGGAATTAGCGAGTGCAGGTATCTCAGAGGGTTGTGAGGATACAGCGATAGGGAGGGGCAAGGCCATGGAAGACTTTGAAAACAAGGATGAGAATTTTAAAATTGAGGTGTTGCTTCACCGGGAGCCATGTCGATCAGTGAGCACAGGGGTGATAGGTGAACAGTACTTGGTGCGAGTATGGGCACGGGTGAGCTCATGTTTACGGACAGTAGAATGTGTGAGACCAGCCAGAACTGTGTATATGGATCATTAATGTGCCACAAACAGGTACAGAAGATAATTAAAAGGGCTAATGGAATGCTGGCTTTTATACTAGAGGACTAAAATACAAAGGGGTAGAAGACGTGTTTCAGCTATACAAAGGCTGGTTAGACCTCACCAGGAGTACTGTGTGAGAAGTTCTGGGCACCAGTCATAGAGTGATACAGCACTGAAATAGGCCCTTTGGCCCACCGAGTGTGTGCTGACCAACAACCACCCATTTATACTGATCCTACATTAATCCCATATTCCCTACCACATCCTCACCATTCTCCTATCTACACTTGGGGCAATTTACAATGGCAAATTTACCTATCAACCTGCAAGTCTTTGGCTGTGGGAGGAAATTAGAGCACCCAGCAGAAACTCACACAGTCACAGGGAGAACTTGCAAACTCCACACAAGCAGTACCCAGAACTGAACCCGGGTCACTGGAGCTGTGAGGTTGTGGTGTTAACCACTGTGCCACCCTTTAGCAGCCGATATTGGCCTTGGATGGAGTACAACTTAGGTTAACCAGAATTATAGCTGGACTCCAAGGGTTAAATTCTGAGGAGAGATTACCAAAACTACAGTTGTAGTCCTTGGAATTTAGACTGTTAAGGGGTGATTTAATTAAAATTTTCAGGCTATTAGGGGGAACTGATAGGGTAGATCAAGAAACATTACTTCAGCTGGTTGCCGATACTAGGTCTGGGGGCATAGTCTAAAAATTAGAGCCAGAATTTTCAGAGGTGAAACTAAGAAACCCTTCTACACTCAAAAAGGGCTGAATTTTGTGCTGGAGGCGGGGCTCCCAGCACTGGGTCGTAAAGGTGGGGGGATGGGGATCCACCTCCAAGAGTTGCTGGCCAATCACAGGGCTAGCAGCTTAGCAGGGAGTGGCGGCCACTGCTGGTGCTGCAGAGGCCTTGGACCCAGGTCCAGCGCTGGAACCCCAGAACAGAGGTAGATGAGGCGGGGTCGCTGGGGCCAGTCCAGAAGGCCCCAGTGAGGGAGCCGTGGGGCTGGTTGTTCAGTCCAGGGGGAGGGGGGGTCCGGGGGGTAAAGTTGTTCCCGGTGGGTGTCCTCCATGGGCCACAAATTGCCCATGAAAGAGGGAACTATCCCCAAACCCACAGGGAGGGCATCTCGTTTCATAGGCCACTTAAAGGCCTCAATTGGTCTCTGGGTGGGAAGGCTGTCGTCGGTCTATCCCGCTCCCAGAAAGATTGCTGGGCAATGGGAGGCCACGGGCTCACCGTCCCTCACCCCCCCCCCCATCATGATAATCCATGCAGCGCCCGACCCTACCTCCGACCCCGCCTCTGGGGGGCCCGGAATTTTATGGCCAAAGGGCTGGATTTTATGGGCCCCCTTGAGGCGGGTTCGGAGGCGGGGGGTCGGGGGGTGCATAGAATTGTGACAGGAGGTGGGGGGTGGAGGGTGACAATGACAGAAGACAAATTTCCTCCAATTAAGTATTGGGAATACAATGACTTTGGTCTTCCCAATACTTAATTGGAGGAGATTTTTGCTCATCCAATACTGGCTGCCTGATAATTTTGAGGCAGTGGAGGAGTCAAGAGAGATAGTGATGAGTTAGAGCTGGGTATTGTCAGCGTACTTGTGAAAAGTGGCACAGTCTCTTTAATAAAAGAATGGAAAGAGTGTGGCATTCGTAGAATCATAAAAATTTATAGCACAAAAGGACACCATTCAGCCCATCATGTCTGTGCTGGCCGAAAAAGAAGTATCCAATCTACTTCCACTTTCCAGCTCTCGATATGTAGCTTGCAGGTTATAGCACTTCAAATGTATATCCAAGTACTTTTTGAATGTGATGAGGGTTCCTGCCTCTACCACCCTTTCAGGCAGTGAGTTCCAGATCCCTGCCATCCTCTGGATGAAAAGACTTTTCCTCAACTCCCCTTTAATTCTTCTACCAATTACTTTAAATCTCTGCCCCCTGGTTATTGACCCCTCTGTTAAGGGAAATTGGTCCTTTCTATCCACTCAATCTAACCCCCTCATAATTTTATACACCTCAATTAAATCTCCCCTCAGCCTCCTCTGTTTCAAAGAAACTAACCCCAAACTGTTATAGCTTAAATTCTCCATTCCTGCCTCCACCTCATAAATCTCTTCCCTAACCTCTCTAGTGTGATCACATCCTTACTGTAATGCGGTGACCAGAACTGTATGCAGTCTTCTAGCTGAGACTAACTCGTATTTTATACAGTTCTAGCATAACCTCCCTACTGTTATATTCTATGCCGCAGCTAATGAGGTAAACTATTGCACATGCTATCATAAGGAGTGGTTGAGACAAATAGCATGGATGCATTTAAGGGGAGTGCATGAGGGAGAAAGGAATAAACGGATATGTCAATCAGAAAGATGAAGTAAGTCGGGAGGAGGCTCATATGAAGCATAAACAGTGCCATAGACTGAATGGCCTGTTTCATTGCTATATAAAATTCCACGTATTTGGAAAAACATTTTATTTTAGAATCTGTCATTTCCATACCCAAAATAAAATAATAAAATCTTGGTGGATATATCTGCTTCCATCTTCTTCCCAACTTTTACACCTCCTCTCCTGAAGGTGATTTATGCTAAGCTCACATTCAAAAGCTTCAGCTGCCCTCTCTTACCTCATATCAATGGTCATTCCTCTCATGTGAGCTGAGTAAACCAGTATTAATGGGCTACTTGATTTTGGTAGACATCAGAGCAAACTGGATCCTATTCTTGTTTTCCATCAACAGACACTGATTTTCTAATAAGGGTTGCTGGATAGTAATCAATGTGGGCTATGGTCATTTCACCATCTCCATAGCTTGGGACATGGGGGTCACTTCTAATATCCCATTTCTACACAGAACTTGAGGTTAAACCAGGGGCAGTTCTGCTCTGTATGACTTAGTATCTCACCACAACAATTGAGCTGTCAATGCTGCATCCATTTCCATTTTTAATCCACCCTCCCCCACCCCCCATCCCATTCATAAGCAAAGCAGAAATTCTTGGTGATGATCTATGTTCCTTTTAGACCCTAACAGAAAGAAGAGATGTGAGGGCAGAATCATAGATGGTTTAAGGCACAGAAAGAGGCCACTTGGCCCATCGTGTCTGTGCCGGCCAAAAAACAATCCACCTATTCTAATCCCACCTTCCAACATTTGGTCCATAGCCCTGCAGATTACGGCACTTGAGGTGCATATCCAGACTCCTTTTGAATGAGTTGAGGGTTTCTGCCTCAACTGTCCTTTCAGGCAGTGAGTTCTAGATACCCACCACCCTCTGGGTGAAAAAGGTTTTCCTCATCTCCCCTCTAATTTTTCTACCAATCACTTTAAATCTACAGCCCCTAGTCACTGACCTCTCTGTTAAGATGAATAGACCCTTCACCTCCACTCTATCCAGGCCCCTCAAAATTTTGTACATTTCAATCAGATCTCCCCTCAGCCTTCTCTGTTCCAAGGAGAACAACCCCAGCCTGTCCAATCTTTCCTTATAGCTGCATTTTTCCAGTCCTGGCAACATCCTCGTAAATCTTCACTGTACCCTCTCTAGTGCAATTACATCCTTTCTGTAATGAGGTGACCAGAACTGCAAACAGTACTCAAGTTGTGGCCTAACCAATGAGTTATACAGTTTCAGCATAACCTCCCTGCACTTATATTCTATAACGCGACTAATAAAGGAAAGAATTCTATCTGCCTTCTTAACCACCTTCTCGACTTGTCCTGCTACCTTCAGGGATCTGTGGACATTCGCTCCAAGGTCCCTCACTTGCTCTACACTTCTCAGTATTTTTCCATTAATCATGTATTCCTTTGGCTTGTATCACCTCCCTAAATGCATCACCTCACACTTCTCCAGGTTGAATTCCATTTGCCACTTTTCTGCCCATCTGTCCAGACCATCAATATCCTCCTACAGCTATCCTCCTCGCTATCAACGCACAGCCAATCTTTGTGTTGTCTGCAAAATTATTGATCATGCCCCCAACATTTACATCTAATTCGTTAGTATATACCACAAAAAGCAGAGGACCCAGTACTGAGCCCTCGGAACATCACTGGAAACAGCCCTCCAGCCACTAAAACACCCGTCAACAATTACCCTTTGTTTCCTGCCACTGAGCCAATTTTGTATCCACCTTGCTGTATTTCCCTGGATCCCATGGAATTTTATTTTTTTTAATCAGTCTGCCATGTGGGATCTTGTCAAAAGCCTTCTAAAATCCATGTAGACCACATCAACTGCACTACCGTCATCTTTCTTCCTTGTTACTTCTTCAAAAAATTCGATCAAGTGATCAAACAGGATCTTCCCTTAACAAATCCACGCTGACTATCCTTGATTAACCTGTGCCTTTCTAAGTGACAGTTTATCCTGTCTCTCAGAATGGATTTCAATAATTTGCCCACTTCTGAGGTTAGACTGACTGGCCTGTAATTATTCAGTCTATCCTTCGCTCCCTTTTTAAACAGAGGTGCAATGTTAGCAGTTCTCCAATCCTCTGGCACCACACCTGTATCCAGTGAGGACTGGAAAATGATGGTCAGACCTTCTGCTATTTCCTTTCTTGCTTCTTTTAACAGCCTAGGCTGCATTTCATCTGGCCCTGGTGATTTATCATCTTTCAAGGATGCTAATCCCATTAATACGTCCTCTCTCCCTATGTATATAACATCCAATACTTCACACTCCTCCTCCTTAACTACAATATCTGCATCGTCCCCCTCTTTTGTGAAGACAGATGCAAAGTATTCATTAAGAACCATACCAACATCTTCTGCCCCTTCACGTAGATGACCTTTTTGGTCTTTTATGAGCCCTACTCTCTCCTTAGTTATCCTCTTAATGTTTGGGTTCACCTTGATTTTGCATGCCAATATTCTTTCATGGCCTCTCTTTGCTTTCCTAATTTCCTTTTTGATTTCACCCCTCCACTTTCTATACTCCTCTCGGCTTTCTGTAATATTGAGTTCTCACTGTTGGACATGAGTTTTCCTTTTCTGCCTTATCTTACCCTGTAGGCTCCTTGACATCCATGGGCTCTAGATTTGGCTGTCTCACCCTTTTTCTTTGTGGGAATATGGTACTGCAGAAAGATCAGCTTGACTATGATTCAGAGTAATAGCTCAATCTGTAATAAAATCATCCCATGTATTAGTATTAATGGAAAGAAAATTGTGGGAAGTGCATGCTCGAATTACCATTATGCATTCCCGGTGAGTGTAGCTCCATTCTGCGAGTGCAAGTTATGAAATTATCCTTTTAGAATCTTTTGATAGACTTAGCAGAGGGCAGGTAGTAGAAACTGGTGAAATGATACACATTGTGCTGCCATGTGGAATGGTTTGAACTCTGCGGTAAAAAGGTACAGGGAATTAAATGAATAAATACAATACAGAAACGACATCAGATGAATGTTAAACTAATCGTGTTTTATCTGTTGGAAAGAAAAATGTTCTGTTGGTGGTTTTGTGATCGCATAAACTTTTTTACACTTATATTTTTAAATTGTCTGTTAAACTGAGGCCTCATCTGTCCTCTCAGGTGGACGTAGCTGATTCCATGCCACTGTTTCAAAGAAGAGCAGGGGAGTTCATCCTGATGTCCTGGTCAATATTTATCCCTCAGCCAAAACCTAAAATAGATTAACTGGCCATCATCACATTTGTTGTTCGTAGGACTTTTCTGTATATAAATTGACTGCTGTGTTTTCTACACTACAACAGTGACTCCATTTCAAAATGTATTTCATTGGCTTTAAAATGCTATGGGACGTCCTGAGGTTGTGAAAGAATCATAGAATCATACAATGGTTACAGCACAGAAGGAGGCCATTCTGCCCATCCATACCAGCTCTCTGCAAGAGCAATTTAACTAGTCCCACTCCTCTGCCCTTTGCCTGTAGCCCTGCAATGTTTTTCTTTTCAGCTGCTTATCCAATTCCCCTTTGAAAGCCATGATTGAGTCTGCCTCCACCACCCTCTTTGGCAGTGCATTCCAGATCCTAACCACTCACTGGGTAACAAAGGGTTTCCTCAAGTCTCTGTGGTTCTTTTGCTAATCACCCTACATCTGTGTTCTCTGGTTCGTGACCCTTCTGTCGATGGGAACAATTTCTCTCTATCTACTCTGTCTAGACCCCTCATGATTTTGAACACCTTGATCAAATCTCCTCTGAGCCTTCTTTTCTCTAAGGAGAACAACTCCAGATTCTCCAATCTGTCCATGTAACTGAAGTCCACCACACTGGAACCATTCTCGTAAATTTTTGCTGTACCCTCTACAAAGCCTTCACATCTTTCCTAAAGTGTGCTGCCCAGAACTAGACATGATGGCTGGAATTTTACTCTGCCCCAGCAGGTCGGATGGTGGCGTGGGGGTGACGTAAAATTGAGCGGCAGGCTCCAGGAAGCCTACCCGCCCCGATTCCGCCTCTGGACAATTTTACGGCGGTCAGGCGGTGGGAGGGGGGGGTGGGAAACGGCCCACCCGAGGCCAATCAAGACCCTTTTGTGGCCACTTAACGGCAGCTAATGGCAGTCAGTCACAGGGTGCCCGATTGAGGGCCGCCCCCGCCTCCCAATCCACCACCTGGGCCCAAGACACCCCGCTCCCCCCAAACGACCACCCTAGCCTCACCAGGGAAGGACCGATACCCCGAGTGAGGCATGCTCCTACTTACCTTCCCTCCTCGATCCATGGTGTCGGCTGGGCTGCAGTCCCAGCAGTGGCCACCACTCCTGTTGGTGCTGCAGGAACTAAGAGCTGCCGGCGTGCTGATTGGCCGACAGCTCACTGAGGCGGGACCTCTTCCCTCAAGTGGAAGTCCTGCCTCGGGACAATTAAAGCCAGGGGACCTGTAAAATACGGGACGGATCACCAGGCTAGGCGGAAGCGGGTTGGCCACCGACTTTTACGTCGGAGTCCAGCTCCCATTCATCCACCATAAAATTCCGGCCGATATTCCAGTTGGGGCTGAACCAGTGTTTTGTAAAGGTTCATCATAACTTCCTTGCTTTTGTACTTAATGCCTGTATTTATAAAGTTCGATCCCATATCTCTTTTTAACCACTTTCTCCACCTGCCCTGCCACCTTCAATGATTTATGCACCTGTGCCCCAGGTCGCTCTGTTCCTGCACCCTGTTTAGAATTGTACCCTTTAGTTTATATTACCTCTCCTCATTCTTCCTACCAAAATGTATCACTTCACACTTCTCTGCATTAAATGTCATTGCCACATGACCCCTCATTCCACTAGCCTGTATGTCCTCTTGAAGTCGATCACTATCCTCCTCACTATATAAATGCAATCTCCTTTCCTTTTTTTATAAGTATAAAAGAAAATTGGTAAATGTCTGCCAGAGAATACATATAATGCTGCAGGACACAGCTCTTGATGCCATTTACCTTAAGGTCAATCCGATCTATCATCCTTTTGCTTGTGTTTTATTAATTCAATTTTATGACACTGTTCCTGTACACCCTCTGGTGAGCAAACTAACCAATTAAAATAAACTTTATGTAGAAAATAATAAATTCAAATGAGAACTACATTGTGAAGTTTAGTTGATATTCACAAACCATTTATGTGTTGTCTGAAGTTACCAGCTGGATTGTAGCCTTGTAATTCTATTTGTATTTTGCCCATTCTGATAATTGTTTCTCCAGTCCTGCAGTAATTCTCTACCTCTGACATTGTAGATCCAAAATAGTTTTTGTTCTGCCTGGTGATTTGTGTTTATTGCAAGTTGCCAGCTCTTAGTCCATATCCTGCTTATTGATTGAAACCATCAGCACTTGCTAGAAAAATACTTCAGGAACATGTTTCCAAGATCCTGAAGTTGATTTTAGTTCTTCATAAATGATTTTAAAAAGGAGCACTGATAGTGACATTTTTTCTTAGCAATATGAAGAGATATGAAAATGTGTTTGTTATTTAAAATCACAAATACATTTCCTTCACTGAAATTAACAAAATTCCTGCTGTTGGTAATTGCAGAGGAAGGGAGCATGACCTTGGTGATATATGAATACAGCAATCCTCATCTTTGGGATGACCAACAGCTAATAGGAGGAACCCACAAATTGTGCTCACCTCAGGTTGTTCATTCCAGAATGTGATAAAATCTAGCAAGAGACCGACTAAAAACGAACATAGCACCCAAGTAAAAAGCCCATTATAAGCATCAATGGAAAGTAGGAGACCTAAAACAATGCACACATGAAGAGTTGGCGTAATTGGCTCATTCAGCATGAGGCACTGTTGAGTATTCAGTCAGAAGGAACAGAGGAGTCAGAGTTCATTAAGCCTAATCATTAACAGATGTTGGTGCACTTATGCCATTGTACTGTTTGGTCGAGATTTTTCTCATTATGGAGAATAGGTATGAGAGCCACTTTAGTGCACAGTTTGGGCCCAGAATATTTAGATAGCCTGATGTTATTGGCTATGTAGATACCCAAAAACCCACATTTCAGGATCTGTCAAGGCTTAAGTTAATAGGCCTAAGCGTAGCACAAAATGACTTTTGCAAATAGAGGAAGGGTTCCTGAGCATTAGCTTTTTTCCTGCCTAGTACCTTTTTTTAACTTGCGTATACATCTGAAGTTTAAGGGAGAGAGAGGAGTTGGAGCTGAAAACATCCTCCATCTTACTGTTACTTGGTTCGACTTGCTAATGGGTCAGGAGGAATTTACTTTCCAATTATGAATGAAAAATGTTTTCTATCTTGTAAAATCAGTGTTCTCATTTCACCCTCTCCAATCTTCATTTCTTCTCTTTGTTTGTGGTCTTCCTATATTTTTTACATTCCCGCACATTACGGATTATTGTACTTTGAACAGTCCTTGGCTGCATGTGCTAATTTCAAAACTTCTTCACCGTTTATGATTTTCTTTCAGCGTGTAGTACTGTCTCATTTTCCCTTCTTTATGTTCTTAAGTGGCAAATCCATCCTAGACAGAGAATAGATGCCTATCTCCTTCCAAGATCCCATCCAGTGTTGAATTGTTGGTGGCTACCAGGAGTTGTACCGGCGCAGGTTTTGTGAGGATGGTGGGTAGGAGGCAGGAAGACGTGTCCTCTGAGCTTTCCTTTCTTGTTGTGGGGGAGTGTCCACTCTGAGATGTCTTTTAATGGCCAGAATTTTACATTGGGTAGGAGGACCTGTCCACCAGCCAAAAAGTCTGAGACGAGCCCGCCTCTTCCAGGCCTCAGGAGCCATGCCAGGATTTTACATTGTCCAAGCCCTTAATTGGACTTAGGTGGAACTTCCACATTCTTGAGGCAAGAAGTCCGGCCTCCAAGAGCTGCTGGTCAATCAGCGGGCCGGCAGCTCCTGGTCCCAGCAGCACTATCAGCAGTGGTGGCTGCTACTGGGACTGCACCCAGCATTGGCAGCAAGCGGGACGACAGCCCCAGAAGAAAGGTAAGTTTTGGGGCCTCGCAGGGCACAATTGGCCAGGTCCCAGAGAGGCAAGGAGGGTTTGAGAGGGGGGTCTTTATTTTAGTGGGCACATTTGGGGCTTCGGGTGGATGCTCCATGGGGCACAGGGTGCCTAATCAGGAGGGCCCCTGCCCCAGACCGCAAGGAGGCTGCCAGGTTTCACCTGGAGGCGTTCTGGGGGCCTGATGCACCCACTGGCCGCTGATAAAGTACCATAGGTACCAGGAGGACTCCCTTAAGTGGCAGTTAATTGGCCACTTAAGGGCCATAATTGGCCTGGGGCAGGTGGGTTGTATCTCACTGCCGCCGCCCCGGGTAAAATTGCAGTGGGGGCAGGAAGGTGTCGGGAATGGCTCCCCCCACCATCACCCATCCCCTCCCGCCTCCCACTCAATTTTACGCACCCCGCCCCTCAACCCCGCCACCAGCCCAGTCCGTAAAATTCCACCCAATGTCTCAATTAAAATTGGCAACTTTCTCTGTAGAGCGTCTGAGATGAGAAACATTCCACAAAATCAAGGCAAAAAATACACTTCAATCCAGCCACAAATTGCAGCCCCCTTCTCTCAAGTAATTTGTGCATGAAGCATGAAGACAAAATACTCCTGTACAAACTCATGCTGTTCATAGTAAAATAATGATGCCATGATGGTCAAAGATAAAGAAATGTTAATAGTATTATGAACAAAGTTGTCCTATTTACCCTCAGAGGCCTAGGAATGTGTAGAGACTATCTTGCAAATCCAGTCATTATGATCTCATATGATGCAATCATAGTTTAAGAATAAGAGCTATCCAGTGGTCTAGATCTGCAAAAATGTAGGTAAACAGTGTCCAGTGGCAACTGTATTTTGACAAAACTGTGCGATAATCAAGATAAATCTGTCAATGCTTTCCGTGTCCGGGCTGGGTGAAGTTTTCCATGTATGTACCCACTTGATTGGCACCCCATCCACAAACATTCACTCCCTCCACGACTGAGTCAATGGGAATCAGGGGGAAAACTCGCCGCTGGTTGGATCATACCTAGCGCAAAGGAGGATGGTTGTGATTGTTGGAGGTCAATCATCTCAGCTCCAGGACATCACTGCAGGAGTTCCTCAGGGTAGTGTCCTCGGCCCAACCATCTTCAGCTGCTTCATCAATAACCTTCCTTCAATCATAACGTCAGAAGTGAGGATGTTCGCTGATGATTGCACAATGTCCTGCACCATTCGCAACTCCTCAGATACTGAAGCAGTCCATGTAGAAATGCTGCAAGGCCTGGATAATATCCAGGCTTGGGCTGATAAGTGGCAAGTAACATTCATGCCACACAAGTGACAGCCAATGACCATCTCCAACAAGAGTGAATCTAACCATCTCCCCTTGACATTCAATGGCATTACGATAGCAGAATTCCCCCACTATCAACATCCTGGGGGTTACCATTGACCAGAACCTGAACTGGTGCAGCCATATAAATACCATAGCTACCAGAGCAGGTCAGAGGCTAGGAATCCTGCAGCAAGTAACTCACCTCCTGACTCCCCAAAGCCTGTCCACCACCTACAAGGCACAGGTGTTTTGGAATATTCTCCACTTGCCTGGATGGGTGCAGCTCCAACAACACTCAAGAAACTCTACACTATCCAGGACAAAGCAACCCGCTTGATTGGCACCCCATCCACAAACATTCATTTGCTCCACCACCGACGCACAGTGGCAGCAGTGTGTACCATCTATAAGATGCACTGCAGCAATGCACCAAGGCTTCTTAAACAGCACCTTGCAAACCAGCGACCTCTACCCCCGGAAGTACAAGAGCAGCAGAGGCATGGGAACACCACCACCTGCAAGTTCCCCTCCAAGCTACACACCATCCTGACTTGGAACTATATCGCCGTTCCATCAATGCCGCTGGGTCAAAATCCTGTAACTCCCTTCCTAACAGCAATGTAGGTGTACTTACCCCACATGGACTGCAGCGGTTCAAGAAGGCAGCTCACGACTACCTTCTCATGGGCAATTAGGGATGGGCAATACTGCTGGCCTAGCCAGTGACGCCCTCAGCCCAAGAAAGAATAAAAAAAATAAACAAATTACTGGACTTGCACTGTCATCCCATTATTTAGTAGGCCATGGTTCATACTCCATTCCAGATATTTGAGCACATAATCCAGGCTGATATTTCAGTGCCACACTGAATGGTGGACTGTATTTCAGTTGAGCGGTTAAACTGAGGCCCAACTGCTCTCTCAGGTCGATGCACAAGACCACTGTTTGAAGAGTGGGAATTCTCCCAGGGTCCTTGCCAACATTTATCACTTACCCAGCATTCTCTGACAGATTATCACATCATTTATCTCATTGCTTTGTGCAAATTAGCTGCTATTTCCCTACCTTACAAAAGTGACTACACTTCAAAAGTACTTCATTGAAACCTGCTAAATCCAACTTGTTTCTTTCATTTATGACATGACAAATGCTTACTGACTTTAATTTGTGAGTTGTTCCATCACTCAGAAATTGCACAACTTTAGTTCCTAAAACTTAGCATTAGAGGAATAATGGGTAGATAGGTCAATGTGATTCAGCACGGATTTGTTTTAGTTCGTTAACTATAAACTATACCCATGGGAATTTTTTTTAGCTCTGTTCTTTCTCCAGTACTTTTTGGCACTTTTTTTTTTAGGTATTTAGGTCATTTCCACTTTATATATCTAATCACTTCGGCATATAGTGGAATTATAGGAATAATCTCAACTTTGCCAGCACTGCCTCTGTCAACAAACAACTCTGAACTGCGACTGGACATACTAGCACATGGTTTTGCCACTTAATTCAGCATTGGAGCCTTTCTGTTTTTTGTCTCCTATGAAGCCTTTTACAAATACAAGCCATTGCTTAACTTGCAAAACCACACCAGCAATGTTAAGTGGGTGTTTGTAACATTGAGTCACTTACAAACTCTACATCTTTTAGTTTCTAATATTGTTGACTGAGTTTCAGTGTTTAAAATGCACAGTTTGAAATAGCGTAAGGACTGTTAATGTTGGTGCAGGAAAGGTTATTTTACTGAACTGGCCATGCTCCCTAAATATTGATAGGTGGTGTGTGCAGACTGAGTGTTTCTATCAATTATTCCTTTTTATTCTTTCCAATTGTTGCTTAGGGGTAGCCTGGAAGAAGACATCTTGTGTAGAACCTCTGTGATCTGATGCCATGAAGTGCCACATCAGTAACATCATGAATCGGAATACACAGACCTGACACTGCCCTTTAACTCCATCATTGGCAAATACCTGAATATAGTTCTGTACAATTTGTAAACCTGCGATCATTAAAGCAGGAAGTGTCATCACACACAGAATTTGCTGGCATCCTTTGTTCATTTCCATAGACAAAGTTCTCATTCATGATGTCACTGAAATTAAACTATAAAATACCAGGACAATGTGAATGAAAGGTACAAGTAAGTTCAAATGCTATTCCCCTCAAAAACACGAAAGAATCATGAGGCAGTTCAATGGAACGCAACTCCTTTTATATTTAGTGGTACAGATTGACAAAGATTGGAATACCACAGCTCAGCCAGAATTCAGCACTACAAACAGCTACATCCCAACTCACGTCAAAAAATGTATTCTTTGTTTTAAAGGCAAAAAAGAGTCTGGAGAAAACAAGACCACAAACAACGCTATGGAGGTAAGAAGCTCCTGCTTTGGAACAGGCCTGTGTTTTTGCTTCATAGTTGCCTACAGTTTAATATAAAATACACAGACCTGACACTGCCCTTTAACTCCATCATTGGCAAATACCTGAATGTAGTTCTGTACAATTTGTAAACCTGCGATCATTAAAGCAGGAAGTGTCATCACACACAGAATTTGCAGTGATACTGGCATCCTTTGTTCATTTCCGTCCTTCTGTTGATATTATTGACCAATACGTGCTGATAATCAATTGGGAGAGATGGTCTGACAAAAAAACTGAGCCTCATACACTGAGGGAGTTTGGTGTTTCTTGTTCTCAGCTTCTTTCCTTTCTGCTTTCAAATTCAATACCTCCCCAATACTGTGTTTCATTCCTAACTTGTTTCTCTTCTAAGTGACTCCACTTCCCATCTCCTTTCTGTCGTCTCCAAAAATTGCTAAATATTTCCACCTATGTCTCCAATCTCCGCTTCAATTTATTTTTCTTTCCAACGCTTTGCCCTCTAAGTGGTATGTTTCCTTGCCAGCATTCTACCATTTCTCTCCAAACCACTATCTTTTCTCCCTAATATTTTTATCTCCTTCCATACAAGTATTTCCTCAGCTGTCTTATCTTTACTTCAATTCTTTTATATCTCTCCTCATTTCCTTGCCTCCCCCATCCTTTTATACCTCACTTTAATTTGTGTTGTTTCTCAAAGCTGACAACAGCGTTGTGGGTGAACCTACACCACATGGACTGCAGCAGTTCACGAAGGTGGCTCAGCACCACTTTCTCAAAGGCAAGTAGGGATGGGCAATAAACGCTGGCCTAGCCAGCAATGCTCATATTCCATGAATGAATTTTTAAAAATCTTTCCTAGCTTGTTTGTCTCATACACAATATTATTCTCTCTTTCTATTGGCTTGCTTCTTTTTTCTTAATACTCTTTATCTTTCCCAGCTGGCCACCACATTACAGAAAGGACATAATTGCTCTGGAGAGAGTACAGAGGAGATTTACAAGAATGTTGCCAGGGCTTGAAAGTTGCAGCTATGAGGAAAGATTGGATAGGCTAGGGTTGTTTTCCTTAGCACTAAGGAGGCTGAGGGGTGACTTAATTGAGGTGTACAAAATTATGAGGGGCCTAGATAGAGTAAACATGAAGGACCTGTTTCCCCAAGTGGAGAGGTCAACTACCAGGGGGCACAGATTTAAGGTGATTGGAGGGGACATGAGGAAAAACTTTTTCACCCAGAGTGTGGTGGGTGTCTGAAATTGACTATCAGGAATGGTGGTGGAGGTAGAAACCCTTAATTAATTTCAAAGGTACCTGGACATGCACCTGAGGTGTTGTAACCTGCGATGCTATGGACCAGGTGCTGGAAGGTGGGATTAGATGGGGCGGCTGTTTTTGGTTGGCACAGACACAATGGGTTGTATGGCCTCCTTCTGTGCCGTCATTTCTCTATGGTTCTATGGTTTGCCTCTCATCCAATATCCCATCCTTCCATCTCTTCCAGGTTGATTCTATTTTCCCCGTTCACTTCATCTGCTCCAATTCAATTCTCTTATAATTAGTCTCAACTTGTTTCTATACTTCTCAAGACTCTCCTAGTTTGCTTATCTCTCACTCAGTGTTTTCCTGACTCTATCCTAAAATATGTTATCTCCACCCTAGTGCATTGTATTTGTCTCAGATTCTTTCTCTGTGCTTCAGTATTCTTTTTTGAAATATATGTCTCTCTTCCACACTAGTTTTTCCCCAATACTCTCTTCCCTCCAAATACATGGCTTGCTCTCCTCCTGAGTTGTTTGCACTTCAATCACCTTGTTATTCTGCAAATTCCCCTCCAAGCCACACACCATCCTGACTTGGAACTATATCACTATTCCTTCACTGTCGCTGGGTCAAAATCCTGGAGCTCCCTTCCTAACAGCACTGTGGGTGTACCTACCCCACATGGACAGCAGTGGTTCAAGAAGGCAGCTCATCACCATCTTCTCAAGGGCAATTAGGGATGGGCAATAAATGTTGGCCTAGCCAGCGATGCCCACATCCCAATAACGAATATAAAAAACAATTCTCCCAAGCAGTAATGCTGTACTCTCTATTACCATGCTCTTCACATCCTCAACAGTCTCTTCTGTGCTAAAGCTTGTTCTTATTCCCCTTCTAATGTCTAATTATCATTCCTTTTCTTCTGCCCTCTCCCCCATTTGAACATTACTTATCTCCCTCAGTTTAATTCTTTCTTCCCCATTATCCTCTGAATATCTCTCATTTTGGTTTATACCTTACCAACATCTGTGATTTGTTCTTCATTTTCACCCCAATTTATTTCTCTCGTCCTCACAAGTGCGTGAGTGTATGCTTGTTTTCCTCTCTCAACTTGTTCTTGCTCTCCCATGTTCAACATTTCCCATCACTTTGGTTTGCTCTCTGTAATGCTGTTAATCTTTCATAACTTGTTTCTTCCCTTCTCAAAGTTATCAGTTTCACCTTCAACTTGTTTCTCTGAGAAGTTGCATCAAAGCTCTACTCTCTTGTTTTTCTCTCCTGGAATCTTTTTCTATGCCAGCTTAAATGTGTTCTTCCCTGAATTATCATGTCTCTGAACATGTTTCTGTCTTCACAATATTTTTCATCTCTCTCAGTTTGGTATATCTTCAATGACATTGCCCAATCCCTTTCCAAACTTACTTAATTCTTCTCAAGTATCTTGTTCCTTTTTCCACATTGTCACTTCAAATTAAGCAAGAGAGGAGAATATAAATTTAAATTAATGATTAAAATGAAATTAGAAGTAAAGTGGATATTGGGGAATAATTTATTTATTCAGTGAGTGAACAATGTTTGGAATAATTGGCAAAGCCGAGTATTAGAGACAAAAGCAACAGAAACAGTGAAATTGCAGTTGAATTCTAAGATTGGACATTACTACACTAGGGTGGGGTAGCAGGGGATGATGGTGAGGGTGGGGATCAGCTTCATTGCCTTTTCATGTCCTTGCTTTTCTTATGTTTCTAAATGTACTCCATCTTCCCTAACCTTATTCTCTTATCTACTGTATTCTTCAGTTTCTGCCTCACCTCATTTCTCCATCTGTCCTGATATTTCAACTTCTTTCTCTCTTTCTCTTGGTACTATTGACCATTTATTTAACTCCTTTGCTCTTCCAATCACAATCTTTTCATCAATAATTTTCAAGCATCTTCCACCTTTCATCTTTCTTCTATAACTTGCTCTTATATGTTTCCCATCTATTTTCTCTTCTCCTCAGTCCTCCCCATCTCACATTATTTTTCCTTTCCTCGTCTATAATTTTCACTTATCTGTGAACCATTTGCTCTCCTTTCTAATTTGTTCCTATATCGTTCACAGCTTCTTACTATCCATTCACAATTGGTCACCTTATTTTCATGTTGTTTCTGTATCTCAACATTATGTCTCCTTCAGCCTATTTTTATTCCTAACCTACCAGCTCATATCTTTCTGCCACAATGCTTTTCTATCTCTCCTCTCACAGTTTATCGCCTTTCCACTATTTGGTCATTCAACTTGTAGCTTTTCTTTTCATCACTGTAATATCCTTCTACTTGCTTAGTTCTCTATGTTTGGATGCTTTCCTATCTCTATATGTCTGCCTTCTCCTTGTTAATTCTTGCCATTCTTCTGCATGCTTATTTGTGTCTTCCCCAATGTTCTCATGACGCTAGCGTCATCATTTTTACTGATCAATAATCTTCTGTGACTCTCGATTTGTCTTTTCTTTACCCAATGCGTTCAGCCATGCTCTCATCTTGTTCTCCTCTTCTCAAAGGTACAGTAATTTGACTCACTGACAACTTCTAGAATATCAATAGTCTCTTTTTTTTGCCCTAGTTTTTTTTCTCACCACCCCAAACTTGTCAGCCTCATTCTCTCACCTTTTTCTCCACCTCAACACTCCTATCTTTCTCCAAGTGTGATTATTCTTATCTTGAATTTAGGACAATAGTGCAGCATTACCTCTTTAAATGTTTATAGGTATTTTTTGCCCAATTTGGAAGTCGTGCTTGTGTTATAAGTGCCTTTTTCTAAACTGGATCTGATGAGTAGAGAGATGCAAGAAATTTTATTTGAGAAAGCAAGGAAAAATACAATTTAATCAATTATTTTTAAAGCTGAAATGTCCTGCTGAATTTTATGCTGAGTCACCCATATGGCACTTTTTCATCTAATGGTTTACAACCTTTATGAATACAGTGTGTGTGCTTGTTTGGATGAAGGTGGGTCACATGTAAGTCTTTGAATAACTACACATCTATAATATGGACTTGCCTTGATATGGATCATATAAATACTTTCTTCTTTTAAATAACCTTGATCTAGTTCATATCAAATATGACATTAGTAAAGCTAGAACCTACTCTCACTGTTGGAACATAAGAACATAAAAACTAGGAGTAGAAATAGGCCATATGGCCACTTGAGCCTCCTCTGTCATTCAATAAGATCATGACTGATCTTTTACCTTAACTCCACTTTCTACCCTATCCCCATATCCCGTGATTCCCTTGGTGTCCAAAAATCTACTGATCACAATCTTGAATATACTCTGCAACTGAGCATCCACAGCTCTCTGGAGTAGAGGATTCTGCCATATTAGCACTAGTCTGGCATTTTAGTACATGAACGTCCGCAGACCTCTGTGTTTACTGGAACTGGAATAAAATCCCCTAAGAATCATGTGGATGGGATTTACCCCACTTTGTCATACACTTCATTGCTTTCTTAAAAAAGGAAAAATATACAATGATGCAATTATTGATGCAATTATGTCATTACTTGATTATTGGTGCCCACTCAACAGATGAAGCACTAATAGCATTGTAAGCTCACTGTGCGATCCACTGCAATGATAATTTGGCCAGTTTTTGAATCAGGTATTCAGGGAGTCCTACTCCTGGTTACCCCAGGAACTCAGCCTGGCTGAAAACTCCGCCCAAACTCCCAGTCAGCTAATGCTATCTTCAATCTACAAATCCACAAGAGAATAACAAATGTGCACTGGATAAACATTATAGGAGAACAAGATAAATGCAGATGAGAAGGGCCATTTAACCCAACCACATCCATCCAGAAACTATACAGTGCCCCCATCACTGCATCCAACTGTTTAAATTATTCCAGGATTTTGTATTCACTGCATACCTGGATCTGTTCAACGCATTGATCACTCCTGGTCTGAAGAACTTCCTGACGTCACTCCTAAATTTACCTTTCACTGGCATCAACCCTACTGCCAATGTTTGATTTGAAAGAAATTCCGAGATTTACCTTTTCTATACCAATGTATTTCTGCAGAACAAAGTGAGCTTCACCATCAGATTCCCTTTTATTATTCACCATTTGTCTTTTTTGCTGCAACAGTGAATACTGTTGAGACCAATTTGGAGAAGAAGATCTAGCTGAGAATGTTATTGATAAAGAATGTTTTGAGAAAGTTATGCTCAATATCAGCAGAGATACAACTATTACTCAGGATGCTTCAGTGAGCAGACCATTTCCATTGTGTCTATGCTGGTTGAACTCTCTTTACTGCTTGATGTAGTAACTCCTGCAAAATACTTTCCCCAATGATTTCAGCAAAATTAAAAATAGAAAAGATACACAAAACAAAAGATAAACTTAATTCATTGTCACTTTGAAACACATAGACTGGCTATCAGCTCAAATTCTTGCCTATCAGTAATTGTTGTTGACTGTACTTCTTTCAACATAAAATATTGCACATTTAACTGAGTCAGTGGTCTGAGATGGAGATGCAGACTGATTGACCACAGAGAATGGGACTCCAGTTTCATCAGCGAAACAATAGGACTGTATGCAAAGTGGATTGTAATAGCAAGAGATTTTAACAAATTGATCACCCAACTAAATACTAAGAGTCAATATTTAAAATGATATCAGATAATCTTCAAAGGACAACATTTCTGGGCAATTATTGAGATGGCTTGGCCATGTGAGCCGCGTGGAAGATGGCAGGATCCCCAAAGACACATTGTACAGCGAGCTCGCCACTGGTATCAGACCCACCGGCCGTCCATGTCTCCGCTTTAAAGACGTCTGCAAACGCGACATGAAATCCTGTGACATTGATCACAAGTCGTGGGAGTCAGTTGTCAGCGTTCGCCAGAGCTGGCGGGCAGCCATAAAGACGGGGTTAAAGTGTGGCGAGTCGAAGAGACTTACTAATTGGCAGGAAAAAAGACAGAGGCGCAAGGGGAGAGCCAACTGTGCAAACAGCCCCGACAAACAAATTTCTCTGCAGCACCTGTGGAAGAGCCTGTCACTCTAGAATTGGCCTTTATAGCCACTCCAGGTGCTGCTTCACAAACCACTGACCACCTCCAGGCGCTTATCCATTGTCTCTCAAGATAAGGAGGCCAAAGAAGAATAGCCTTACAAACCGAAATATGCACAAATCCTGAAAGTTTAATTTCAATCATATTGTTAAAATTTAGGTTCTCAGTGAATTTTACTTCTGATGTTCCTGTATATTTCAAATAGTTCACATACTAATTGCCACGTTCACATCCATCAACTGTTGTTGGAGGTAAAATGATGAAAATACAAGCAACATTTAACAAAAAGTATGAGTTCCTTTTGAAAATTATCATACGATTACAAGAAGCAATTTGAAGTGTGATATCTGCAGTATTGATTCTCTGCCAATGAATGGCAAAAGCATGTTCCATTTGTATGGCCAAAAATGCAACATTACCTAACAGGAGTAGAATATTCATCCCGCAACTCACAGAGACAAACATGCTCCATTTTTGTTTAAATTGTTTAATAACATTTTAACTGGGTTAAAAGCAAAAGAAAATGGGAAACTCAACCCTACCTGTCTCCAATGTGTCCAATTTCTGTTTTAACAGAAACAAGAAATGCTGGAATCACTCAGCAGGTCTGGCAGCATCTGTGGAAAGAGAAAGTTGAGTTGGGGGGCGGACGACTAAACTGCTCTCTGGAGTTGGGCCGGTCATTAACATACTTCAATAAGGCTACGTGCCTAAGATTTTATTTCTGTTCCAGATTTAACGCTGGCTGGCTGGGTTTCCCATTCCTCGGGAAACCTGGCAGCTGAAGGAAGGCGAGAACGGCTGGATGGAACTGGTAAGTGCCTTTCCAGCCCTGCTTGTGGGTCAAGAGGAGCAGGAGTGCTTCCCACCGGCCCCTCAAGCTTACCTGCTTCCATCCCACGATCAGCCCCACATGATTGAGCTCACTCCAGTGTCTGCCTCACCCTCAATGTCCAACTCCATGCTGTTGTTCGACTCCCTCCCAGACCCTGCAACATCCCTCTCCCCTCAGATGTCTATCTCCCCCATTGATGTCCGACTGCTCCCCTCTCAATGTCTGACTCCCCCCGCAACCCACCAATGCCCAACTCCTCCCCTGATGTCCGACTAACCCAGATGGCCAAAACACCCCCAATTCCAACTCCCCCACTTGACTGTCTCCCCCCACCCCCGATGTACATCTCCCTCCCAATGTCCAAATCCTTGATGTCCAACTCCCCAATGTCCGCCTTTCCCTGCCACCGTGCCCAACTCTCTAATATACAACACCCCCACCCCCGATGTCTAATTCCCCCCACGATATTCAACTCCCCCCAATTTCATCTCCCCGCAATGTTCAACTTCCCCCAGTGTCCGACTCCCCCGATGTCTGACTCCCCAACCCCCCCCCATGTCCATCTCCCCCCAATGTCCGACTCTCCCGATGTCTGACCTCCCCATCCCCCACCTATGTCTGTCTCTTCCCAATGTCCGACTCCACCTCAACAGGTATCTGACTCCCACCCTCAATGTGCAACTCCCTTCACAATTCCATCTCCATCCTAATGTCTATCTCCCACCCAGATGTCTGTCTCTTCCTTTGATGTACGTCTGCCCCCTGCCATGTCTGTCTCCCCTCATTGATGTCCGTCTCCCTCCCAAATATCCGTTTCCCCCCCCCAGGTGTCCAACTACCCCTCCCCCAGCCGAATCCCCACCCAGTGTCTGATTCCCCCATGGTGTCTGACGCTCCATCACATACGACCTCCCCTCCCCATGTCCGACTGAGAAGAAGAGTTGGGCCAGAACAGGCTAAAATAGATAGGTTTTTTAATTTTCTTTGTGGGCTCGGGAGGAGCCCATAAGAAAGTTTTGACCTCCCCAGGCTTTCCATCTACCTATTGTGAACCAACCCCCTTCTCGACTTACTGAGAGCTGGGAACCAGAGAGATGGTGGTCTCTTACTACCCAACATTCTACTCCTGTCCACTGACCAGCTGCCACTTCACAACTAGCCTCTTGGGTGGAAAACCAACCAGGGGCATACGGACAAGGTCCAGGAGTTAAATTCCTAGGTATTATCCTGCCGAGTTCAGCCCTCCTCAGCCCCTGCCCATCTGATTCTCTGCTTGAGTTAAAGTTGGGGATATTGTTGTTGATCCATCCTGTAGCTTTTCCAAATGTAATAATATCCTTCTCATCACTTGATGACCAGAACTGCATACAACACGTCAAATAGATTCTGTCGCCGTTAACAGTTTTTGGTTTGGGACAAGAGAAAAGTTTTAAGAGATGTGAACAATTTTCATCACAAGGGTATAAGTGATGTGATTATAGGGATAATTTTGCAATCTCAGACCCTCAGTCAGGAAGACACACTTAAAGCAAGTGCAGATCAAGTCAGGGCGACAACATGTTGTCGCCCTGACTTGATCTGCACTTGCTTTAAGTGTGTCTTCCTGACTGAGGGTCTGAGATTCTCCAAACTGACCTCCATTTGAGTGTAGCTCACCACTAGGTGGTCAAGATCACTCAAATATCCCAAATATGTTGCAATGTTTTTTGAGTTGTTGTGTTATGTGTTTGTAAAAATAAATGACCCTACAGCTATCCTATTATCATATTGGAGCAGCGGAAAGACGGCACACAGTAGATGCTATTAAATAGAATTTCCACAGGGATTTCCTAATCTCTTGGCAAACGTCAGTGGCAGATGGTTAGAAATCCTAGAGCAACAGCAGAAATGGCAGTTTACACCATTTTTCTGGGCTTTCTGCTGAAGTTATGGCAGGAGATCGGAAGAATCAACTATACCTGTTTCTCCCAGACTTTCTATATAGTTTTCATATTTTTAGTCTTTTGTTCTTGTTAATAAATGAATAATAAATCTGTATTTCTGACTGCGGCAGAAAGGCAGTAGTAAGGCACTACTCCTTTAAATCAGAAAAAGAGAGTGAAAATCACAAGGGCTCACAAATTACTGTGCCAGGCCAATGAACAGTGCCTGCTGTTAGTTCGACTTGCCCATGCCTGTTTAATTTCCATGAGATTTTACCCTGCAAGTTGCTGGTCTTCTGGTACCCATGTTAGTCAATATTGTTAACAGTTCTCTCTCTTCAAGTATTGTCCCTCTCTCCCTTAAATCTGTCATCATCACTCCTCTCCTCAAAAAACCAACCCTTGACCCCACCGTCCTTGCAAGCTACAATCCCAACTCCAACTTCCCTTTCCTCTCCAAACTCTTTGAATGTGTTGTCACCTCCCAAATCCATTCCCATCTTTCCCGAAACTCCATGTTTGAATCCCTCCAATCAGGTTTCTGCCCCTGCCACAGTACCGAAACAGCTCTTATCAAAATCAAAAATGGTATCCTATGTGACTGTGACAAAGGTCCCTCCTCGTCCTTCTCAACTTGTCTGCAGCTTTTGTCATGGTTGACCACACCATCCTCCTCCAACACCTCTCCACTGCGGTTCAGCTAGGTGGGGCTGCTGTCACCTGGTTCCATTCTTATCTGTCTAATCGTAGCCAGAGTATCACCTGCAATGACTTCTCTTCCTGCTCCCACAGTTACGTCTCGTGCCCCTCCCCCTCAAGGATTTATCCTTAGCCACTCCTACTTCGTATCTAAATGTTGCCGCTCAACAACATCATCTGAAAGCACAGCATTAGTTTTCACATGTATGCTGACGACATCCAGCTCTATCTCACCACCATTTCTCTTGACTTCTCAACTGCGTCTAAATATTAGGCTGCTTATCCCTCATCCAGTGCTAGATGCACAGAAATTTCCTCCAATTAAATATTGGGAAGGCTGAAGTCATTGTTTTCGGTATCTGCTCCAAACTGCATTCCCTAGTTACAGACTCCATCCCTCTCCCTGGCAACACTCTGAGGATAAACCAGTCTGTTCACATCCTTGGTGTCACATTTGACCCCAAGATGAGCTTTCAACTTCATATTTGCGCCATCACTAAGACCACCTCTGTAACATTGCTCGACTTCTCCCCTGTCTCAGCTCATCTGCTGCTGAAACACTCATTCATGCCCTAGTCACCTCTAGACCTGACTGTTCCAATGCTACACTCTTGGCTGGTCTCCCACATTCTATCCTCTGCAAATTTGCAGTCAATCAAACCACTGCTGCTCGTGCCACCACTGTGCTCACTGACCTACATTATAGCGCCATCCATAGTTAAGCAACATCTTGATTTTAAAATTCTCATCCTTGTTTTTCAAATCCCTCCATGGTCTCCCCCCTCCCTATTTCTTTAATCTCCAGCCCCAGAACCCGCTGAGATATCTACGCTGCTCTAATTCTGGCCTCTTGAGAGCCCCGATTTTAATCAGTCCAACATTGGTGGCCATGCCTTCAATTGCCTTGGCCCTAATCTCCGGAATACTCTCCCTAAACCTTCTTTAAGACTCTCCTTAAAAGCTACCTGTTTGACCAAGCTTTTGGTCATCTGACCTAATATCTCCTTATGTGGCTCAGTGTCATACTTTGTTTTACAATGCTCCTGTGAAGCACGCTGGGACGTTTTATTACAATAAAGGCGCTATATAAATATAAGTTGTTGTTGTGAGATGAAAATGGTGCAGCGCCATCCACAGAGCATCTGGGATCTGAGAGAACAAGGCAAGCAATAGTGTATCTCTTTAACTAATCAGATTGAAATGTCTGAACGAGGACGTATAAGTTAGAATAGTGAATTCAATGTCAAATCAGGTACAGAAAGAGAAATAAAGCCAGGAACCGAAAGATGGGATTAAGGGAGAGAAAAAAAAGAGACAGAAAGATAAAAGGTTGGATTTCAAAAGCCCACCACCGATCTCAGCGGCGAGCTCAAAATATGGTGAGGGCCGCACGCCAAAGTGCCGCCATGATCTCACGTGCAGCAGCTCATTTAAATAGCCAGGAAGGCCCCCCCCAAATCTTGTGGAGGGGATGGGCTGTCCTTCCCTGACAATGGCGTCAGCTGCCTGTGTGCAGGCACTGGCGCCTTTTTTAAAGGGCAGCTAGCCCTGCCAGTCAATTTGAATTTTTAAAGATACACTCCCCAAAATGTATTACATTTCTAACACCCCTTTACCACCCCCCAATGACAATTATCTTAACTATTTGCCCTTCCCCCCCCAAACACTTACTTTTTAAATCTGACCTTCCCCTCCCCAGACTGCACAAAGTTTAAAGTTCACCCTTTGCCACCATCCCCTACATCCATTACGTTTATTTGACCCCGTCCCCCCCCTCCCCACCACTGTCATGCCAGCTTTCCCCAAATGGGAAATTGAAGGTGCCGGAGTGCCGGCCCAGAAAATTGAAGGTAAGTTCATTTAAATTTATGCATGTTATTAATTTAAATATTGAAATCCAGGTCCCGTCGCCCAGCGGCGGGGGGTGCTGCCATGAAGCCTCGCCGCCACCGGGAGGATCGGGCCGGGCCTCCTAGTGTTGGCCTCCGTGGTGGACCTCTGCTGGCCCCATCTTTTGCCCCCCTTCCCCCACCACAGAGCCCGACATCGAGGGCTTGGTAAAATCCAGCCCAGAGTGTTTTTTTTAAAATCTCCAACAATAACTAAAACCTGAAGGATTGAGACTCCACACTTGTAATAGTTAGGTTTCAGTGTCAGTAAGGTTGACTGGCAGTAATTAATACTTAGCATGTTGTTAAAGGGTACTTAAACTTGAAATGATGACTTAACTTTCAGTGGCAAGTTTAGTCCATATTTACCATGCAAATACAGCAACTTCATGCCAAACAATGCATTTGAATGGGGAGACAGACAGCGAGATGCCATTTTGGGGAAGATAACAGTGGAGTGACATCCCTTCGACTACAACTTCTCAATTTTCTGCATTTAATCACATATCTGCCTTCATTTGAATTTGCAGTGACATTTGTACTTGAATGCCGGTGAGCACCATTAGCCTCGCCCTTATTTTGATAGCAATTTTTGGGCCATTTGTTATAGTATGCCAAAATTGTGACCAGTTCTGCCATCTGAGCAAGACTGCGAATGAGATTGTATAAGTCTGTGATACAAAGTGACCTGTGACATTAACTGATGATATTGACTACACTGAGCAGATGTGAAGAATAGTTTATGTGTTATAAATGACAAGTGCTGCTCCTGGACCTGATGAGAGACGAATACTGAAGCTAGCCATGATTCACTTAGACCTGATTTACACAGCTATAAATACACAGCATAGCTTCTCTGTTACAAATGTTCATTCTAGTGCTTTGCACTCAGTATTTGCAGGTTCCAAATGGTTACTTTATCTCTACCTTTTTATATTCCAGGATTATGGTGGCAATGTGCCATTTTAAGTAAAGTGGGAAAGAGGGGATTGAACAAATTTCATTTTGGCAAATAGAAGCAATTTGTAAAATTGCTAAGAATTAGAAAACAGTGACATCTGCATTTTGAGCATGTCATTCTCGGACATCCTCTGTGCACTGACTCTTTATGCACTCATGGTATGAGAGATACGGGGGCGATTTTCAGTGGCCCTGCTGGGTGGAAACAAAACTGCTGACCCCGAACTTTGTCGGGAAAATCTTACTGCTCTATTCCAGTCAACACCATCCTAAAAGAACCCCACCACTGTTTAAAGTCATTTTCAGTAATTTAAAATTGGGTTACTCAAAGTTGATGGATTGAGTCCATGATTAAAAAAGCTTATTTTTTTGTGATAAACCCATTTTCAGCTGTATTAATCAAACTTTACCAGGTTACCACTCTTAGATATGTCAAAGAATATTCTGTAAAGCCATTTTTTTGTAAAAAATTAATTTCTAAAACACTGCCTGGCTGTGCTGGTTCATGGCAGATTTTGTGTTCAGACATACATGAGTTAGTTCAAGTGGAAACTCAGAGAAATGACTTACCAAAACAAGTGCTATTTTGGGCACAATTTGCACCAGAATCACTGATTGCACACAAAGTGGAAACTTTACTCCAAATACTCCAATTTTTCAGAAAATAAACACAAAGTTGTGAATGTTCATGAGTTAGAATGAGTGAATTCATGAAGTCAGATTATCTCTTCTGAAACAATTGCCAAGCACAGTGCAAAAATAAATCTCTTGAATTATTTAGTACCCTCAGTCTCCTGACCACTAGTCACGAAGAACAAGAGCAACTTGTTCACTGAATTATGTATGTTAACATACAAAGTAACAATGTGTTGACTGTTTCTAACCTAGGTGTCAATTCACAACAGGCTTCAAGCCTACCAGCACAGTTCAGTGGGGAACCAGGAGTGCGCAGTCCAGCAAAGCACCCTCCTTAACATCAAGCAAGAAAACTCAGCAGTAACAGGAGCCGTGGATCATCTCCCTGAAACACTACTCCAGTGCCAACAGATTGTGAACGTCATAGTGCTCCCTGTGAAACCAGATAAGATGGACACCCCTCAGAATGAGACTCCTATTCACCAAACAGGAATAGACACCAACTCCACTAGCTCCACACCTCGCAAATCAAAGGAAGACAGGCTTCAAGGAACACCTGTGAAAACCATTCATCAGCCCCCTCTGCCACCTCCACCCCCACCCTACAACCACCCTCACCAGTATTGTCCTCCTAACCCTTTTGTACGCAGACGTAGATATTCCAGTGGATCACGAAGCTTGGTGTAGTCAGTCTTACGCAAAACAATCTTAAAGCCAGATTAAGTCTGTTTTTGTTTCACAAACCCTTATCTAGTATAATTCGCTAATGAAAGATCCATCTATCTTTTCCCTATGACTGCATCATCCTAGTAGTAGCTTTGCCCTGTTCTTGGCACAGTGACTCAGATCTCTGGTGGGCTGTCAAGTTGTAAATATTATGTAAATAATGTTCTATTTTTTCAATGTTCTCCATCCCAAGTTATCTCTCCCCTAACCTCCAATTCCCATGCCCAAAATTCTATGTTAGGTGCATCAATCAAGAAGGTGGGACAATCTGTGTCCATGGTCGATTCTGTGGATAACTTCAATGGTTGATCCATCTGAAGATGCATTTGATTGTGAGTGGAGTGTTCCCTCACTTCTCTCCCTCTGTTCACCAGATGATTTTCCTGAGACTGGGAAACTTGCTGAAGTCTGAGTCAGTCCGGTCTGGACCAATAACTGCCTTTCCCTGAGAGTCCAATGCTGTGGACTTGTTATTCTTCATTACTATTTCATACTTCATCGAATATTCAGCAATCTGTTTATGTTTGATTAATTAATGACCCTAGGTACTTTAAACCTATTCCATTACCAGTCTGTGCATGAGATATGCTGTCACTATATAAAACATTTAGGGCTAAGATCCCAGGATACATCAGCCATTCTTCAGCAGAGTAACCGCGTACCCATGAAATCAAAAATAGACTTGTTCTGGCTTGAAGACAGAAACAGACAAAAATATGACTTCCCAAGTACTGACTACTAATTTTCTAGTGCAACTAGTGATTTGGTGCATATTTGATTGATGAAAATTGTGTATCTTTGGGCAACAAGTGCACAGCTTTAATAACTTAATTTATGGATTGTAAAACTCACCAAATGTAAAGGCTGCTTGATAGAAGCATTCCCATTTTACTGTAGATAGTCCAGATTCACAGATTGCATTGACCATCATTCACATCGCTGTTAATAAGCTTTTGGTAGGTTAAAGAAAGCAGAATACGTTTTTATATTGAGTTTTCATGCACAGCTGTTTTTAAATATATCTGAATTTATAGATCACTTCAATTTTGAATAGGTCTTTAGAAATTTTATATTTTCTTTTGTCATATACCACCATTTTGATCAGTTAAAGTATCTCCCTCATCACTTCAGCAATATAGGTAATACAAGAGTAGAGCAACAGCTGATGGAAAGGGGTTCAATGACTAAAGGTTTGCACTGTGTTTCAATGAACAGTGGGGTAAAGCAAGGGAATGGGAATTGACCTGCTGCAGTGGAGGCCAGGAATTTGGTAATGCATATGATTTTCATAGGGGTATGCCGGTACATTGAGAAAACTAATACTCTATCATGATGAAGCATCATGATGTTCCTTATCGTTTCTTGTTGCTTCAGTATTCTTTCGGAGTGTATCTTTCTTAAACTAGCAATGGTCAGATTTGGCTTTCCAAATCGTTCGGTAGTGTAGTAAAAAAAAGCACTTGGATGAAAGTTTTCCAAGATCTCTGTTAAGTGGATTTCACGTAGATAGCTTTGACAGAAGTATCATATTTGGTCTAGTAATGCACACTTTTTATTGAATAACAATTCAGTGTCTCACCAAATGGCAACTAAACCATTTCAATATATAATCAAAATACGATATTTTGCAGTATTTTTCATTTCATGGTTCGGTGTGTGATAGGATAGGCTGTATGCTCGAGAATCACCTTCAGTGCATCTGACCTACATTTAAGACACTTGTAATGTGTGTAATATATATATAAGAACAGGAAGATCAGAAATTTTCAATTATTTTTGTGAGATATTATATAATTCTGAACATTTCACATTGTTCCCTCTCTATTCCATGTTTGCTGCCAGGTTTTATGTATCCTAATAGTTGATATGTAACCAAGCCAGTATAACTCGAGTTTTCTCTGTGTTCATTCATGTGCGTGTTTTGGCTGCTGCACCAGACCCAAGGCCATCACTCCTATTTCCACTTTATTTTCTATCCCTTTTGTACTTCTTTTCTATTTACCCCTCCTAGACCCCACCTGTCATCATCCCTCCTTTCATTTCTCCTCCTACAAATACTGTATTCTCCCAAATATCTACCCCTACAACCCCACAACATTGCTCGACCTTCCTACTCTCCTACTGCTGTCCCAGGCTTGACTCCTTCTTAGATAAGCTTACAACTTCCCTCTGTGCCTCTCTTAGCATCCTCCGAAGAGCCCATCAAGGCATTCCTTATGAGCAGCAACTCCAATTGCCCCATCTTACTCTCACACCAACCTTCCCACCCAGCGTGCCCACTGGGGGATAATCTTGCCAATTTTCTCCCCATTCAACTCACCCTTCCTACTGCCTGCCGTCCTTGTGGACTCTGCCAATGGATCAGCTTTCACTACCCCTCTCCACATCTCCCTCCAGAATATCCGTGCAGTTGTGAACAAGGTCCTTGCCATCCATGAGTTTATTGTGGATGATTGCATTGACATCATGGCCTTAATGGAAACCTGGCTGAGGGATGATGACACTTTTCCCCTAAATGAAGCCTCCCCACCTTAGCTATACCTTCCACCATTTGCCCTACCCAGATGTCATGGTGGCAGTGTGGCTTTTATCACTAAACCACATCTTGGTCTCTGTCCCTACTCTTCTGGCACCTGGTCCTGCCTTGAACATCTCACATTATTCCACCTTCTCTCATTTAAAATTCTTTTTCCTCCCAAGTATCATGACAATTTTCTCACTGAGAAAGCTTCACTGTTTTCCTCCCTCAGCCTCAGCACCAAGCGACTTCTTGTCATCAGTGATTTAAACCTCCATCTCGACTTATCATGGTCTCTCTCTCCTCTGAGTTCACTGAACTCCTTCCTCAATTTCTCCCTCCATATAAACTTCGCAACCCATATTCACAGCTACCCCTTTGACCTTGCCATCTCACGTGGCCTTGCTGCTCCCATTGCGACAATCACAGACAAGGCCATCTCTGATCTTTTCCTTGTATCATTCTCCACCCGCAACCCCTTACCCATCACAACCCTACTTCTTTCTGTCACTGCCCCTGGAGGAAACTCTCCCTCAATTCACTTAAAGCTACACTTTCAAAATCCCAACTGTCTAGCCTTGGCCCTCCATTTGCCATGACACTTCTGCAGCTACTAATCTGCTTAACCACACCCTCACCTCCAACTTGATGTCCTAGTCCTCATTAAAGCTGTTATTTTCAGTCTCTCACCCTGGCCATTACCCCAGTACAGCCCTCATCTCTGCTCCCTTAAATCCAAGGGACTCAAACTTGAACAGATGTGATGGCAACTGGTTTAACCATTCACTGCCAGATCTGGCTGGGCCATATAAAGTACTATCGATTCTTGCTCTCATCTGCAAAAACAGCTCACTTCTCCAGGGTAATCCTGGAATGCAAAGATATTCTCCAGCTTCATTTCACCAGTGCAAAGAATCTTCTTAAACCCCTCTCTCCTGTCTCCTCTACCGTTACCTCCAACAACAAGCGCAAGAGCTCATGGGCTTCTTTTTCACTAAGATTGCACCCAAGTGTCTCTGCCACTTCCCCTAGCCCACTGGGACTAATATTTTCCCTGGCCTGCCCCGTCCAAGCCCTAAACTTCTCTAGTTTCTCTCTTATTTCTCCTCACGCACCCCCCTCCCCAAGTTCATCTTGTCCATGAGACCCGCCTCCTGCTCCCTTGACCCCATTTCCACTAAACTGCTGATCACCCAACTTCCCTTCCTGTCTCCATGTTAACCGATATTGTTAACAATTCTATTCCTCAGATACTGTCCCCCTCGCCTTCGGAAATACTGTCATCACCCCTCTCTTCAAAAAGCCAACCTTTAACCCCTCTATCCTGCAAGCTAACCCCCATCTCCAATCTTCCTTTCCACTCCAAAGTCCATGACCATGCTGGCCCCTCCCAAATCAGTGTCCATATTCTCAGAATTTGATATTTGAATGCCGCTAATCAGATTTCTGCTCCTACCACAGTACCAAAATGGCTCTTACCAAAGTTATATTTCTGTGACAGAGGTCAACTATCCCTTCTTTGTCTTTCTTGACCTCTCTGCAGCCTTTTACATGGTTGACCACACCATCCTTTCCAACATCCCTCCATTATCATCCAGCTGGGTGGAACTGCACTCACCTGGTTCCATTCTTATCTATCTGATCATAACCAGAGTATCACTTGCAAAGGCTTCTCTTCCTGCTTTTGCACCTTTACCTGTGGTGTCCCTCAAGGATCCATCCTTGGGCCCCTCCTATTTTTCATCAACATATTGCCCCCAGTGGCATCATCCAAAACAGCATCAGTTTCCACATGCATGCTGACAATGCCCCTCCACGTCTCTAAATTATCAGACTACTTATCCGACATCCGGCACTGGGTGAGCAGAAATTTCCTCTAATTAAATATTGGGAAAACCGAAGCCATCGTCATTCTAAATCATTATTCAGAAATGCATGGATTAATTAAGGACAATCAGCATGGATTTGTTAAGGGAAGGTTTTTTCTGACTAACTTGATTGAATTTTCTGTGGAGGTGACAAGGAGGGTTGATGAGGGTAATGCATTTGATGTAGTCTATAAGGATTTAGTAAGGTTTCTGACAAGGTCTCACATGACAGACTGGCCAGAAAAGTAAAAGCCTCTGGGATCCAAGTGAAAGTGACAAGTTTGGATCCAAAATTGGCTCAGTGCAAGAAGCAAAGTCTAATGGTCAATGGGTGTTTTAGTGACTAGAAGGCTGTTTTCATTGGGGTTAAATATAAATGTAGGGGGTATGATTAAGAAGTTTGCAGATTATACAAAAATTGACCGTGTAGTTGGTAGTGAGGAAGAAAACTGTAGACTGGAGGAAGATATCAATGGACTAGTCAGGTGGGCAGAAAAGTGACAAATGGAAATTAATCCAGAGAAGTTTGAGGTAATGCATCTGAGGAGAGCAAACAAGGCAAAAGAATACACAATAAATCGTAGGATACTGAGAAGAGTGAAGGAGCAGAGGTACCTTGGAGTACATGTCCATGGATCCCTGAAGGTAGTAGGACAGGCAGAAAAAGTGGTTAAGAATGCATATGGGATAGTTTCCTTTATTAGCCAAGGCATAGAATATAAGAGCAGGGAGGTTAGGGTAGAACTGTATAAAACACTAGTTAGGCTACAGCTAGAGTATTGCATATAGTTCTGGTGAAAGGATGTGATTGCACAGCAGAGGAAACAGAGAAGATTTACAGGATGTTGCCAGGACTGGAAAATTTTAACTGTGAGGAAAGATTGGATATGGTGGTGTAGCTTTCTTTGAAAAAGAAGTGTCTGAGGGGAGATATAATTGAGGTCTATAAAGTTATGAGGGGCGTAGATAGAGTAGATGGGAAGGACCTACTTCCCTTAACAAAGAGGTCCATAATCAGAGGTCATAGATTTAGAGTAATTGGTAGAAGGATTAGAGGGGAGTTGAGGAGAATTTTTTTCACCCAGAGGGTGATGGGTGTCTGGAACTCACAGCCTGAAAAGCTGATAGAGGCAGGAACCCTCATCACATTTAAAAAGGACTTGGACATTCACTTGAAGTGCCATAGCCTACAAGGCTACGGAACAACAGCTGGAAAGTGGGATTAGATTCCTTAGCTTTAATTCAACCAGCACAGACAAGATGGGCCAAATGGCCTCCTGTGCTGTAATTTTCTATGAATCTATGATTCATTATCACCACAAACTCCGTTCCCTAGCCACCAACTCCATCCCTTTCCCTGGCAACTGTCTGAAACTGAAACAGACTGTTCGCAACCTTAGTGTCAAATTTGACCCCGATATGAGTTTCTGACCACACATCCATGGCATTACTAAGACTTCCCACTTCCACCTCCATAACATTACCCAACTCCACCCCTGCCTTTGCTCATCTGCTGGTGAAACCCTCATTTATGCCTTTGTTACTTCTGGACTTGACCACTCCGACACAATCCTGGCCAGTCTTCCACATTCGAACCTTCGTAAGCTTGAGGTCATGCAAAACTCTATTGCTCGTATCCTAACTCACACCAAGTCCCATTCACCCATCCTGTGCTTGCTGACCTACATTGGCTCAAAATTAAGCAACAGATCAGTTTTATAATTCTAATCTTGTTTTCAAATTCCTCCATGGCCTTGCCCCTATCTATCTCTGTAATCTCCTCCATCCCCACAACCCTCTTGAGATATCAACACTCCTCTAATTCTGGCATCTTGAGCATCCCTAATTTGAATCATTCCACCATTGGCAGCTGTTCCTTCAGATGCCAAGACCCTAAGTTCATCAATTTCCTCCCTACACCTCTCTCCCTCTCTCCCTTCCTTTAGGATGCTCCTTAAAACCTACCTCTGACCAAGATTTTTGTCATCTGCCCTAATATCACCTTATGTTAATCGGTGTCAATTTGATGACGCTCCTGGGAAGCGTCTTAGGATGTTTTACTATGCTAAAGATGCAATATAAATACAAGTTGTTGTGGTGTTGTTATTGCACTTTCACAGGTTTTCCTGTAACTAGTTTAAAAACCAGTGCTTGAGTGCTGTGTCATTTCTGTTAAATCCTTCATCGTAATTTGGGCTTTATAGCCAATCCCCTTCAAATATTGATTACTTCCATTCAGAAGGGGCTGACTTGGGGGAATATCTGTTTGATAATGAAATTGAAGGATTTAGGAATGATCAAATACTCTGTGGAACATTATGGTTTTGGTTGTGTTGATACTACAGGTAAACAAACCATCAAGGATAAATAATGCAGTTTGGCATCCTGGTGTTTTTGCTTGATTATCTTCAGATGTTAGGGAGGGGGAAAAAAACCTTTTTCCCTCACAGGGTAGTGAACATGTGGAACTGACTTCCAGTGAAGCTAGTTGATTTAAGATCCATCACACATTTAAAAGGGAGCTGGCTTGACACCTGTCGAAGGAAGTTTGAGGGTTTTAGAGATAATAATGCACTGCTTTTTTTCAGAGAAGGAAAGGAAATTAACTTAGTGTTCCTGAAAGTAAAGGATAAACAGATGGTGCCGGGGTTGCCCATCATAGAAATAGCCTTTGGATGGAATAGGCTCATTGGACTAAATTGACTTTTCTATTGACTTCAAATTGTAGACTTCATGGTGTCAGTGGCTCTTCTCTGTCTTTTGTTCGTACTCCTTTTCCATCACAGACTTTGGATTCCACTAATTACTTTTCAGGGAGGTAGAGCTCTGTGGACCCTTCCACTGGAATTTGATTTATGCTTTGATGCACAAGGATGCATTAATGCATGAAAGAGAAAAAAGTCAATCCAGCTTGCCACATCATCCAAGCCCTATTTCTGGAATTGATCTCAGAGCTTTTCGTGTTTACTTCTTCCAAATCAATATCCAGCCACTCTTCTCCATAAATTAGATACTCTTTCATTCCCTCCTTCGTGCTGAGGCAACATCCATTACATACGTTGGCCATCTAGCTCACTAGTTAACAGCCCACATTTTCTGAATATGTGTCAGTGGGAAGGAACGCTGACAACTTATATTGTGGACAATTGCAGGTGCACTGTTTGTGATTTTCCTGATATGCACTTGCGTGTAAATGAGCTTCCTGCCACCAGCGCGTGGAAATTACCTCCAATGACCTAAGATTCCTTAAGTATTTGGTGTGCATGATTTTCATCAAAATTGCCAAAGTCAAAAGTTACAAATTAATCAGCATAATATATGTAATAAGATAGTAGGTGTGAGCTAGGATTCTAATTTCTGGAGAGGTCCTCACAATATCATTGTGTAGCAAATTCTACATAAAGTAGCCTGCCCCAGCATGTCTCAGATCAACAATTTCAAGGCATTAAGAAATGGTAGCAAGGCAGGACAAAGATAACTTCCGTATTTAGTTTTCTGCTTCCCTTTGTAACATTTGGAGATTTAGTGACAATTTTGATGAACATACTGTCTGTTTGAGGGTCTGCAGCGAGACTGCAGAGAATTTGTATACATTTCCACCAATCAACCAAGACTATGGAGAGGATGTTTCCTCTTGTGAGTGAGTCCAGAACTCGGGCGCACTGTTTTAAAATTAGGGGCTGCCCTTTTAGGATAGAGATGAGGAGAATTTTTTTCTCTCTGAGGGTTGTGCGACTTTGGAACTCTCTGCCTCAGAAAGTGGTGGAGGCGGGGTAATTGGATGTTTTTAAGGCAGAGGTAGATAGATTCTTGTTAGGCAAGGGAATCAAAGGTTATCGGTGGTAGATGGGAGTGTGGAATTCGAGACACAAACAGATCAGCCATGATCTTATTGAATGGTGGAGCAGGCTCGAGGGGCCGATTGGCCTACTTCTGCTCCTAATTCATATGTTCATATGTATGTATGTTCTAAGGCAGCAGACCCCATTAATATTAATTACTGACGAAATCATGAAAATGAAATCCAGCTTAAGTATGTTATAGATTTACCATAAGTTTTCAAGTACCCTCTTAAGGATCCTCTTAAGTCAATCTTGCAATTGACAGCACTTTTATTGGAAAGTTTTTGAGTGCATTGTTTACGGGAATTGTATAAAGTGAAGATGTAAAATAGAATGATTGTATTCATAATAGAGAATTTACTGCTTTAGTAATTAGCGAATATTTTCAAATTAGGTTTTGTCTTCCTAAAAGAAAAAAAGCACAGAATCGTCACTCAGCTTCTATAAAGTTTGCAGCTGTTCTTATATTTTTAAAGAAAATGTGTGTGTTTAAAAAAAAGAAAAAATTCTTCTGAGGAATGTCTGGATTGCAGGAGGTGGCTGGGATACAACACGAAAAAGAAAATGGGGAATGCAGCCAAAGACTTAATGGTTACCACAGGTTCCTCTCAACATTAGTCACAAGCAACCAAAGCAGTCAACAAATTGTTTTTACAGCAGAGAGCATAAGTCTGAGTTTATACCTGAAGAGGGATACACCATGTTTAGTGAGTTGGGGATGGGAAATTGGAGAAAGTCCAGGATCTGGTGCTGGGGGAAGAGGGCATATAATCTTTGCCAAATAATTTGAGGCAGCACATCCCCTCTTATCTTTTCCCCCATCCTCGCCCCAAAGCAATGATCCAGTGGCTGTCCCTATGCACCTTGGCTGTTTTGCCCTGGGCAGTGTGACTTGTTTGTTTAAACATTTAAAATTACTGCCAGTAAGTGTGAAACCATGCTTCCCATCATTGAAAGTCAATGTACTTATTCAATCCAGGGTGGAGAATTTAGGCCAAAGGCCAAAGGGTTCCTGCTAATCACGGAATTAGAAGCCCAGAGATGAAGGACAGAGAGCATTGTAAAAGTATCAAGTGTCAAAGCGATCATTCCTGAAAACTGCCTCGGGTGCAAAATCTTGAATAACTTTACTGCGGAGCCTGGATGGTCCAGCACCAGCATTGTTCTTTCATCTCTAGGTCCTGGATTTTGAAATCACCGACACTGATGGGATGAACGTCTATTTCTGCTAGTTTTTAGGATCCAAATAAAATGAATGCTGCAGTCTGAACTTTATGGTTATTTGTAACACATTAAAATGTTACATTATGCTTCACATCACAAACATTGTTTAGACAGTATTATCCTAGGAGCATCTGTACAAAAGTAGAGAGAAAACACATTTGGATTCATGTAAAATACAGTTCATCCTTTGTCTTGATGAAACCCACCAATAGAGAAGGCCAGCAGGACACAGATTGTTCTGCTGCTGTCAGTCCACCCCTCCATCCGAGTGACTCCATTTCTTGCTAATTGAAGCTGTTCAGAAATTTGAAGCCAAGTTGGGTTTTACTGAAGACCAAAGTCACATGTGTCTAATGGATGATTATGGTTCACTTTATACTGCTCGTGACTAGAAGCAATGGGATCTATGTCCTGTGAATTGAGCCAAGGGCCATGGGAGACCCAAATTGCTGTGTATCTCTGGCTGCTCTCAAGATTGAAGGTGGGACACTTCTGAGTTAGCACACACTGCTTAAATAGAGCACTGCATCAGAGATGCTTTTGGATTATTGCTCCACATTTACCCACCATAGGCACAAATAAACCTGTTAAGGCAAAATGAGAGGATGTTTTTCTAATCACTCTAGGATTTAATTGTAGCATATACAATCACACAAAAATGGTGTGGCATGTTGACTTGGTAGTGATATTTGAAGAATATCTACTTGGCACATGGTTCTTTCCTACACAGATACATCACAGTAACTATGGGTCTTGAGATTTGACATTGTTTGGAATATTGTTAAATAGTAAACCACTGCTCCTCTCATTGTGTTCCCCCTAAATATAAAAACTAATGGTTTGTGAAGGCTTTTCCTTTTACTGCTTTTATTCAATTTGTTAGACATTTGCTTTATTCAAGTGAAATATTTATGTTTCAATAAAATATAAACTTAAAAGGGACATTTTAATATCTGTGTTTGATTATACATGGTGAATGTTAATTATCACCCAACATAAGTCATTAGCTGTACAAATCAGAGTAAAATTAAAGCACACCTTAATATTAAAATTAACGTAGAAACTGTGGAGAAATGCACAGCTGGACAGCAGTGCTTCCAGTTTCACAATGTTCCACAGGGGCTGAAAATCTGTAACCATATCGGTGGAGTCCTGTCGTAACTGGTGGAAGCCAGACAGAATGGCCACAAATCTGGCTGGGTCTTGGATACAATAGATCCCAGCTTTACACCAATGTTCCCTGAATGGTTTTCTGGGTTGCATCCTCTGATCTACTGGGCCATCAACCAGGACCAGACTGTGATGGGTACTCCCTACATTGGAAGTTCCTGACCCTCATTTGCTACCAGGAATAGAGTTGGCACAGATAACAGCAGGTGTGTAATGAGAAACTGCCACCAGGTAATGAGTTCCTTTTGTCTGATGCAACATAAATGAGATGCGTGGAGTCCAGTTGGTTGAAGATCTCAAACAAGTTTATTACAGCTAACTATTATACAGTACAGAGCTAACTATTTACAGAACCTTTCTCTAGATGTGACAGTCACAGAGTGAATCTGGCAAGTAGTCACATGCCTACCTCTGGGTGCTTAGCTCATTAGCATACTAAGATCTTAAAGGGACATCACTCTTAAAGGCAATCATACAACATCCCCTTTCTTTCAAAAAATATGTCTCATACGCTAAAAGTAGGAAACACTCAAAATTAGATAGCATCAAAATTATTTACACATGGATAGAGATTGTGAACTTTACAAATGCAGAGCCTTAAGAGTACATATATCATTTCAGTAGTTTGAGATCTGGTTATGGTATAACCTTCTGGGGATGTGGATTTCACCCTTGGCTGTCCTGGGCTTGCAGGCATGTTGTCAATACGTCAGCTGCCGTCCTGTTTTTGTGTCACACCCCCAATGTCAGAGCGTGCTCCCTCGAGTCCGCCATACGTAATTGGTATGCTGCACACCTGTCTCAGTGTGCTTCGGTTCCCTCTCAACACCACTCCGCTAGATGTTATAATCTTGTAGGACCTAGGCTCACTGGACACTCTAGACACCTCTGCAGGCAACCATGTTTTCATTGTGAGGTGTAAGACCCTGACCTTTTGTCCTACATGTAGCCGAGGCAGCTCCACTCATGTGTGTCAGCCATGCACCATCTTCATTCTCCCCAGTTTTCCAGCAGTTCTCCAGCATCTCAGAGAATTTGGACAGATGATGGCTTGGCAGAGTCATCTGCACCTGTCTGCCAAATGTGATCTCTGCTGGTGACAGTAAGCCAATGTCCGGAGGTGTAGCTCTGAGGTGGAGCATGGCAACACGAAAATCTTATTTCAGTGTCCTGCACTTTCGGATAAGTGCTTTAACTGTGTGAACCATTCGCTCAGCGAACCCGTTAGATCTAGGGTGATGTGATGAGAACGTCACATGGTTTATGCTTCATTTAGCGCACATGTCCCTGAAAGGTTTGCCCGTATACTGTGGCCCATTGTCAGAAATGATTTCTTCAGCTGCACTGAATAGACAGAATATGGCGCTCAATGTGTCTGCGATGACTGTGCTTGAAGTGTCTTTTACCTGTCTGACAATTGGAAATTTGGAGAAATAGTCAATGACTAAGATAAAGTCTTTTCCATTAACAGAAAGTAGGTCAGTGGTGATTTTGGACCAACGAACTGACAGAATCTCGTGAGGGTGTAGAGGTTCTTTACGTTGTTGTGGCTGGTGGCTCTGGCATGCCTCGCACATCCTCACTGTCCAAGGTGACCATTTTGGTACCGGTTTGTAGCAGACGTCAAAGTCGTACCCCTGTACTTCCAATAAATGTTGCTGTAGTCGAGATGGCGTGCTCGTCAATGGTTTGTGACAGATCATCTCCAGTGGTTTGTGATCGGTTTCCACCGTGAACTGCTTACCAAACAGGTAGGTGTGAAACCTTATGATCCCAAACACCAGAGCAAGTGTTTCACGCTCTATATTTGAGTAATTGGACTGCGCTGAGGATAAACATTTGGTCCCGATTGCAATTGGTTTGCCTGAGAGACTCAAGCATATGCTGATGGTCCTCCTGCCATACAAAAAAAGAGCTCTATCAGCGATGATGCTTTGTCAGAAAAATTTGGAATGTATGGTGCCAAGAAGTTGTAAAATTCAAGACATCGCTGGAGGTCTTCCTTGTCTTGTGGGGTAGACATATGCCTTACATCTTCAACCTTGCCTCGGTCAGGATGGATTCCGCAACCAGAGTATATAGAGCCAAAGAAACTGACCTGACCTGGCACTTCTTGCTGTTGAAAACGAGCCCTGCCCGACGAGCTACTGCCATCAGTGAATGAAGATTTGGATCATGTCCTTCTTTGGTTTTGCCTATTTCCGCAATGTCATAATCCAGGCACGTTTTCTTTAATTCGGTCCATACGTTGCTGAAACAGATCTTGACTGACAGATAAACCGAAGGGTAGTCTCTGGAAGCAGTATCTTCCAAATGGTGTCCTGAAGGTAGTGTCTTGTTGAGATTCCTTAGCGAGGTGTACCGACCAATCTCCATGGTTAGCATCCAACGTAGAGAATAATTTGGCTCCTGTGAACTTGGGATTCAATTCTCTAATGTCAGAAACTTGTGGGGACATCGTTTTAGGGACAGGTTTTGATACCTCAAATCTAGGCATTCCCTGATTGCTCAATCCTTCTTCAGTATGCATGTGATTGAGCTGCACCAGTCTGTGTGATGATGCATATGACAGATGACGCCATTGTGTTCCATGTCATCTAGCTCATGCTTAAGCTTGTCTTGTATGTGCACGTTGCACTTTCTGAGAGGATCGATTGATGGAATTGCATCCTCTCTGTTTCGCCGTGGACTTCGTACATCAGCTTGCGTTTACACCAGTCTCTGAAGCTCTCCTTGCTGCTGTTACCCTGTTTCTGCACCAGCCATCTGTTTGTCTGCACCCTACTGTGACTTCTGGCTGCATCTTTGGAGCCAGGTTTCTTGCATAGGTGGGCCCCATGTCTTTTTGGACCGCACGCTTTTCACAGGTCTTGAAAAACAGGACAACTTGGGTGGGACCAACCACACTTAACACTCAGCTTGCTTGCTCTTTTCGACCTGGTTATCATGCCGATACTGATGGCTGAACCTATTGCTTGCAAGTGCTGTTGTCTAGCTTTATATTTCCTGCCATCTTCCAGCAGCACATCAATGCTGTGCCCTTTCTTTTTTCCCCAAGAGGTCCTTCTGAAATGCTTCAATAGCTGTTGATACAATCACTAGCTCCATTATTCATTCTGACAGCTCAGCTTCTGAAAAATCATATTCGTTGCCCTTACTACGGCATCTACTGACAAACTGGTCGATTGATTTCTGTTGCTATTGCCTGTAGGACATCAACTCCAGGTGGTGAATTCAAAAATTCACTCTTAATCTGAGCTGATCTTTTCCAGCACTTTCCATATCTTTGTGGTCCTCTTCAGATAAGCCTGAGGTATTGGTTCTGTGTAATCCCTCATTCCCAACTGCTATTAGTATTTTTACAGCTAGTTTCTCTGGTTTTACAATTACTTGATCTGTAAAGCATAACTGCATTCTTTGTTTGAAAAGTTTGAATTCAGATAGGCTATCCATGGCCTTCCAGTGCATGCTGGGAAATTTGGTATCCATCTTCCTGCTGTTCTTTTGCTTAAAAACTTGTTTTAAGACTTGTTCTATGACTTTGTACTGCTTTCGCTTTAAAAACAAAACTCTCTTGGTTGCTTTGATGACAGGAACAAGTGTTTAGCAGTGTGTTTCTGTTTATCCAGCTTTCAGCACTCTACTCTCTTTTTACACAGCTGTGTAATTGGTATTTCAAGTGTTCTTTCTCTGCTAGACTTTGTTTATACAGCCATTCAATAGGCAATTCTTCCGCTTGAGTGGTTTTATGAGTTTCTTTTAAACTTTGGCTGGGTGAATGAAAGCTCTTCGTGCTTGAGTGATTTAATGGGTTTTTAATAGCTTCAGCTGTGAGCTGTAGGAATGGAGGATTCCAGCATTTTTTGCTGTTGGATGCTTCCCTGTAATGGTGCTGACTTCAATCAGCCTGGGAGGGGAGCCTTTGTAAACAATTGATTGGCCTGATATAAGGAGCGGGTTTCCCTGTTCTTTTTCTTTTACTGAGCCTTTTAAAAATATCAACTTTACTAGTACCTCAAAGCTTTTTTTTTTATGGAGATTCCTAGACCATTGGGACAATTACTCACTCAAATGCAGTAATTGATTTGCAGCCTGTCATTCAGCGCTCTGTCTTCTACAGCTTGACGTAAGTGTTTTCTTCTTTCCCTGTTTGGGCCAGTTTTTTAACTTTCTTTTAGCTGTAAGAAGGTAGTTTTTATAGCTGTTTTTTCTGTAGTCTTCAATCTTAGATTTGTCTTCTCACCACAGCTGCCACCATATAATGGGTTCTTTTTATGTTGCTTGATGGAACATAAATTAGATGCATGGCATCCAGTTGGTTGAAGATCTCAAACAGGTTTATTACAGCTAAACTATTATACAGTACAGAGCTAACTAATTACAGAACCTTACTCTGGGCGTTACAGTAGCAGAGTGAATCTGGCAATTAGTCGCATGACTATATTTTGGTGCTTAGTTCATTAGCGCACTAATCTTAAAGGGACATCACTCTTAAAGGCAATCATACAACAGGTGTACCTTGCCAACTGAGGTGAAAGTGGGATCCACTTGGGATCCCTGAAGATGCAGTGCAGCAGGACCTTTGTTTTTGCTAACCAACCCCCTGGCACAGGGAGCCACTAGGGTACCAAGGATTTCTTTCCAGGGAGTGGAGCTGGCAGACATTGCAGAATAAAACTGCATAGAAGGAGGCCATTCAGCCCATTGTGCCCATGCCAGCTCTTTGAAAGAGCTATCCAATTATTCCTAAAGCTCTGCTATTTCTGCATAGCCCTGCAAATTTTTCCTTTTCAATTATATATCCAATTCCCTTTTGAAAGTTATTATTGAATCTGCTTCCACCACCCTTTCAGGCAGTGCATTCCAGATCATAACAACAAACTGCATAAAAATATTTCTCCTCCTCTTCCCCAGTTCTTTTGCCAATTATCTTAAATCTGTATCCTCCAGTTAATGACCCTTCTGCCACTGGATATAATTTCTCCTTACTTACTCTACCTTCATAATTGTGAAATATCTCTACTAATTTTCCCCTTAATCTTAACTTTTACCATGATTTCTGGCCATTTTGGAGTTGGGGCACCTCTGATGCATCCCATTCTGCCAAATACCCTCTATTCATAGACCTCTGACCTTACAAAATTGTGCATAGTCAGCGGCAGAGATCACTGGCACATCTTGGCATTTACATTCAATTACTGCCCCTTCCCCCTCTCTCCCCACACACACATTGTTAGGGTTTGAGCTTGGATTTACTCGCTGCCATTTACTTTTTATTTGGAAATACTTGTATGATGACACATAATCTTATTGTGTGCTAAATTAATCTCACACTTTTAAATATGGCAATTTTATCTTCTCAAAACAGTTAAGGATCTGAAGAGCAGTGAGTATGACATTCAATATAATGACAGATCCCCCAAGCTCAATCTTTAACTTGTGCTGAACTCAGCCAGGGCAACAATGAAAGTTTCTACAATTGGTAAGCTTACATCCTGATGACATCATTGTAAACCCAAATAAAGACTGCACAGTCTCAAACCCCCTGAATCCAGGCCATAGGAGGCCCAAATAAGTTTAATTAAAAAACAAATTTTAAAGGTTCCTTGTGGGCCAGGAGGAGAACGAGAGGATACCTTGGCCCTGCCCTGCCTTGTGCTACCCACCACCCTGCCCCATCCCCACCCAATCACAGACATTCCTGCTCCTCTTCCCATTCCTTACACATATTGCTCGGGACCATTTCCATGAGCCCCTAGCGCAGCCTAACAGCACCCCCACCCAGCTTTTGACATCTGCCTGCCGGTGGTGATGTCATTCCCGCTGACTTCAGGCAGGAGTCAGTGTCGGGAAATGTTAATGAGGCTCAGGAGTTCAAATGTCCCGAACCTTAACCTCTGGGGGACCAGGTGGTTCACAGTCAATTCCTGCCAATTGATGATCAGGTAAAGAGAGGGAGTTCGTTGCTTTGCATGTCACAGTATTAAAGCAACTGGCTGAATGTTATCAGTTTGGTGCAAGCTTAACAATATGCTGAGAAATAGACTGGCACCAGCCTGAAAAGCAAAGCCATTCAAATGGGGCTTTACAAGAAAACATTTGAGTTTGTAAATGGTGGCACAGGATTCACACCAACAGAATGTAAAAGTAAGCAAGATAATAAAGATTCTTCGAGGAAACTTCGGAAATCTGTTCTTTATGAGTAGGCTAAAAACAGTGAGAAAGACTGTGGCCGAAATGCAGTGAGTTGCGCTGGATTTCAACCAATAAGTCTGCAGTTGCTCCAGCCCAGCTGGATCAGCTAGAATTCCCTGCATCAGCTTGCTTGCAGATCATGAGGAGGACCTCTGGCAGAAATGTGCTGTGATGTTCTGTGATGTTACAGGATTGAAGATTCCCCTCTTTTTTGAAGGTGGGGGAAAACAATTCCTGTCCAGCTCCCAAAGTGTGGGGTCTGAGAGATTTTGGCTGGAGTTTAATGGTGAGGGGTGACTCCACCCACTGGCTGGAAATCCAGGGTGAGCTCGCCTCCACTGGGCCTGAAAGCCATGCTGCTATTTTACATGGCTCAGGCCCTTAATTGGCTGCAGTTGACACTTCTGCCTCTCTGAGGCAGGAAGTCCCGCCTTCAAGAGCTGCCAGCCAATCAAAGGGGCAGCAGCACTTCAGTCCCAGCAGTGCCACCTTCTTGCACCCAGCAAGAAGAGCACAATGGAGGAGGCCCTGGAAAAGGTAAGTAGGAGTTGGGCCTTACTGGGGTCAATCGGATAGGCTCCGGCAAGGTCGGGATTGCTGGAGTCTAAGGTGACGAGATTGTTTTGGGGGGGACTGCCCATGCTGCTGGGGAGGCCCTCCATGGGGCACAGAGTCCCTGATCAGGAGGACCACCCCCTCAGCCTGCAAGGAGGCCTCCATGTCTTCGTAGCTGGCTTCCTCAGGTGCTGAAGTACCCGTCCACCACTGATAAAATGTCAGCGGTGGAGGGTGAAGAGGCCCTTAATTGGTAAGTAATTGGTCGCTCAAGAGCCTCAGTTGACCTAAGGATGGGTGGGCCGTATGCCACCTCCCCTGCCGCTAGTAAAATAGCAGTGAAGGTGGGTAGGCGATGGTCACAGCACCCCCATGCCCCCCATTCTATTTTATACATGCCCATCCGCCCCTGTCTCCTAGCCCGCTCCTTGTGGGGGTGGGGCGGGGGGTGGGGGGGGGGGAGGGTTGGTGGTGGGTGCGGGAGGCGTTAAATTCCAGCCTTTAACACCTAGGCCTCATTTTCCTGGCCGAAGCCGGCAGGCATGATGTCAGCATTGCCAGGTGGGAGTGGTAATTGGCTGGAGGTCAGGTTGTCACTGGTGACCCATGGATAAGGCAAGGTAAGTGAGGAAGTGGCAAATTGGTAAAGTTTGCATTGTGCATACGTTTCACCAGGCTTTCAAAGGCATAAAGGAAGCAGATTTAAACACACACATTCTAGATTATGTAATGTTTTAAGTCCTTTAATTAATACAAAGTGATATAAGTTTTCCTGTAGATCTTTGAACCTTTTGTTATTCAGGAACATAGGAACAGGATTAGGTGATTTACCCATGGACGTACTTCATCATTCTGTTAATTAGGGCCACATTATCTGTTTAATACCAATTCCCTTCCTTTTCTCCATATCCACTAACACCAGTAATTCTGAGCAATCTATCTCCCAATTATGCATCTTTGGTGTCAGTGACAATGCTTTAAACCTTCTTAAAATCTTTTTATGCAAAGACATGTTTGCAGGATTGAATTCTATGATTCCGTCCCTCGTGTTCCAGATTTCCCTACTAGAAGGAAAACATTTCCCCCTCTACTAATATGATTTCTTACTACAGTGCTTAATGTATAAGACAGTGCACAGATTATGTTGCATTGATGAGAGGGTATACTTTTGCCAATTTGAAGTATCCAAATCTAAAATGAAAACACAAAATAATTTTTTGATACATTTTCTTGTACATTAATTACATAAACCTACAGATTATTCTAATTGTTCACCTCATCTATTTTACTGATCAAACAGTAGATAAGTAAAGATAAGAAACACAAACACAATAAATGTGTTCGAATATTTTAAAGTGGTTTAAATAGTCACACATCTAGCCAAGCTGTGCATTAACATTTTAACCAGAGAGCAATGTGGATGAGGTGGGGTGGAGATTGAATCTTGTTCTTGGCGATGTGAACAAAGTAAGCTTAAAGACAGAGAATCCTGAAGTTTCCATTCGCTGTAACTCGCAGATCAAGAGGTGGCCCTTACCTCGATTCGAAAGTTGGTTGCTAGGACCCCCGTACCCAATAGGGAAATGGCTCTCACTTATAGCATTTTCCAGCCATAAAATAGCTAGTACTTTGATAACATAGTCTTGTACATTCCTGAGAGGTACAGACTGTCTCTCCAGCCAAGATAAGAGAATGAGGCCACCACCATTCCATAGTCAGATAAAGCAGAGCTAGAATGACGGGATAATTTATGACTAGAAGATAAGAATGAAAGACTAAGGCAGCTGATTGGATACAGGTGGAGCAGTCCCCCTTTGAAAGTTAGAATTTTCGGGAGGTGCAGATGTTACAGCTGCAGAGGCAGCCTCGAGAGCCCGAACTGATCACTCTGGACATAGGAAAGAGATTGTCTTACTTGCTGGTCATTTAACGTAATCTGAAGATCAGTTATACAATAAAATTGTGGAGTTAATTACACAGAATTATATAGAATATACAGAACAGGAACGAGCCATTCAGTCCAACCAGTCCATGCCACTGTTTATGCTCCACTCAAACCTCCTCTCATCTTTCTTCATCTAACTATCAGCATAACCCCCAATTCCCTTCTCCCTAACATGCTTATCTAGCCTCCCCATAAATGAATCTATTCTATTTGTCTCAACTACCCTCTGTGGTCATGAGGACCATGTTGTCACCATTCTCTGATTAAAGAAGTTTCTTCTAAATTCCCTATTTGATTTCTTGCAGACTATCTTATATTGATGATCTCTAGTTTTGCTCTTGCCTCAAGTGGAAACACTTTCTTTGTGTCTGCTCTATCAAAACCTTTCATAATGTTAAAGACCTCCATTAGGTCACCCCTCAGCCTTCTCCATTCAAATAAAAGACGCCCAGCCTCTGCATCCTTTCCTGATAAGTATAACTGCAGTTCTGGTATCATCCCTGTAAATCTTTTTTGCACCCTCTCCAGGACCTCTATAATCTCTTTAATAATATGGTGACCAGAACTACACACAGTACTTCTGATCCAAGTTTAGCATAACTTCTCTACTTTTCAATGCTATCCCTCTAAAAATAAACCCTAGTGATTGGTTTGCTTTTATGGCTTTGAGGTGCATCACAACTTTTCATGATTTGTATGTTTAATTCTCAGATCCCTTTGCTCCTCAATATATATATATTAAAACTTGTTTTTGAATCAACCACTTGTTTGACTCATGCAGTAGTTATTGCTGAAGGACTAACACCCCTTTGTTGCGACAGTAACCACAGTCCATGTCTCTGCTATAAAGACGTCTGCAAACGCGACATGAAATCCTGTGACATTGATCACAAGTCGTGGGAGTCAGTTGCCAGCATTCGCCAGAGCTGGCGGGCAGCCATAAAGACGGGGCTAAAATGTGGCGAGTCGAAGAGACTTAGTAGTTGGCAGGAAAAAAGACAGAGGTGCAAGGGGAGAGCCAACTGTGCAACAGCCCCGACAAACAAATTTCTCTGCAGCACCTGTGGAAGAGCCTGTCACTCTAGAATTGGCCTTTATAGCCACTCCAGGCGCTGCTTCACAAACCACTGACCACCTCCAGGCGCTTATCCATTGTCTCTCGAGATAAGGAGGCCCAAAAGAAAGAAAACCACAGTGTAATTATTGACTTTCACAATGGTCAAGTTGTTGCCAAGTGACTGCAACACTGATTGCTAAAGGTGTGCTCATTATTCTGGTTAGAAAGTGTATGGTTGCCATCTAGTGTTAGAAATATTGTACTTCCACTGGCAGGCAAGAATGCTCTCCACACATTTACTGTACGTAATCAAATACATTTTAGTCCCATTATTATTTTCTAGCATTGGAATCATGCTGCAATTCTCACATCCATGACTTCCAGACTAGGCCAGGTCATAAGCTGCTTCATCAACACACTGCAAATCAGGATGCCAAAAGTAATGATGAGATAATTAATCACCCATGGGTCAACCCATGGTGCTTTATTCAGAAGGAGGGTTACTCACTCTACCACTTCTATGAAGTGTTCCGATATGTCAAGGACCCAGACGCAGTTTTAATCAGGGCCTGAGCGAGGAGGCCCGTAAATCCAAACCAGTTGTAACTGGTCCACTTGAACCACTTGATCATGGAAAATAGGACAACTGGACCAGTTGTACTGGTTCTAGTTGACCATTTGTACTTGTTCCAGTTGAAAATTATATTGGCTCCAGTGAACCTGGTTCCAGTTGAAAATTATGACCAGTTAGACTAGTTTCTGGCTCAAGTCTTTCCGTAAACCACAGTATTAACTTGCAAAAAGTGTTCATATAAGTACCACTAACAAGTGAAAATTACCTATGTGGTGTGTACTGTGGTTATGCAGTGAAGCTAAAAACACTCTTGACTGCGCTGTTCATTTCAAATTTTATTGTAATGCAGAAAAACACAAAACACTTAAATAGCAAAAAACAAATTAAACACAGTACAGAAATCAAGAAATAAGTGAACACAGCAGTTAAAGAGCAAAAACATTAAATTACAGCTGTAATCAAATTACAAACTTAAATATTAATTACATTTGGAAGTTTGATGGTTCACCAGATTTTGGTCTTATTTATTTTTATTTAGAGATACAACACTGAAACAGGCCCTTTGGCTCACCCTTTGCCTGTGCTGACCATCAACCACCCATTTATACTAATCCTACATTCCTACCACATCCCCACCTATACTAGGGGTAATTTATAATGGCCAATTTACCTATCAACCTGCAAGTCTTTGGCTGTGAGAGGAAACCAGAGCACCTGGCGAAAACCCACACGGTCACAGGGAGAACTTGCAAACTCCATACAGGCAGTACCCAGAATTGAACCCACTGCATCGCTAACCACTGCGCCACTACTGAGATGTTGTATTTTCTCGGAGATGTAATTGTTCATCTACTGAGCTCTTTCTTGACAGATTCCTCACTCAGCCTTTGGGTTTGGAGGTGATGTGTGAAGCGTGCTGTAAATAAGAGAAAACGATAGTCACAGACTTCCCAGACAAGTGATAGAGGCCCCTCTGCTGAGCTCCTGTTGAGAGATTTGTGATGTTCTGAACTATAATTAACTGATTACTGACTTTTCATGAGGACAGATTATTCAATGGTTCAGTCTTGCTGAATGACTTGTTATTATGGAGGCAAGTTTAGCACTGTGTCAAATGTAATAATGATCCATCACCTTCTGCTGAAACCAATAATGATTATCTAATCTTTTGAAAAGTAATTATAAGAATCATTACTTTGCCATCAATTGCAGTATACAACTGCTCGCTCCATGCCATCTTCATGCTCCAGAAGAATTGGGGCTCACTGACTCTGCCTGGTTGGTGCTGAGGGTGCAGACATATCGACACTGTCTGCTTGCATGGTGCTGGGGGTGGACCAGCACGCCTATGCATGTCCAATTCTCTTGCTGCAACATGAGGACAAATAATTGGCATCATTCATGTATCAGAGTTGGGAGGCCATTTGCATAACTCCAATTTACTCCATCATCTGTTTCCATTCAGGTTCTTGGATAAAAAGGGCAACAGACAATGGTTTCAGTGCAAAAAGTCAACAGAATAACCATCAAACAAAAAACTTAACAATAAGCAATAATAGACAAGCCACTTTTGATCGTTGCTCCTCAAAGCTGCCTGGACACAGGTGATGTTGTCTTCGGTCCTCCTCTGATGTCTTCTTCCAATCTGGTTTCTACTTCTGTGTGAGTTTTCTTCTGTGGTTCTTCCTGTGTCTCTGTCTCTGTGGCCAGGATTTTACGGGCCCCCTGAGGCGGGATTGGAGACGGGGGGGACCGGATAATCATGGTGGGTAGCAGGGGAGCTAGCGAGATGGAGGGCCTGTTGCATCCCCATCACCCAGCGATGTTCCCAGGAGCCCCCTCCCCTTGGACCGCAAGTTCACCTGCCCCCCATAGCCCCTTGCCAGGGCCTTCCAGACTGGCCCCAGCGACCCCGTCTCACCTACCTCTTCTCCGCGGTTCCAGCACTGGGCCTGGGTCCAAGGCCTCTGCACTACCGGGAGTAGCAACCGCATCCTCTGGCATTGCCGTTACTACTGAGCTGATGGGCCTATAATTGGCCTGCAGCTCTTAGAGGTGGGATCATGGTCCCTTTAAAGTTTTAAAGGGATGGGGATCTTGCTTCCTAAAACTTTGACACAAAAAGACCAGAGGATCTGTCTGGGTGAAGGGGGAAATGACAGAGGTGGGAGTCCCCCCCCCTCCTTTTCGCCCAGGGCCGGGAGTCTCACCTCCAAAACAAAATCCAGCCACCAACTGATGCTTCAGAACTTTCATAAAACATCTTTACAAACTACTAATACAACAATCCTTTCAATAAAAACTTTCTCATTAATGACTTTAAACACATTTTACAGTCTTTCCAATCAAAACATGAATTTAAATATATTTACACCTTATTTATAATCAGAACAGGAATTTAAACATATTTTACAGCTTCTCAGAGTGTATTAGAGAGAGAGGTGCAGCAAAGCAAAATAGAGTCCAATTCATGGATATCACGTACACAGCTCTGAAAAAAAGATACAAAAGCAGGGTCCTAAGAACCACAGAACACACAGACAGAGAAAGAGACACAGAGGCATTTTTTTTCAAGCTACAGACAATCTAATTGGTTTGATTAAGTCAAGCCAGTTGGATTCAACTGGATTGACTATCAGTAAGATTTTCCAGTTCAAAGATTCTGTCTGCTAACTGGTTACAATTGAAGCAGCTATATGTTACCTGGCTCCACTTAATTCCAATTGGTTCCATTTTGTCTGCCAACTGGTACCAGATGAGCCCAAATGGTTCCAGTTAAAGTTGACTAGGAAAATGGGAAAACCAAATTGTTACTAGTGAAGACTGCCAGTTATCCCAGCTGTATCCAGGCAACACCAATTGAGACCACTTACTTACAGTTGAGATCAGAAAAGACCAGTTAAGACCAATTGATATTTCCATGTAGTTTCAACTCGTTTGGAAATACGGGGGCTACTAAAGACTTTTGGCTAGGCAGAAACCAATTCAATTCACTCCATGTAATATCATAAAACAGCTGAGTGCACTGGATACATCAAAGGCTATGGGCTCCGAAAACATCTCGGCTGTAATGGTGAAGAATTGTGCTCCAGAACTAACCACACCTCTAGCCAAGCTGTTCCAGTACAGCTACAACATTGGCATCTACCTGACAAAGTGGAAAATTGCCCAGGTATGTCCTGTCAACAAAAAGCAGGACAAATTGAATCCGGCCAATTACTGCCGCATCAGTCTACTCACAATCATCAGCAAATTAATGGAAGTGGTTGTTGACAATGTTATCAACCAGCACTTACACAGCAACAACCTGCTCACCAAGGCTCAGTTTGCGTTCTGCCAGGATCACTCAGTTCCAGGCAACGTTACAGCCTTGGTCCAAACATCAATTCCAGAGGTGGGGTGAGAGTGACTCCCTCTGTTGAACAGGAAGACAGCATTTGACCAAGTGTGACATCAAGGAGCCCTAGCAAAATTGAAATCAATGGGAATCAGAGGGAAAACTCTCCATTGGCTAGAGTGATGCCTAGCACAAAGGAAGATGGTTATGGTTGTTCAGAGCCAATCATCTCAGCCCCAGGAGATTAGTGCGGGAGTTCCTTAAGTCAGTGTCCTATGCCCAAACATCTTCAGCTGCTTCGTCAATGATATTCCCTCCATCATGAGGTCATTTGCAACTCGTCAGATACTGAGGAAGTCCATGCCCGCATGCAACATGACCCGGACAACATTCAGGCTTGGGCTAATAACATTCGCGCCACACAAGTGCTAGGCAATGATCACCTCCAAGAAGAGAGAATCTAACTAGCTCCCCTTGATGATCAATGGGATTACCATTGGCGAATTCCCCAACATCAACATCCTAATTACCATTGACTAGAAACTTAACTGGATCAGGCACATAAATACTGTAGCTACCAGAGCAGGTCAGAGGCTGGTAATTTTGTGACATGTGAGCCTTGACTTTCTAGCAGCTGTTCTGCACTCTCTTCACAACAATTCCAGGTGCAATGTGAACGATCAGCATTTAAAGAAAAGCAGGTAGTTAAAATCGCCATAGCCTCCTGCTGCCTCTGCCCTCTGAAATGGGGTACAGATGAAAGCTTGCCCTCAGAACAAGATTTTGATTGTGATCTCTCCCCAAGCTACGCTTTGGGATCTAGTTAACTATTTTCAAGCCTAGTGCACAATGTGAACAGAATCCCACAAGAAAGACCTAGATTTTTTTGGTCAATCTGGGGCTAGGATCAGAGTTGATAAAAATAGCACCACTGGCCTGTGTGCTGGTTCCCTGGCTCCATCCAGCCCCTGGGCCATTTTCCCAGAGACAGGATTGGGGAAGGGAGTAGCAGCAGGGCTACCTGCTCACACACGGCAGGTAGCCGACATGTTTCATTAAGGGTCCATTAAAGGCAATTAAAGGAGGCCGACTAAGATTTTCCAATTGGCCTCCAGGTCCCCATAGGTGAAGGGGGCCAGCTCAGCTGCTTGGACACAGTCTCCTGACGACAACCAGGGGTGAACCAGTGCTTCGAGACAGGTCTAGAAGCCCTCCCTGCCTGCCAGCAGCAGCCACAGGCCACCCTGTCAAGGGGCTTCCCCCATCCCCTACAGTGGTGGCCTGGCTACAAAAGCCATTTTTAAATAAAAGTTTGAAAAAGTTGGAGAGAGGGTGCCTCCATTTTGAAGCACCTTCTCCCTTAATTACCTTCCTTTACAGCCTGCTGTTCCTTTCAAGCTGGAAGGCCTCTGATTGGCCCTCCTGGGAGCCCATTCTTTGGCCATTAATTATCTGCCCTGGAAAAAATCACAATGAATGACTGTTTCCCACACAGTGCTGGCTTCTGACCCACCTTTCAGCCTGATAGCAGCATTCAGAAACCCACAGAAAAAATCCTGCCCAAAGCGTTTGTTCAGCACAGAAACTATTAAAAAGCACACCATGAAATGAAGACAAGTAATACTTAACATGGATATTAGTGCAGTTTTGATTTGGTGGTCACTCTCATGTTTCCATCTTATTATTCATTCTCATGAAAGTGTGTTGCAGATTCCTCCTGTAGTACCCCCAGTGATCTAGCAGATGTACGGGGGAATAACTCCAAGTTCCCCTTCAAGCCTAGTGCACAATGTGAACAGAATCCCACAAGAAAGGCCTAGATTTTTTTGGTCAATCTGGGGCTAGGATCAGAGCTGATAAAAATAGCACCACTGGCCTGTGTGCTGGTTCCCTGGCTCCATCCAGTCCCTGGGCCATTTTCCCGGACATACCATCCTGACTTGAAACTACATTGTAGTTCCTTCACTGTCGCTGGGTCAAAATCCTGGAACACCCGTCCTAACAGTACAGTGGTTGTACCTATAGCCCAGGAACTGCAGCGGTTCAAGAAGGCAGCTTACTGGCACCTTCTCAAGGGCAATTAGGGATGGGTAATAAATGCTGGTCTTGCCAGCGATGTCCATGTTCCATGAATGAATTAAAAAAGGGTAAAGGCACTGCTCTGAATCCAACAGAACAGAAGCTCTTATTTTTGATTCCTGGTCTAAATTAGGTTAGTCCAGCAGAGCAGCAGTTTGGATGCCACAGTTGAGATGGGAAGAGGTATCAGAAGGGTTCCCAATCTGATTACTCGCCAGTAATACTTTCAGCAAAATGCATGCATGAATCTTCGGTGAAGGCAAAATCAGCTGTCCTACTCTCCATGATTGAATAAGCTAGCAACATCCAGTTTGGGTAAAATTTGTAAAATAGTTCTTTGTGTGAGGCACAGGAAGGCTGGTCGGAGCCTTAAGAATTAGAAGAGGAAGGCAGAAAAGTGCTCCAGGATAAGACTTCCTTTAAAATTCCCCAGCCCATTAGGTTAACTACAGTTATACAGAGGACACCCCCAGAGACCAGCTGTCCACATAAATTGTGATCACTTGGAAAACAGAGTTTATGAGAGTGAAATTTCTCTTGTTAGATTTATTACACATACAAATTGAGCAGTAATGCAGATATTTTTCGAGGTTGTGCTGCCAAAGTGTCTTAGTTCTAGACATTTCTGAATATTCCTCCCATCCAGAGTTTTGAATAGTAATAAAACTTCCATGCATAAATCAGGTTGTCAAATTTGGACAGCTGGTGCCTCATTAAAGGCCAATTAAAGAGACCTTATGCAAAATACTGCAACCATTGACTTCCTGCTATAAAGGTGCATAATGCACTAACTGGTGTTAGAGCAAGTGGAAGGAGCAGGAAGATTAGAAAGGTGAATCAAAACAGTCAGAAGTAACATGTAAGCGGGCTGACAAATGTAAAGAGTGGCACAGAGAGCAAATAAAAGCGAAGTGCCAAGCATGCTCCAAACATTATGCAGGTACTTAGGACATGTGCTGCAACTTATGTCAAATCCACCAGTTATGTAGTGCTGCATGCCAAATGTATTCTACTTGCTGACATTCAATACTGATTAAATAAAACAATTGTACTTTTCACAAAATATAGACATTCAGATTCATGGTATGAAATGGATTGCAATCTCATAGCCCAGGTTATGTGAAACCAACAAAAATGGGGCTGTACTTGCCCCTGGCACTGGTTTCCTTGAATTGGTGCTGCAGAATGCTGGCCACACTAGCTGTTTGTGAAACAAAGTCCCCTCCTTCATTTGAAGAATCTCTCTCTGCATAGAATCATACAGAATGATACAGCACATAGGAGGCCATTCCATGCATCGTCCCTCTGCCTACTCTTTGAAAAAGCTATCCAATTAATCCCACTCCCTTGCTCTTTCCCCATAGCCCTGTAATTATTTTTCTGTTCGAGTATTTATCCAATTTTCTTTCGAATGTTACTATTGAATCTGTATCCACCACCCATTTTGGGGTATATATCACCTCTGGTTATTTGGCAATCACTTTAAATCTGTTCCTCTGGAAACAGTTTCTCTTTACTTACTTTATCAAAACCATTCATGATTTTAAACATCTCTATCAGAGAACTCTGAAAAGAATAATTCCAGCTTCTCTAGTCCCTCCACATAACTGAGTCCTAGCACCATTCTAGTAAATCTTTTCTGCAGCCTGTTCAAGTCTGTGACATCCTTCCTAAAGTGTGGTGTCCTCTACTGAGCACAATACTCTAGCTGAAGTTTAATCAGTGTTTTGTAAAGGTTTAGCACAACCTCCTTACTTTGGTGCCTCATTCCTCTATTAATAAAACAATGAACCCCAAATGCTTTTTTAACAGCCTTATAAACCTATCCTGCCACCTTCAAAGATTTGTGTACATAAACCTCCAGATCGTACACCCCCTTTGAAATTGTACCATTTATTTTACATTGTCTCTTCGCATTCTTCTGATTAAAATGCCTCACTTAACACTTCTCTGCCTTAAATTGTCCCTCCCATGTGTTTGCCCATTTCACCAGTCTATGTCTGCTGGAAGTCTGTTACCATCCTTCACATTGTTTATTACATCTCTGAGTTTCATGTCATCTGCGAACTTTGAAATTATGTCCTGTATACCTAAGCTCAGGTCATTTATATGTATATCAGAAAGAGTAGTTGTCCTAATACTGATCTCTGGGGGAATACCACTGTATACTTTCCTCCAATCTAAAAAGCAACCATTCACCACTATTCTCTGCTTTCTGCCTCTCAACCAATTTTGTATCCATGCTGCCACTGTCTCTTTAATTCCACGAGCTTCAATTTTACGTACATGTCTATTTTATCAAACCGCTTTTGAAAGTCCATATACACAACGTCAACCACAATGCCCTCATCAACCCTTTCTATTACTTCATCCAAGAACTCAATGTAGTTAGATAACCCTCTGTTTTCTGGACACTTCTGCCACTAGAATAAGTGTCTTTAACATATCCATGCTGACATTCATTTATTTGTCCATACTTTTTCAAGTGTCAATTAATTTTGTCCTGTATTATTGTCTCTAAACGTTCCACCACTAATATTAGGCTGAGTGACCCGTCGTTGCCAGATTTATCCCTCTCCCTTTTTTAAAACAGGGGTGTAACATTTGCAATCCTCCAATCTTCTGGCCATTCCCTTATCTAAACAAGGTTGGAAGATTATGGCCACAGCTTCCGCAATTTTATAAAAGCAAAATACTGCGGATGCTGGAAATCTGAAATAAAAACAAGAAATGCTGGAACCACTCAGCAGGTCTGGCAGCATCTGTGAAAAGAGAAGCAGAGTTAACGTTTCGGGTCAGTGACCCTAAGTTCCGAAGAAGGGTCACTGACCCGAAACGTTAACTCTGCTTCTCTTTTCACAGATGCTGCCAGACCTGCTGAGTGGTTCCAGCATTTTTTGTTTTTATTTCCACAATTTTATCCCTTACTTCCCTCAATTACCTAGGATGCTCTCCATCTGGACTGGGTAACCTTTTTTACTTTGACTACTGCCAAACTTTTAAGCAGCTCCTCTTTTCATATCCTATTTTTTCCTATCCAATTTCACTACTGCCTGCTCTTTTACTGTTACATTGGTAGCATCCTCTTTAGGTGCAACTACTTATTTAGTATCTCATCCATGTCCTCTGCCTGCATAAGAAGATCTCCTTTTTAATCAGCCACGCCCCCTTCCTTTGACTACCCTTTCACTATTTGTGTGTTTATAAAAGGCTGTTGGATTCTCTTTTATGTTAGCTAATCTATTCTCATACTCTATCTTTGCCCCTCATTCCTTTTTTTCAATCTCCTCTGTACTTTCAATATTTAGCTTAGTTCTGTTTTTCGAATCAATCTTTGATTCCAATCGACCTGGGCCAGATCCCGTTTTATCCCATTGAAATTAGTCATCCTTCAGTTAAATATTTTCATGCTTGGTTATTCCTTGTCTTTTTACATAATTATTCCAAAGATGACATTATGATCACTCTTCCCCAAATGCACCCCTACTGAAACATGCTCCATTTGCTTCACCTCATTTCCCAGAACTGGATGCAGCACCACTTCCTTCCTCATTGGGCTGGAAACACACAAGTAAAGAAAGTTCTCTTGTGCTCATTTCAGGAATTCCAAATCCTCCCCTTCTTTGAGACAAGTTTCTGTTCTTGCCACTATATCATACTTCCATGTACCACCCTAAACACATGCACTCCAAACCCATCTTAGACTGCCTCACAATTGCCTTACAATTGCCAGGTGTCTGATCCCACCTATTCCTAAAATATTTTTTACTAGGGCTATTTGTCTCTCCACCTTGTCTGTGCACCTTGTTTCTCTTTCCTAATGTTTCATCCTGGTGCCCATTCCTCTGTCAAATGAATTTAAACCCTTCCCAACAGTGCTAGTTAATCTCCCCATGAGGACATTGGCCCTACCTCTGTTAAGGTGCAACCTGTCCATCTTGAACAAATTCCTCCTACCCCAGAACTGGTCCCTCCTGCCCCAGGAATCTAAATCTCTTTCTCCTGCACCATTTTTCCAGCCACGCATTATGCTGTTTTACTTAGCTAGCCCTATACTCAGCAGCATATACTCTGGATCTCATGATCCAGAGATCATGCCATTGAGGTCCCGTTTTACAACTTCATCCCTAGTTCCTGAAACTCTGACTGCAAGACATAAACCATTTTCCTTCCTACGTCATTGGTTCCCACATGGACCCACCCCCACCCTCAAAATGTTGTGCACCCTTTCAGTGATGTTCTTTACCTTGATGCCAGGGAGGCCACAAACCATTATAATAAAAACAAAATACTGCGGATACTGGAAATCTGAAATAAAAACAGAAAGTGCTGGAAATGCTCAGCAGGTCTGGCAGCGTCCGTGGAGCGAGAAACAGAGTGAACATTTCAGGTCTGTGACCTTTCATCAGAACCAGAGTTGACCCTTCCCCCATCTATAAACAAACTGCAGAGTTGACCCCTTCCCCCAATCTATAAACAAAATGCAGAGTTGACCCCTTCACCACCACCCCCCACCCCCGCCAATCTATAAACAAAATGCAGAGGTGACCCCTTCCCCACCTCGGTGGCTCCAGCTTCTTATGGACGGGAAAGTGAAGGCATGTGAGTGCTGCACATTGAGTTCAAGATCGGGAACGGATGGGAAGATTGCGGCAGATGACATTGAAGTTTATGCAGAGAGGTATTTTAAATATTTAAACCAGGGGGTCCCAACGCACAGCGGTGGAGGTACCACCACAGAGTTTCCCCGCCCCCGGGAAGATTGGGCCTGGCAATCCCGGTGTTGGGTTCTGTGGCAGCTGCTGCCGCTCTGATTCTCCGGCCCCGCCCACCACAGAACCCCACAATTATTATGTGTGATTAATGGTTCATTTGTAGAGATATGGCATGTGAAGATGCATTTACTCACCTTGATCACTTGTGTGAGTCATTGAACTTTTTGCAGCACTGCATCCAAGTCCATGGAGCTAGACTGCTGGCAGCGACTGTAATGACTGTCCGTTCCAGTGTCTTCATAATGTCTGTCTGGAGTGCCTCCCGGCCTCCTGAGTGAAGAGGGCCTCCCTCCTCCTGTCCATCTCCTGCACCAAGCCCTCCAGTGCTGCATCAGAGAACACATGGACATCCTCTCTGGCCTTTTGTAGTGTTTCCATTCCTCATTCTACTCATAAACTTTTCTTGAACCAGTCTGTCTGTCTTTTTTCCTGCCATCTGCTAAATCTCTTCGCCTCGCCGCTCTTTAACTCCGCCTTTATGGCTGTCCGCCAGCTCTGGCGATCACGGGCAACTGACACCCACGACGTGTGATCAATGACAGGACTTCATGTTGCTTTTGCAGACGTCTTTAAAGCGGAGACATGGACAGCCGGTGGGCGTGATACCAGTGACGAGCTCGCTGTACAATGCTAAAGAGTGGTGAGGCGAAGAACCTTAGCAGTTGGCAGGAAAAAAGACAGAAGTGCAAGGAGAGAGCCAACTGTGTAACAGCCCCGACAACCAATTTTATCTGCAGCGCCTGTGGAAGAGTCTGTCACTCTAGAATTGGCCTTTATAGCCACTCCAGGTGCTGCTCCACAAACCACTGTCCACCTCTAGGTGCTTACCCATTGTCTCTCGAGACAAGGAGGCCAAAGAAGAAGAATATTGCTGTAAAAAAGAACACAGCATTTAAAAAAAATTCCATTCCAGGGAACTATAGACCAGTTAGCTTAATATTGGCATGAAACAGGGCTGTGTTCCCGCACCTACACTGTTTGAGATCTTCTTCTCACTGCTGCTCTCACATGCGCTCAAGTCTTCAGAAGTAGGGATTTTCCTCCACACAAGATCATATGGCAGGTTGTTCAACCTTGCCCGCCTTAGAGCGAAGATCAAAGTATGGAAGGTCCTCATCAAGGAACTCCTCTTTGCTGACGATGCTGCATTAACATCCCGCACAGAAGAGTGTCTGCAGAGACTCATCGACAAGATTGCGGCTGCCTGCAACGAATTTGGCCTAACCATCAGCCTCAAGAAAACGAACATCATGGGACAGGACGTCAGAAATGCTCCATCCATCAATATCGGCAACCACGCTCTGGAAGTGGTACAAGAGTTCACCTACCTAGGTTCAACTATCACCAGTAACCTGTCTCGCGATGCAGAAATTAACAAGCGCATGGGAAAGGCATCCGCTGCTATGTCCAGACTGGCCAAGAGGGTGTGGGAAAATGGCGCACTGACACGGAACATAAAAGTCCGAGTGTATCAAGCCTGTGTCCTCAGTACCTTGCTCTACGGCAGCAAGGCCTGGACAACGTCAGCCAAAAGCGACGTCTCAACTCATTCCATCTTCACTGCCTCCGGAGAATCCTTGGCATCAGGTGGCAGGACCGTATCTCTAACGCAGAAGTCCTCGAGGCGACCAACATCCCCAGCATATACACCCTACTGAGCCAGCAGTGCTTGAGATGGCTTGACCATGTGAGCTGCATGGAAGATGGCAGAATCCCCAAGGTCACATTGTACAGCGAGCTCGTCACTGGTCACTGGTATCATTGTATTGTATTATGGGAAATTATGCATATGTACCATTTTACACTTACTGTATAAGTTATTTTTTAAATGGGGAGGAGTGTGGTATATTGTAATATCTTTTGTATACTGCCTCTCTGCTGCTGTCTCTGTTGGGAGGTGTCAATAAAGTTTCCAACATGGCTGCTGCCAGTTAAGACTTGATGTTAGTTTTACTCTGCATACACAACACTTATGATGAAGGGAAGGTCATTGATGAAGCAACTGAAGATTGTTGGTCCTAGGACACTATCCTGAGAAATTCCTGCAGCAATGTCCTGGGGCTTAGATGTTTGGCCTCCAACAGCCATAACCATCTTCCTTTGTGGTAGGTAGGACTCCAACCAGTGGAAAGTTTCCCCCGATTCCCATTAAGTTCCATTCTGCTAGCATTCCTTGATGCCACACGCGATCAAATGTTGCCTGGATGTCAAGGGCAGTAACTCTCACTTCACCTCTGGAATTCAGCTCTTTTGTCCATGTTTGGATGAAGTCTTTAATGGGGTTTGGAGCCAAGTGGCTCTGCTGGAACCAAAGCTGAGCACCTGAGCAAAATGATGGATTGATACCGATGTACAATTTAGCAAGTTCCTACTTTGTTAAATGTTCTTTTTGTGTCTTCCGATTTAGGTACTTATATGTACGTAAAATGTAATGATGCTCTGCTAAGAGAAAGGGTACACAATTTTACTATGCACAATTCGGGAAAAGAATCAGATGAATTGACATAAAGAGAATATGGGAAAATGATAATATATTGTGTAAGTAATTAAAGGGACCGTTTAAAGGAATGCATAGGCAGAAAGTGGTTGTTAGAACAGAACAACAAACACTATTAAGAACTGATCACAAAGGTGTTATTTATCAAGGGTTTTTCTACTTAAATCAGTTCCAAAATGGTGTTAAATGATAGAGAAAATAATTGGATACCAAATTTTACATTAGGCAAACAAATAAGAATCCGGAAATTAGATGGAAATATGAATTGGTGTAAAGTGTGAAGATTTGGATTGGTGTATTATGACAGGAAGCCTGCAAACAGAGTGATATTATTTTGGACTGATTCGTGTGATACCTTTGTTATCTGTCAGTTTAAGACCAATAAAAGTATTTAAAGTGAATTTAACAGATTAGTTGGAAGATGAGATGCAAAAGGCACTTAGAAACTATCCAAGGATACTAGTTACAGGGGTTATGGAGTCTGCAATACCGCAGATGCCCATTGTTGTTCCAAGAAAAATTGACCGGGATTTTGTTGAGCTCCCGATGTCGGGCTCCATGGCAGGGTGGGCGGAAGATCACAGTGGCAGCGGCCCGCTATGGAGCCCAACACTGGGATTGCCTGGCCCGACCTTCCCAGCAGCAGCGAGGCTCTGTGGCAGTCCCCCCCACCACTCTGCGACGGGACCCAACTTTAATATTTAAATAAAGGAAATGAATACATATAAATGCCATTCACTGCAATCTTACCAGCTGCCCAGGATCTTCCGTGTGATGGGCGGCACTCACGCGCCTTCACTTTCCTGCCCAGGTAAAGCTGGCACCACCAAGGCGGGGAAGGAGTACTTCAGATTTTCAGTGAAGCGGATGGGGGCGGGGGGTGGAACCGGGATCAACTTTGCATTTCTAGGACTGAATTTTTCCAGCTCGCCAACGATCTCGGCGGCTAGCTTCAAAAATGGCGCAGTGCACGCACGTCATGTGCGCCGTGGAGCCGCTGCGATATTTAGCGCGGGGGCTCATTTACATGCCAGGGCTGTCCGACCGCCCCCAATGACGTAGAGGGGGTAGTGAGCTCCATCCCCGGCAATGGTGTCCAGCCCCACTGTGCAGCCGCTGGCGCCATTTTTAAAGGACTTCCAGCCCTTCATTTAAATTTGAAAGTTTAAAGTAACAGGACCTGAAAGATTAAAAGAAAAAATTTATTCAAAGTTTCAATCCCCTCTTCCAATCCCCCAATGACTAGTCAATTTATTAATTGCCCTGTCCCCCCCAAAAAAAACAATCTCGCGAACCCAACCTTTGCCCTCCCAAAGTTTAGAACCTTTAACCCCTTCCAACCATCCCCTCCACCAATTGCAGTGGTTTTCCCTGCTGCCCCACCGCACCCCCCCCACCCCCCCAGTCCTGAAATCTTCCCTCCTCCCAACCAATGTTCCACCTCAGATCTCCGAATGGTGATCCGAAGACGCGGAAGTTCTAGCAACCGGCCGGAATATCGCAGTGGGGACAGCCATCGCAACGAGGTGAGTATTTATTCAATAATTTAAATAGATTTAAGTATTTTAATGAATTTCCCATCGCTGAGCGGCGGGAATGCCGCCACCGATAAAATGGGGCAGGGCCTTCCCGGCATCGAAGCCCATGGCGGGCTTCTCCCGGAGGTATTTTCCGGGCCCTCTGCCATGACCCCCGATGTCGGGGGGCCAGTAAAATCCAGCCCCTAGTGTTGGGGGGGAAGGGGTGACCTCTGCACTTTGTGCAGTTGGTGGGGAGAGAGGCTAAAACTTCAATGTAAGTGTTTTGGGGGAAGGGGGAACGGGGCAGCCATTTATTTTCATTGTATTGCGGGGGAAACGGGTCAGAAATTTATTTACAGAGTAATGGGGGGTGGGTGGTGTGGGGTTCAACTCTTTAGTTTCTGTGGAGGTCTGACAGCCCTTTAAAAATGGCACCAGTACCTGCGCTAAGGCAGCTGACGCGTTCACAGCGTCGCTGAGGCCGCCCCCTTCAGTTGAAGGTCCACCCCAGGTATTTAAATGAGCCGTTGCATGCTAGGTTGAGGCGGCGTGGCGACACACAGCCCGTGCATACGGGTCGCTATTTTTTTCACCCGCCGCCGCTCCCGGCAGCAGGAGAATAAAATTCAGCCCATTGTGTCTGGCTAGATGGCTGTGATGTGCTTATCATCAGCATGAGGCTTCACCATGGATGAAGAATCCCCTAGCTTCACTGCACAGTTGAATGATAGAACTCAAGGATAACTAATGTTCGGAGAGAGAAAGATATTGCATTACACAACATGGGCTGAAGTCACGACCCTGATGTTAGGGTAAGAAGTGGGTCCTGAGCCTGCACTTGGTTTGGTGAACAACACTTTGCCTCAAGCCAATCAAAATTAAATTTGGCAATAAAATAATGGTGCCCGATGGGGCCCACAATATAACAGAAATTGAAGTTACCCTCCAGATGGAATTCTAAGCAGCAGTTGTAAATTTTGGCTATCCTATTCTGCCCCTTGATTTTTAAATCTATATTGCAATTTAAAAAAAATTTTGTCATGGGATGTGGGCATCACTGGCAAGGCCAGCATTTGTTACCCATCCCTAATTGCCCTTGACAATGGAATGGCTTCTGGGCCATTTCAGAGGGCTGTTAAGAGTCAACCACATTGCTGTGGGCCTGGAGTCACATGTAGGCCAAACCAGGTAAGGCCAGCAGATTTCCACTAACACCACTGACAATATTTTTCCAATAATAAATGAATTATCAGACATATTACTATCTCTATCTTTATGAATCTATTTAAAGGGTAAAGGACTTATCCAACCATTTATTAACCCATTGCAGGCAAAAAGGTGTAACATGACAAACACTTAGTGTAAAAATAGAAAATACTGGAAATACTCAGCAGGTCTGATAGCATCTGTGGAGTCCTTGAATTGGACTCTGTTTCTCTCTCCACAGATGCTGCCAGACCTGTTGAATGTTTCTAACATTTTCTGTTTTATTTCAGATTTCCAGCATCTGCGATATTTTGCTTTTGTAAACACTTTGTATACCCTGCATAACATATTGTTGAAGAATGATCCCATTTATTAATATGGTATTCAGTGGGTTCTTTATTGGGTATAGGGATTTGAGCCATGTAACAGTAAGGTGTTTATCCAGTTCTGATGAAAGGTCACTGACCTGAAATGTTAACCCTGCTTCTGTCTCCGCAGATACTGCCAGACCTGCTGAGTATTTCCAGAATTTTTTGTTTTTGTTTCAGATTTCCAGCATCTGCATTATTTTGCTTTTATTTTGGTGTTTATCCTACTTGCTTTTTTAACATTTCAGTGAAAGTCTCCAGGCACTCTCTGGATATGATGTGACATGAGGAGGTGCTTCAAGGCACCTGCATCAAGAATCCAGAGAGTAAGACTGAACAAAATCCATCAGAGACAGAAAGGTTAATTACAACATTCTAGACAATGCAAATGGATAGAATTCCTAATTTAAATGCTGTACTAGATGAAGACTAATGGGATTAAATTAGACAACTCTTTCAAAGAGCTGGCACAACCTCCTTCTGTGCTGTAAGATTCTATGATTGTAAGAAAGTTAATTATTTTGAGTGTTTCAGAAAATATCAAACAGGTTGTTTTGCAATGGTTTTTAATATTTAATGCTGGACTAAATTGTTACAATCACAACAAATACAGTGACTCTACCACTTCAAGGCAATTCAATGCAATTAATCCATTCTTCTGAAGGGCACATGAAGTATCATTACATGTTTTTTGACTTTAGACAAGCTTGTAGGTACAAACAAAAGGTAGTAGCTCCATACAGTTTGTATCACTCCATCCACCTCCAACACCTGGGAAAAATGCTACAGTTTAGTTAAAATAATCTTTTACAAATTATATTGATCAGTGAATCATACTGCTGTGTGTGAAATGGTTTGATTTATTTTTCTCTTTCAATGTAAATATTTGTTTCATATTTTACACAAACATTAGTTTAGACTTTACATTTAAATTGAAGATTCCTATTTTCCTGCTTTTCCCAGAAGCATCTCCCCAACATAACTGAACGCTTTCCTTTATCACAGGACAAGCTTAATACTAATGAAGGCAAGTCGATGATTTAAAGGACAGTTTAGACCCAGAGAAAATTAGCACTCTCTGTAGAAAGGGAGGAAGGATGATTGGTCTGACAAAAAAGCATGGTCAGTGCAGAATCTTTTCAACATTTTGAAACAGCACTGCATGTCCTTTGTATAAACTGGAGTCTTTTCTACTGAAGGATTAACTCCAGTTGTGGACATGAGATGACTATTCAAAACAAAAAATTGGTGCAGTTATCGGATATTTGATTGCTACTGAGCCAAAGCAATGGAAATTCGGCTCAGGTCAATAATCTATTATAACTTGTCTAACTGCTAACAGGAAAACGGCTTTGTCTGGTTGCCGACAGATTAAAATAGAGAAAAACTACACAGAAAGTACAGGGTACTAAGGGCCGGTAGGGATAAAACACAAGACAACCAAAGTAATGCTGATTTAAGATTCTACTGTAATTCAGCTGTGTTTTAGTTTGGTGGTATTTTGAGCCTCTACCAGACATGTTTATTGCCTTCATCCATATTGGGTCAAAATTTGCAAATTAACCAAAACTTGGACATATTGTGAACTGAGAGGGGATAGTGATAGATTTCAAAAGGACATAGACAGATTGGTGGAATGGGGGGATATGTGGCTGATGAAATTTAGTGCAGGGAAGTGTGAAGTGATACATTTTGGTAAGAAGAATGAGGAGAGGCAATATAAAATAAAGGGTATAATTGAAAAGGTGGCACAGGAACAGATAGACCTGGGGGACATGTGTCAACCCATGCAACATAGCTACTTCTCAGTGTCACTCTATAGTCACACAAAGAAACTTGGCCTCATAGCTTTTCTATAGCAGTCAGTCCCTCATTGTATCTGGAATTTGTTTGCATCAAGGTCCATTTGAAATTCAGTCTAAAAGGCGAACATACCTCCAGAATTAATGTGCACACAGTTCTCATTTTCTTCCACACTGTCAGGTTGGCCCTTCTCCCATTTTGCAAAATCTGCTGGTGATCCATCACTCCATAGAAAAAGGCCCTCCTGTGTGAAAAGTTATCTCATTATTTTAATGTCTACATTTCTGTGAAAAAGCAAACAACCTGTAGTGATTATTTTAAATGGGTGAAAGCCTCTTTTAAAAAAGCAGATTGGTGTGAACTTTTTAAATTGTCCTATGATAGCATTGCTTACAGAAATGTTTCGGCTACAAGAAATAAGGCAACTTTACCTCATAACAATCACTAAGACCAATCCAAGTGTCAGGTTGTGATGAGTCCTCTGTCTTAATCAGATTCTGAATAAACTGATTGTGTTCATTCCAGTGTATGGAGGCAAGGTGACCATGTGGCACATATTGTCGGCATAGCAGCTTCAACAGAAAAGAAAATAGTTTCAGATCTTTGGTTTGTTTTTTTCTCAATTATCATGCTCAGTTCTGATGCTCTTGTTATATGATTAACCCTTGGAGTGAAGAAGGTTTCAGAGAATGCCAGTCTAACTGTGCTAGACATTTCAACAAAAAATTCATGGAATATGACACCAATGCAACACTAATAACACAGTAAAAATGCAACTCAAATTATTAACCATTAACAACAAAAATAAATATGAAAACACTAACACTTTACATCTGCTTACCTGTTCCCTCGCTCTCCATTCTCTATTCATTCTCTTCTTTTACTTTATTTTTACTTTTATTTGCAACATTTCTACTTTTTTAAGTATAATATCAGTCTAAGTATTTTATTACCTTCTTGCTGAGACAACTTTGTACCTTCTGCTGAGACTATAGCCTAACTTTCTATCTCGGAGACTGGACATATTTCAAACATTTTGGGCCTCTGATTAAAGAAATTATCTCCAAGGGCTGGTTATTTAGCCAGTTGGTTTCAAGGTCTTAAGACAAATACAAATGAGGAAGGCCTCTCTGCCCATTTAAAGAAACTTATATTTTCCCATCACAGCAACCAACCATCTCGTAAATGCTTCTAGAATTTTTGCCCATAGTGCCCTACCTGATATTCATTCCAAAATGTTGGCCACTCATTGTATAAGAATTTCCTATCTTCTGTCCTACTTAGACAAGTTTGATTCTTTGCACCCTTATCCTACTGTTTAAGTTTGCCTTGAGACAGTACCTTGAACTTATCTTTTTCATGCTAGTTTAATGTCTTTGATTCTCGCCATGGTCCCCATTCATAGTGGAGAAATGCCAGTTTCTCCAGTCTTTTCAAATATCTCAATCTACCAATGTGAGAGACCAACTGGTTGCTTGTTTCTGCACCATCTCCAGGGCTTAAATATTTTCTTTCAGTCTAAGTGGCCAGAACTGGATACAATTGATTTTCAGAATGATATCCTCCAGTCTACTGATCAGCACTGAAACTTCAAGGTTTCTACCGCACTGCAGTAAAGTAGCTGCTGCCCAACATTAGAAATTACAAGGAAATTCAGGACCATGCTTTCAGAGCTTATAACCATTGTCAACTTCAATGCTGAGTGTTCCCCATTCTCTAATTTATCTCCTTTGGTATGTTTTAGGTCATTCTCAGCTATAAATGCAGCATTGTGATTGTGAGAGTGATCACCCTTGGCATAAAGCAACATTTGACCAAGTGTGGCATCAAGGAACCCGAGCAAAATTGAAGTCAATGGGAATCAGGGGAAAGCTCTGCACTGGTTGAAGTCATACCTAGCACAAAGGAAGATGGTTGTGGTTGTTGGTGGCCAATCATCTCAGCCTCAGGACATCATTGCAGAGTTCCTCAGGATATTGTCCTAAGCCCAACCATCTTCAGCTGCTTCATCAATGCCATTCCCTCCAACATAAGAAGTAATGATTGCACAGTGTTTAATACCATTTGCAACTCCTCAGATACTGAAGCAGTCCGTGTCTGCTTGCAGCAAGACCTGGGCAATATTCAGGCTTGGGCTGATAAGTAGCAAGTAACATTCGCGTCACATAAGTGCCAGGCAATGACCATCTCCAAAAAGAGCAAATCTAACCAGCTCCCCTTGATATTCAATGGCACTACCATTGCTGAATCACCCACCAAGAATATCCTTGGGGCTACTATTGACCAGAAACTTAACTGGACCAGCCATATAAATACTGTGGCTACAAGAGCAGGTCAGAGGCTGGGAATTGTGCAGTGAATAACTCACCTTGTGACTCCCCAAAGCCTGTCCACCATCTACAAGGCACAAGTCAGGAGTGTGATGGAATACTCTCCACTTGCCTGGATGAGTACAGTTCCAACAACACTCAAGAGGCTCGACACCATCCAATACAAAGCAGCCCGCTTGATCGGCACCCCATCCACCACCTTAAGACATTCACTCCCTCCACCACCAATGCACTGTGGCAGCAGTGTGTACCAAGATGCACTGTAGCAACTCACCAATACCCCTTCAACAGCACCTTCCAAACCTGTGACCCCTACCACCTAGAAGAACAACTGGTGCAGACACAAGGGAACACCACCACCTGCAATTTCCCCTCCAAGTCGCATACCATCCTGACTTGGAACTATATCGCTGTTCCTTCACTGTCACTGGGTCAAAAACCTGAAACTTCCTTCCTAACAGCACTGTGGGTGTACCTAAACCACATGGACAGCAGTGATTCAAGAAGGCGACTCACCACTACCTTCTCAAAGGCAGTTAGGGATGGACAACAAATGCTAGCCTTGCTACTGATGCCCACATCCTAAGAACGAATAAAAAAAATTGTTCAGTGAGCAGACTGGCACTTCCACCTCTTCAACCATGATACTTGCCTCACTTGCACCATCTTAGTTCCTTACTTGAGAACCTGCTCAGATACGAAGGAAGATGTTCTTAGTGAGTTAGAGGGAATACCATAGGGTGATGCACACAACACCAGTGAGCAGGAGAGGGAATTGAAAAATAAAAGGACATGTGGAGTGGGGGATGGTGATGACAAACAATTGCCATCAGCTGAGTAGCTTAGGAACCTAGCTTTTTACACCTTGTAACTTCCTGAACTCAGGGAGCACCACATTGGTGCAAAAAGCTAGGATCACAAGTAAGCAAAGTTTAGGTACAAGAGGTAGACTCAGTAGTAAGAAGTAGAAGGGGTAGTTCTGAGACCTTAACGTAAATAAACTAGAAAATGATCTGAGTGCTAATGCATTTTGTATTGGAGTATCTGAACTCTTCTCTTTATGGTTATCATGTGAGGTATGTACCTTTCCCTAAAAGGGTCAAAGATTTCTTGATTTGAGGAATATTAGACAACCAGGAGGCATGAACAGGGGAAAATAAATTTAGCTGGATGTCTTGAGTCCAATTTACTGAAAGCAGTTATTGATTATCTTGAGCTGCTGGCAATAGGTTCTCCTAAAAAACCTCATCAACCACTGCATGATCAAATGATGGAGGGCCCTTTCCTTCCTCCCTGTCCACACCTAGAAGGACAAACCCATTCTGGATGGCATTGTTGCAAAACAAGCGCGATAATTTGTGAAACCCTAAGTGGAATTTACTGTAGGGCTCCCCAAGACCTATTGACGCATTTGAAAAGGGACCTTAAAATTCAGATTTTCTGCTCGATTTGAATGCAAATAGTTATAAGGTCTCCTTTGCCAATCTTGGAGAGGTGGTGTCAGTCAGGATTACAGGAGGCATCCTTCAATCAGCATTGCTCTGGCTCAACAACAAAGGTTTTGCTGATTACTGAAGTACAAATGAATCATGGTAGATTCCAGGGTAGCACACATTCACATGTAAAATTATGGAATCAGCATCACATACTAGCTGTACATTAATGGAATCATACCCCTTAATGTTGGTGAAATTGAAGGGGTTTCCATTCAGTGCATACAATGCCATATGGAGTTTTAAAATTTATTCTATCATGGGATGTGGGTACCGCTGGCTAGGCCAGCATTTATTACCCATCCGTAATTGCCCTTGAGAAGGTGGTACTGAGCTGCCTTCTTGAACCGCTACAGTCCTTGGGGTGTAGGTACACCAACAGTGCTGTGAGGAAGGGAGTTCCAGGGTTTTGACCCAACGACATTGAAGATTTTGACTCAACGACATGCTGGTGTTCCCATGCATCTGCTACCCTTGTCCTTCCAGGTGGTAGAGGTTGTGGGTTTGGAAGGTGCTGTAGAAGGAGCCTTGGTGAGTTGCTGAAGTGCATCTTGTAGATGGCACACACTGCTGCCACTGTGCGTTGGTGGTAGAGGGAGTGAACGTTGAAGGTGGTGGATGGGGTGCCAATCAAGCGGGCTGCTTTGTCCTGAATGGTGTCGAGCCTCTTGAGTGTTGTTGGAGCTGCACCCATCCAGGCAAATGGAAAGTATTCCATCAGACTCCTGACTTGTGCCTTGTAAATGGTGGACAGATATTGGGGAGACAGGAGGTGAGTTACTAGCCGCAGAATTCCCAGCCTCTGACTTGCTCTTGTAGCCACAGCATTTACGTGGCTGGTCCAGTTCTGTTTCTGGTCAATGGTAACCCCCCAGGATGTTGATAGTGGGTGGATTCAGTGATGGTAATGCTATTGAACAAGGGGAGCTGGTTAGATTCTCTCTCGTTTGAGATGGTCATTGCCTGGCACTTGTGTGGAGTGAATGATACCATCAATGACATCTGTACCTCGGTTAATTTTGCTAGTCTACAAAAGATGACTGATCACTCTCTCTACAGGGCTGGGCCTATTTAGAAGATTATACATTTGGATGCCTGATACAACAGGACATCTGCGGCCTTCTTTATACAATAGCATCCAATGGATTGCTTGATGTGGCTGAGATCACCTGAGGCTGGCTGAAAGGAATCAATGGTGTTAAAATTCAGAGTTTTATCAGCCACTGATAATTAGTGCCCTATGTTAATCTGAACAGCAAGTCTATAGTCAGTAGTTGGCATAACTCCACAAATGCTACTGGGGGAAGCAGAGCATTCTCATATTTTTTTTAATTTATTCATGGGATGTGGGCATCACTGGCTATGCCAGCATCAGAGTCAGGAGGTGAATTACTCACCGCATATACTCTCCTGGTTACTCGCCGCATATACAGCTTTGTGAAAACTCATTGTTTGATCTGGGCCTTTATATCCTGTGGAGTGGGTATCAATGGATGCCTCATTCTCCTTGCTACCATTCTTTCTCTTAATAACTTCATAATTCTGATCCTAAATACACAGGGATGAGGGAATTCCCAAAGGAAAACTATTACCTTCCCCAAACCGTTGATATATTTAAGTATATCTGCTCTGGATTGGATGGATTATTAGATGCCTACAGGTCAAACTTTCTCCAAAACTTTCAGTTCTGCTCAGAGCACTGAAGGGGCAGTAGGACTCAGTGTACGCATTTTTCAGCTTTCTCCACCATGATGACACCCAATCTCAGGCAGGATTGTGGATGGGAATCCTGATCTCGGAAACCAAGACATTGATATCAGTTAGAAAGGGTAAAGGCCCCACCAACAGTCCTTGGTGCACATCACTCAGCACTTCCCTGTGACCCAGATTTTCCTTGCCAACTAGTACCCATTGCTTTCTTTACTTCAGTCAATTTTTAAATCTATTCGGAGTTCCGAAGAAGGGTCACTGACCCGAAACGTTAACTCTGCTTCTCTTTCCACAGATGCTGCCAGACCTGCTGAGTGATTCCAGCATTTCTTGTTTTTGTTTTAAATCTATTTCCAGGCTTCACTTTAAATTCAAATTGTTTTCAGCTTATTTAGCAGTCATCTGTACATCATTTTATCAAAGGCTTTTCAGCTTTGTTAAAGGCTTGATAATATGAAGGCTGAAATGGTCACTGTCTAATGAATCCAGGGCAATGCTGACTAAGTGGAGTCAATTTAGACCTTTGGTTGACTGACATGTGTTGGTCGACTGCCCTCCTGTTCCTCCTGGCCCACAAGGACTGCCCTAAAAAGCACCTACCTGCTGGAGCCAGTTGCGTCCATCTCCATTTCACTGCCAGGTTTCTAAACCCTGGGAAATCCAGTCGGTAACAGCTATATTTACATTGGGCCCCCCAACTGCACGGGGGAGGCTGGTTTAAATATTATAGTGAGGTGTCCTGCCTTGCCAAAACAGGACACACGCATGCTGCACAGCTAGCCATCATAAGAATTGGCAGTAGACATGTACATGGCATGTTAGCGGTGCTATCCCTGATATTTTCTTTTTAACCCTCCCCCCCCACCCATCGTTTTAATCTATATTAGGTAGATGTTATCTAAGATTGTTCCATAGGATTTTAATTTAGTAGAATAGGGTTAACATTACAGGAATAACAATATTTAATAAATTCATTCCCATTGTTGGATAGAGACATACAGATCAGAAAGGTTTTAGAAGGAACCAGATGTTATAATGCATGAATCTTTGAAGTTCCACAGCTAATGTCACTAGGTACAGAGGAACATTCAAATTGGAATAAGCCATTCAGCTCCTTGAATATGTTCCACCATACAATTAGATCAAGTATCTTAATTCCATTTACCCACCTTGGTTCCATAAAGACTAATACCCTTACCAATAAAAAATCCATCAGTCTCAGTTTTGAAATTTTCATTTGGTCCCTAGACTCAACAGATTTTTGGGAGATTCAGTTCCAGATTTCCACTACTCTTTGTGTGAAGAAGTGCTTTCTGATATCACCCATGAATGGCCTAACTCTAATTTTAAAGTTATGCTGCCTAGTTCTGGACTTCCACCAGAAGAAATTGTTACCCTCCATTTACCCTTCTGATTAGATCGCCCTTGAAGTTTTCTATATTCAAGAGAATACAAGCCTAGTCTATGCAATCTAGTTTCATAATTTAACCCTTTTAGACTCAGGATCATTTGGACACGCAACTGCAAAAGCAAATAGAATGCTAGGGTAGATTGCTAAAACAAATACAAGACTATCTCTGTACAAAACCTTGGCCAGGCCTGATCTGGAATATTAGGGCTGATATTAACTCCCAGTTGGGTGCCAGTGGGAGGAGGCAGTAATATTACATTCTGTCTTTCTCAGAGGCCTGGCAGATTTTAACTGGGAGGGGGCTGTTGTGAGGGTCTTGCAATGGGGAGTGGGGAGAAAGGCGGAAATGTGTATAGCCCAGGCAGTAGAGTCCTGGTCGTTTATTTTGGCCCAAAGGTGAAAACAGCCGGTAACTAGGTGCTGTGCTAAACAACGCCTGTTTGAAAATCCTGATGTAGCACGCAGTTTTCAGGCTAATTGATAATTGCCAAGATTTGAATGTGCTTGCAGGCACTGACCAGAAACCTGCAAGTTTAGCACTCAAGTGCTGATCAGACACAATTTTTGTGGAGCAGTATATGTGGACTCCTTGCAAGCACTTGCACTGAAGGTGTGGAGTGCACTGGCTGCCACACAGCGGCATGTTGCAGGATGGCCTGGGCACTGAGCGAGAGCGTGTGCAAGTCCTCATAGGTCCTGGTGGAGGAGGTCCAGACAAGGAGTGATGTTCTTTATTTGTAGGAGGGGAAGGACACCACCTCAGTTTTTTTGCTCTCCTGTCCCTCTCTCACACAGCAACTGGTATCACTCTGTCTTACCTCATGTCCTCCTCCCATTTCTTATCCAGATCAAGAGGAGCATAGGAACAGCAGTAGGCCATTTAACCCCTTGAGCCTGTTCCACAATTCAATGAGATTATGGCTGATCTGTGACCTAACTCCATATACCTGCCTTTGCCCCATATCCCTTAATACCTTAAGATAACAAAACAAATCTATCAAACTCAACTTTAAAATTAACAATTTACATCAATTGCCAATTGTGGACGAGAGTTCCAACTGCTACCATCTTTTGCGCATTGACGCTTTTACTAATTTTACTCCTGAAAGGTCTGGCTCTAAATTTTAGACTATGCCCCCTTGGTCTGCTTTCCCCAACTAGGAGGACTAGTTTGTCTCTCCACCTACCCTTTCAGTTCCAATTAATACCTTCAAAACTTCGATCATATCACACCTTAACTTTCTAAATACCAGAGAATAAAACCCTAGTTTAGGTAATCTCACCTCATAGTTTAACCCTTGGAGTTCATGTATCATTCTGGTAAGTCTATGCTGCACTCCCGCCAAGGCCTATAGCATATTCTTCCCAAGATGTGGTGCCCAGTACAGTTCTCATGACTTCAGGTGTGGTCTATTCAGGGCTTTGCATAGCTGTAGCATAACCTCTACCCCCTTATATTCTTATCCTCTAGCTATAAAGGCCAGCATTTCAATAGCTTTTTTGATTATTTTCTGCCCTTGTTTATGACATTTTAATGATCTCTGTATCTGTACCCCAAGTTCCTTTGGACCTCCACTGTTTCTAGCTTTTCATAATTTCTATCCTTTTTTAGATCTAAAGGTAATGACCTCACATTTGCCATAGCTTTTCCTATTCACTTAATCTATCAATATCACTTTGTAATTTTATATTTCAATCTACCACTGCTTACAATGCTGCCCATCTTTGTGTCATCAGCAAATTTTGATATGTGGCTTTCTATCCCAACACCGCAAAAAATTCAACCAGGCTTATCAGGCATGACCTACCCTGTCTCTGATCAGCTGAAAATTTTCAGTCACCCCATCCTTAATCACAGACTAGTAATTTTGTGACAACAGATGTTAGGCTAACCAGTTTATAATTCCCTGGTTTCCCTCTTTTTTCTTTCTGAAATAGTGGAGTGACAGGCACAATTTTCCAATCTAAAGGAATGGTTCCCAAATTGAGGGAACTTTGGAAGATTATAGTTAGGGCATCCAACTTGGGCAAGATGCCCATTACTAAATGTTTCTCTTGATGACTCCTACAAGGTGTTCAATAAGGTGGAGTAGCACAGCGCTTACTCTTTTTAGGTGAATTCCTCACAGAATTTTCTGAATAATTGCTGTTCAAGTGCTGGTGAAGTCTTGACAAAGTCCCAGAAAGTTACCCTATGTATTTTAAAGGTCCTCTTCACAGCTCCAGCAGCAATGATTATGAAATGATAAGTATCCTTTTAAGTGGTAGGTATTCCTTTAAGCAGCACTTAAAATCAACATCAACACCATGGCTACTCCCAAACAGCTAGTCACTGTTCAGAGAGGGTGTTGTTTGAAGGCATCAAAATGCTGTGCAGCCTCTTTAATGAGGATGAGCAGAAATTTTAAGTGGCAATCAGCTGTTTAAGAAGGCTGTGGGCAGCTGTTCCGAGCACTGGCCTCAACTCCATTACCAAGATGGCATCTTGTCCTAAACACGGGTTAAACCAATGTTGCAGCTTAAGACCCACCTTGGCCACCTTTTTACCTCTTTAGCGCCTAAAATATTCAGCGAAAATGGCCCCCCGAGGACTTTCCTTTTTGGGCTTACAGGATCACACCTAATCCTCCTGGCCCCATAAGGAAAGCTCTTTTGATTTGCCTTAGAGGGTGTCACTGGCTTCCCGACAGTTTTATTTGATGGAGTGGCCAAAGTGGGCACCCACTCAGGATCTGGTTGAACTGCTATTGGGTTCCCGTCGGAGTCTGATGGGAGCCTCAGCTGCTGCCAAAACCAGGAGTATTAAAATGGGAAATCAATGGAATTAGAGCTGCTCCATTTTAACTACTCCACACCTCCTTTCCTGCCAATCAGGGAGAGTTAAAATTCCTTCGCTGTATCTAGTTTCATTCCCCTCACAAGGCAAGTGATTATAGAGACCCTGGAAAAGGTTCAAAGGAGGACCACTACATTGATATCTAGTTTAATGGCTTTTAGATACTATGATAGGCTTGGAGAGCTGAGTCTTATAACTGTAGAAAAGCATAGACTTTGTGGAGATTTGATTGAGGTTTATAAAATAAAGGATTATATATGGTCATTGTGGCTATTTGAGTTAGATAGGTTAGGGAGAACTAGGTGACATGAGTATAGAACTAGGTTAGATGTCAGGAGGTTCTTCTTTTTGCCCAGAGTCATTGATCTCTTGACAAAATCTTGCAGTGATTGTGGATTCACTGTAATCATTCAAAAAGGAGCTGAATTATTTTCTGAGTGTGGTCAACATAATTCCGTATAGAAGGTAGGTTGGTCTCCAGGAAGTTGTTTGATTGCTTTCAGGGGTCAAAACTTTTTTGAGTTTTATTCCAAAATTCGCCGAGGGTTTCTTTCACTAGTTTTCCTTTTGCTTTTACAAGGAAATTGTGTAGTTGGTGGGTGAAGAAGGGTCATTGTGTGTAGAATTTGCAACATGACAATATAGAACATACTCAATGGGCCAGCTGGTCTTGTCCTTTGTTTTTATACGTTCATAGGTAAGTTCACTTATATTATTACGACTAGGTTCAGCTGTAAAGGCCTCCATGGTTGAGTAGGCTAATAATGCATGAGGAACAGCATTTTCTCAAGGTGTTACAGAGTAGTCAATGCCCTTGAAATGATACCTTTTCATGACTCTGTACCTCAAGAAATGAGGAGAGAAGTTGGAGGGAGAAAATACAATAACAGGAAGATTTTAAATACTCAATAGTTTTTTTATCATCATATTAACGAACTGAAAATTAACCAAACTAACAGCAAACCAGCCACCCCAGGACTTTACATAATCCCATCGACATTCTAATGTTAAGTTCCCGGGTGGAAATTTTTTCTCTGCTAATAGTGAGGTTAACAATCTGTGAAGGATTGAAAAACTAAACAAAAAAAAAATCATTAATAATTAGACATTTCAAAGCATGGAAGCTCACCAATCTCTCATCACTAGTGCCACTTATTTTTAGACTAGGTGAGACACTCAACATAAGCTCAATTTTTTTCACCATAGTATTTGATGTATGAATCAATACAAATATTATGTAGAGGCAATGAAAGAAGAAACAATTTATGTTCCTTTCTTAGCTGTGCAAATTAATAAATTACAATCGTCCAGACTCTCACCATCAACATCCTTGGGGGTCACAATTGACCAGAAACTCAACTGGACTAGTCACATAAATTGTGCAGTTACCAGAGCAAGTTAGATCTATGTATTCTGTGTTGAGTGACTCACCTCTTGACTTCCTGAAGCCTCTCCACCACCAAGTCACAAGTCAGAGTGTGATGGAATACTGTTCACTTTCCTGGATGGAAACAACACTGAAAAGCTCAACACCATCCAGGACAAAGCAGTCTCCATGATCAACACCTCTAACCTGAAGATCCACCCCCTACATGATCAGCTTAACGCAACTGCTATCTACAGGATGCACTGCAATAACCTGAAGACTTCTTCAGCATTACCTCCCAAATCCTTGACCTCCACTATACTGGAAGAACGAGAGCAACTTGGGACAGGTGGGAATACCACCACCTCCAAGTTCCCATCAACATCGCATGCCATCCTGACTTGGACACATGTCGCCATTCCTTCATTGTCCCTGAGTCATAATCCTGGAACATTGTAGGGGTACTTCGCCACACAGATTGCAGTGGTTTTAGAAGGCCCACCATTACCATCACTAGAGCAACAACTGCTGGCCTTTCCAGCGATGCCCACATCCCAAGAATTAATATGTAAAGAAAAGAAAAAGAAAATTGAGATATTTTTGTCTTACCTCAGCTTCTATCCAGGTTTTTTTCAACTTGGGGAAGAATTGATAACAGGATGATAAGTACTTATAATAAGTCCATCCAGGTAGACAGGATCTTTTGTAGTTCTGATCTGGTACTTCAGGCTTTAGATCAGCCATTATGCCAAAATAAGAATAAGGTTTTTCCAATTTTTGTTTCTTATCGGTAAGATATGGGTAAGGCTTTTCATGATATGCTGGAACTGCCACTTCAGGTGAGGATACCACTTCTTGGAAAATTGGATTTAACTCTTCAGAGTAAGATGAAGGTACGATTTCAAGATGAGTTCCAAATTCAGGATAAGGTGGAGAGTCCATTCCAGGAAAAGGCAAAAGTTCTTTTCTAGGAGGAGGCAGAGGTTCCACTCGAGGATAAGCTGGAGGTTCCATTCTGGGATAAGGTGAAGGTTTCACATTCGGGTGAGGTGATGGCTCCATTCTAGGATAAGTTAGAGATTCCATTCTAGGATAAGCTGGAGGTTCCATTCTGGGATAAGGTGAAGGTTTCACATTCGGGCGAGGTGATGGTTCCATTCTAGGATAAGGCAGAGGTTCCATTCTAGGATAAGGTGAAGGTTTCACATTCGGGTGAGGTGATGGTTCCATTCTAGGATAAGGTGAGGGTTTCGCATAAGGATGAGGTGGTGCTACCCTTTTAGGGTAAAACAGAGGTACCACTTTAGAATAAAGCTGTGATCCCATTTCAGGATAAGGTGGAGATATTACTTCAGGATAAGGCAGAGGCTCCATTTCAGGATGAGACGGGAATTTCATTTCTCGGTAAGTAAGAGGTGCCACTTCAGGGTAAGGCAGAGACATCACTTTAGGATAAGGCAGAGACATCACTTTAGAATAAGATGGAGACATCACTTGAGGATAAGACGGAGAGATCACTTGAGGATAAGATGGAGACATCACTTTAGGATAAGATGGAGACATCACTTTAGGATAAGTCGGAGATATTACTTCAGGATTAGGCAGAGATGCCACTTCAGGATGAGATGGGGATTTCATTTCTCGATAAGTAATAGGTGCCACTTCAGGGTAAGGGAGAGACTTCATTTCAGGATAAGGTGGCGACATCACTTCAAGGTAAGGAAGGGATATCGCTTGAGGATAAGGTGGAGGAGCCACTTTAGGAAATGGCACAGATGCAACTTCAAGATAAAATGGAGACTTCACTTCAGGAGAAGGCAGAAGTAACCCTGCAGGATAAGGTGGAGATATCAATTCAGCATAAGGCTGAGCAGCCACTTCAGGTGATGGCAGAGCCATCTCGGATAAGGGCAGAGGTGCCACTTCAGGTGACGGTAGAGGATCCAGGTCAGTTGAGAACAGAGGTGCCACTTCAGATGGCGGAGGTGCCACTTCTGGTGAAAGTGGAGATGCTATGCCTGGGGATGGCAGAGACGCGACTTTAGGTGATGGCAGAGGTGCCACTTCAGGTGAAGATGGAGGAGGTGCCACTTCAGGTGAAGGAAGAGGTGCCATTTCAGGTGATGGAGAAGGTGCCACTTCAGGTGAAGACAGAGGTGCCATTTCTGGTAAAAATGGAGGTGCAACTTCAGGTGATGGCGGAGGTGCCACTTCAGGTGATGAAGGAGGTGCCATTTCAGGTGAAGATGGAGGTGCCACCTCAGGTGAAAATGGAGGTGCCATTTCAGGTGATGATGGAGGTGCCATTTCAGGTATTAGAAGAGGTGTTACTTCAGGTGAAAACGGAGGTGCCACTTTAGGTGTTGACAGAGGTCCCATTTCAGGTGATGGCAGAAGTGCCACTTCAGATGAAGATGGAGGTGCCACTTTAGGTGAAGGAAGTGGTGTCACTTCAGGTGATGGTGAAGGTGACACTTCAGGCGATAGGTGAGATGCCACAACAAGTGATGGAGGTGGTGCTACTTCAGGAGAAGACAGAGGTGCCACTTCAGGTGACGATGGATGTGCCACCTCAGGTGAAGGAGGTAGTGCCACTTCAGGTGATGATGAAGATGCCATTTCAGGTGATGGCAGAAGTGCCACTTCAGGTGACGATGGATGTGCCACCTCAGGTGAAGGAGGTAGTGCCACTTCAGGTGATGGTGAAGGTGCCACTTCAGGTGATGGTGGAGGTGCCACTTCAGGTGATGGCTGAAGTGCCACTTCAGGTGAAGATGGTGGTGCCATTTCAGGTGAAGGAGGTGGTGCTACTTCAGGTGATGGTGAAGGTGCCACTTCAGGTGATAGGGGAGATGCCAAATCACGTGATGGAGGTGGTGCCACTTCAGGAGAAGACGGAGATGCCACTTTAGGTGTTGGTGGAGGTCCCATTTCAGGTGATGGCAGAAGTGCCACTTCAGGTGACGATGGAGGTGCCACCTCAGGTGAAGGAGGTGGTGCCAGTTCAGGTAAAGGAGGTGCTGCCACATCAAGTGATGGTGAAGGTGCCACTTCAGGTGATGGTGAAGGTGCTACTTCAGGTGAAGGAGGAGGTGCCATTTCAGATGATGGTGAAGGTGCCACTTCAGGTGAAGGAGGTGTTGCCACTTCAGGATAAGACAGAGGTGCCACTTTAGGTGTTGGTGGAGGTCCCATTTCAGGTGATAACAGAAGTGCCACTTCAGGTGAAGATGGAGGTGCCACTTCAGGTGATGGAGGAGATGCCACTTCAGGTGATGGAGGAGATGCCATCTCAGGTGAAGGAAGTAGTGCCACTTCAGGTGATGGTGAAGGTGCCACTTCAGGTGATGGCAGAGGTGCCACTTCAGGTGAAGATGGGGGTGCCATCTCAGGTGAAGGAAGTGGTGCCACTTCAGGTGATGGTGAAGGTGCCACTTCAGGTGACGATGGAGGTGCCACATCAGGTGATGGAGGTTGTGCCACTTCAGGAAAAGATGGAGGTGCCACTTTAGGTGTTGGTGGAGGTCCCATTTCAGGTGATGGCGGAAATGCCACTTCAGGTGAAGATGGAGGTGCCACCTCAGGTGAAGGAGGTGGTGCCACTTCAGGTGATGGTGAAGGTGCCACTTCAGGTGATGGCAGAGGTGCTACTTCAGGTGATGGAGGAGGTGCCACTTCAAGTGAAGATGGAAGTGCCACTTTAGGTGAAGGAGGAAGTGCCACTTCAGGTGAAGATGGAGGTGCCACTTCAGGTGATGGAGGAGATGCCACTTCAGGTGAAGATGGAGGTGCCGCTTCAGGTGATGGTGAAGGTGCCACTTCAGGTGATGGAGGAGGTGCCACTGCAGGTGATGGTGAAGGTGCCACTTTAGGTGACGGTGGAGGTGCCACTTCAACTGAAGATGGAGGTGTCACTTTAGGTGAAGGAGGTGGTGACACTTCAGGTGATGGTGAAGGTGCCACTGCAGGTGATGGAGGAGGTGCCACTGCAGGTGATGGAGGAGGTGCCACTTCAGGTGATGGTGGAGGTGCCACTTCAAGTGAAGATGGAGGTGCCACTTTAGGTGAAGGAGGTGGTGACACTTCAGGTGATGGAGGAGGTGCCACTTCAGGTGATGGAGGAGAAGCCATCTCAGGTGAAGATGGAGGTGCCACTTCAGGCGATGGTGAAGGTGCCACTTCAGGTGATGGAGGAGGTGCCACTGCAGGTGTTGGAGGAGGTGGCAGTTCAGGTGAAGATGGAGTTATCACTTCAGGTGAAGGTGATGGTGCCACTTTAGGGAATGGCTGAGGTGAATCTTTAGAATAAGGTGGAGATACCACTTTGAGTGAAGTGTGTAGTAACACTTCAGTATTATGCGCTGGTTCCACTTCAGGAGAAGTCTGTAATACCGATGCAGGCGAAGGTGGAGGTGTCACTTCGGGAGATTGCAAATGTGCCATTTCGGGATACAATGATGGTACCACTTCAGCGTCAGATAGAGATACCTCATCGGGATAAAGTGGATACATCATTTCAGAAGAAGGCTGAGCTAGAACTTCAGAATAATACTGTTTCTCTAGTTCATCATTACGGACAGGGACCAATGCAGGATCAGTGATGGTGCTGATTTTAGGATCAGGAAGTGGTTCCACCATGCGATTAAGAGGATATGTCACCTCAGGAAAAGGATTGTATTCCTTTCGTTTATTATTCTCAGGAAAAGAATAAGATGCTCCTTCAGGATAAGGGTAAGGGGAACTTTGTTGGTTGTCTGCATACTCATGATAAAGTACTACATCAGGATAAGGATTTGCTGATTCTTCATGATATGGATATTGTGTCTTTTCAAGATTATGATAAGGATTCACAACTTTCTTGTTTTCCGAATAAGGTTGTTGTAATGTTTGTCGCTTCTTCAACACACCCAATAAGTTCTGAATATCGGAAGCTGGGGTTAAATTAGATAAACAAGCTGAAAAATCACAAACAGAATTCCCCTCAAATACTACCACTTTTGTCCTGAGGTAAATTTTAGGTTAATGTGACTTAATGCCATTTTGAAACACCTGCAGTGTGTCACTGTCAGAGCGGCACAGTGGTTAGCACTGCAGCCTCACAGCTGGGTACTGCCTGTGCAGAGTTTGCAAGTTCTCCCTGTGACTGTGCGGGTTTTCTCCGGGTGCTCCAGTTTCCTCCCACATGCCAAAGACTTGCAGGTTGATAGATAAATTGCCCCTAGTGTAGGTAGGTGGTATGAGAATTGAGGGTTGACGGGGTTGTGAGAGGGAAATGGGATTAATGCAGGATTAGTATAAATGGGTGGTTGAAGGTCAGTATGGACTTGTTGGACCAAAGGGCCTGTTTCAGTGCTGTATCTGTCTATGACAACAGAAACAGCCTATTATCAGGGGAATCAAAATGTTAGCTGCAAGTGAGATAATAGATGCAATTTTTAAATTAAGTTCATGATTGAACATCTACCAATAGCATAATTATTTAAAATTAAAGTCAGAAGCATGTTTCATATTACAGAAAGTACAGTATCATTCAGCCAATTCAAGGAACACATAAATACAAATATGTCTATTGGCACACTTCTGCTTATTTAGCATTAGTAGTTAGAGTTTAATTGAATTGATCAACTCCTTCAACTCAATGATTTGAAAACAGGCTGTTATTTTCTTATTGGGGTGTTTTATATTTAATATTTCATTGTGCAGTCAAACCTGGAACAAGGATGTGGTAGCAAATTATATGGCTTAATGTTTTCATTTCAATGCAAAGTGTATTTAAAATGAAACTCTGAATTTAGAGATGCATGCACCTTGTCCAAAAATAGATAGTGTTAGTTATCAGAGAAGAGGTGAGAATCTTAAAAGGGCTTAAAATAGGAATGAACATAAACCAAAAGCAATACACTATGGATGCAGGAAATCTGAAATATAAAAAGAAAATGCTGTTAGTACTCAGCAGGTCTGGTAGCATCCGTGGAGAGAGAAACAGAGTTAATGGGCTGGATTTTCATTACAGAGGCAGGAAACAGGAACAGGGTCTGGTTTTGGGTCAGAAAACCATCTCCTGTGGGAAACCAATTCAGATTGCAATTTTCAAATGGGTAAGCCCTTAATTAGTATGAAGATGGGTTTCCTGTCCACTCAGAGCCATTGGAATTGAAAATGGAGGATGGTCAGATCAAGTGTGCGGCTCATGTAGACACTGCACAGCAGCCATCACTGAGGTTGCTGCCTGGCGTAAGGGAGAGATCATAAGCACCAAAGGGAAACGAGATGTCACAGGGGAGCTGGAGGCCTGGCACTAGGGGTTGAGCAGACCCGGATTTCATCGATGCCGACCTGGATCTAATGCTGCAGGCCATGAGGGAGAGGAGGGAGATCCTCTTCCCAGAGGATGGCAGGAGGAGGCCACCTCGTTGTGCAGCAGGGGCACCTCTCTGTTCAGTGTTATCCCCCTCCACCCCCTCTTCCCCCTCCTGTCCCACCTCCTGCTGCTCCCCTCATGAGCTGTCACCTTCCAGGGCCTCATTGTCCTCAAGGTCCACACCTCACTGGAGGGCCATGTTATGGAGAGCACAACAGACCACCATAATTACCAAGACCCTTGTAGCAGGGTATTGGAGGGTGCTACCAGAAACCTGAGGGCCTGCTCAATGGTTGGTGTGCTGGACAGGTGGCATTGGTTGTTTTGCCTCTGTGCCTCTGTCTGGGGCTCTGGTAGAGGAGTCAGTAGCCAGCTCTTCAAGGGATTTCCCTTATCGCCGTGGATCCATCCATGCACTTTGGGGGAATGGAGTGAAGTACTGAGGCAGCCTGGACTGGTGGAGGATGAACAAGTCATGGCAGCTGCCAGGAAAGTGAGTGCACACAGAGAGGAAGGTCTTTCTGTGGTCGTGGACAGCTGGATGTTGAGGGAGTGGAAGCCCTTCCTGTTGATGGATCTCACTGGCCGGTCACTGGGTGGCTTGAAGGCGACATGGGCGCAAACGATGATGCCCTGCACCTGGGGGAATCCAACAATGGAGGCTGAACACAAAGCCCTCTGTGCCTACAGAGGCCCATCTGTGTCAAAGTGGGTGTAGTCCCCTGCCCTCCTGAAAATGGCATCCATGACCTGCCTGATGAGCTGCCGACTGCGAGATGTCATCTAGGTCCACAGCTGATCCCTGGAACAACTTGGTTGCAAAGAAATTCAGGGCAACAGTGACCTTGATAGCTGCAGGTAAGGGACTACCCTGAGGGCCGTGATGTCTCAGGTCATTGTGGCTCAGAACACAGAGGACTGAAACCATCTGCCTGGATAGGCACAGGCTCTTACAGCGCTCTGTCATTTTTGGGAAGCTGACTTTTGGGTTGTGCACCTGATGTCTTGGGTAGTGCCTTCATCCTCTTGCAGCCCCTGCTATATTCCTCTGGTCACCTGCTGTCCAGAGAGTTGCATCTGCCGCAGTTCATGCTGGCTGCTCTGTCCAATGTCGGGGTAGCCTGTTCCAATCTGAACTCCCTCAGTTGAACTTTGTGCATTCACCAGGCCAACCCCAGCTGCCCAAGTGATGCCAGCGGCCTCATGTCCCTCTCTGGTTTCCTGCTACTCACCTTGAGAAAAGCAAGTCTTACAGCCGCAGCAATGGCCACTCAGTTGCACTGCTAAAGCAGCTGCGCTTCACTTTGTGCCTTTGCACAATTTTAATCAGCCCTTTCCATAGCCCTCATGGCATCCCATTGTGTTCACGTCTTGAACGCCTGTTCTGTTCCCCCACCCCACCCCCCTGCAACCAGCTTCCTCCACGTTCCCAGCCTTTAAAAATTAAAAACTGCTGCTGACAAGTCTGTTAATGAACTCTTCAATGAGCTCAACAGCCTATTAATTGGAGGCATGCATCCAACCTGTTCCCTCCTTTCTGGTGTCCCTTTAAAAATGGTGTCACATTCTGGAGGTGGAGGGTCCCATTGCCGACCTCCAAGAATGTGATCTTCAATTTGCGCTCACCATACCCACATTCAGCGGCTTTAAAAATCCAGCCACCGTTTCAAGTCTGTAACCCTTCATCAGTTCCAGTAAAAGGTCACAGACCTGAAACACTGGCCAGGATTTTCCTGTGGGCTTCAGGACCATGCTGTCAGGCTCAAGTGGGGGTCAGAAGCCCGCACCGTGTGGGAAACAGTCGCCACCTATGATTTTCCCCGATTTGACCAATTAGTGACCAGAGGGTGGGCTTGCTGGCCAATGAAGGATGGTGGGCGACTCTTGAAGTTGGAAGGCTAATAGGAGGCCCTCCAGCTTGAAAGTAGCAGCAGGATGCCATAGCAGCTAACAGAGGGAGAGGGTGCCCCAAAATGTAGGCGTCCTCTCTCCAACCTTTTCAAATGTGAAATTTGCAGCCAGGCCACCACAGTTGGGGCGGGGGTGGGGGATTCCCCTCCGCTGGGCATCCTGTGGCTGCTGCTGAGCCCAGGCAGGCAGGGAGGGCCTCTAACCCTTCCAGAAACGCTGCCCCCCCCACCACCCCACCCCCACCCCAGATCTGCCATCAGGAGGCTGCCTCCGGGCAGCTAAACTGCCTCCTGCCGCACGTGGGAACCTGGAGGCCAACTGAAAATCCAGTTGGACTGCAACAATTGGCCTTTAGTTGCCATTAACTAGTTCAACTGGCTATCTGACCTGCTGCCCCTCCCCCCACCCCATTGCACCTCTGGAAAAATGGCCCGGGAACATGGTGGAGGTGAGGAACTGGCATGCTGGCTGGCTGCACTACTTTTAGCACCTGCCCATCTCCATTCCTGGCCCTAGCGGGGGCTAAAAATCCTGCATGTTAACTCTGTTTCTTTTTCCACAGACGCTGCCAACCTGCTTAAGGAAAGAACATAAAATGGTTGATAAGCTAAATGATTATTTCTTTTAAATATTTAAATGAAAAATCCTGTGTCACCTGACTTCCAAAACTAGTGCCAATGCAAATGGCATTAATGGACTGGATTTTTCTGTGAAGATGATGGGGAGGCTAGCAACTTTCACCATTACTCATGCACAAATCGGACAGCAATTTCCAACAAGCGCACATGCACAGTTAAACGCAAAAGTCCAGAAGTTACTGTCTGAGATGCGCTGCTCCTCTGTAAGCTGCAAGAAAATGGCATCTTGTCATTCAGCTCCCTATTCAAATGTATTGAACGGCACAAAGTTCCTGTACTGACATCATAGATTTATTGTACTTAGATTTACAGAAGGCATTTGATAAGCTGCCACATCAAAGGCATAAATGGGTCATTTTCTGGTTGGCAAGATGTAACGAGTCATGTGCCACAAGGATCTGTGCTGGGGCCTCAGTTTTTTACAATGTATATAAATAACTTAGATGTAGGGACCAAAGATATGGTTGCTAGATTTTCTGATGACACAAAGATAGGTAGGAAAGTAAGTTGTGAAGAGGACATAGGGAGGCTACAAAGGGATATAGATAGGTTAAGTGAGTGGGCAAAGATCTGGCAAATGGACTATAATGTGGGAAAATGTGAAATTGTCCATTTTGGCAGGAAAAATAAAAATGAAGCATATTGTCTAAATGGTGAGAGATTGCAGAGCTCTGAGATGCAGAGGGATCTGGGTATCCTAGTGCATGAATCGCAAAAGGTTAGAATGCAGGTACAGCAAATAATTAGGAAAGCTAACAGAATGTTATCATTTATTGCGAGGGGAATTGAAAACAAAAGTTATGCTTCAGTTGTACAGGGCATTGGTGAGAGCACATCTAGATTATTGTGTACAATATTGGTCTCCTTATTTAAGGAAGGATGTACATACATTGGAAGTAGTTCAGAGAAGATTTACTGGACTAATACCTGGAATGGGCGGGTTGTCTTATGAGGAAAGGTTGGACAGGCTAGGCTGGTATCTGCTGGAGTTTAAAGAGTAAGAGGCGACTTGATTGAAGATCCGGAGGGGTCTTGACGAGGTAGATGTGGAAAGGATGTTTCTCCTTCTGAGAGAATCTAGAACTACGGGTCACTATTTAAAAGTAAGGGGTTGCCCATTTAAGACAGAGATGAGGAGAAATTTTTTCTCTCAGGGATGTGAGTCTTTGAAACTCTCTTCCCCAAGAGGCAGTGAAAGCAGACTCTTTTCATATTTTTAAGGCAGAGGTAGATAGATTCTTGATAAGCAAGGGGGTGAAAGGTTATTGGGGGTAGGCAGGAATGTGGAGAGGTTACAGTCAGATCAGCCATGATCTTATTGAATGGCGGAGCAGGCTGAAGGGGCCAAGTGGCCTACTCCTGCTCCTAATTCGTATGTTCGTATGTATGTTCATATGTAGATATGGACTAAACTCACTGTTAAAAGTTAGGTCAAGTCATTTGTCCTTTTAAGTGTCCTTTTAATGGCATGGTCAGTCTTAATTACTGCCAAACAACATCTCTGGTATTGAAAATTAACTGTAGTAAGTGTGGCATCTAATATCTTCAGATTTTATTTATTGTTGGAGAATCTTTTTTTAAATAAATAAATTTATTTGTGGGTCCCAGTTGCCCTTAATAGGGTTCTGCACCAATCAGCTACCCTGCTGCAAACAACTTGATGTTCAAAACCCCTTGGAAAATCTATGGTCAAATGCAAGTCTAATGAACTGCTGGTGTCTTTGTTCGCCACACACAGTAAAATCAAGCCCATTGACTTTAACATAAATAAGGTTTCAGACAAGTTACAAATACTTTGAACAAATAAATCCTCAGGGAGGTATGGTATTTATCCTCAGCTGGCAAAAGACATAAAGACAATGACAGAGTGGTGTTGGTTATAATGAGTGAGATGGTGAATGCTGGGAAGCTCCTGCTAGACTGGAAATAGGGAAACATGCGGCTGAATTTTATGATGGACATTGCGACCCCAATGTTAGGCCCATATGCGAATTCCCTAGCCCACTTATGTTGTCAGCACACCTGCTGTCACAACATTCTGGGAGGCGGCCTCCTAATTGGCCATACCTGTGCTTGCCATCCTATTAAGGATGGTGGGCAGGATACACAAGGCTGGGCGCCCAGTCAGAGGGTTTGCAGCAATGTCAGGCCGGCAGCCCCACCGGGAGGGGTTGGTGCTGCTGAGGCTGGCAGGCAATTACGAGGGCGCCTCAACATGGAGGCACCCTCATTTGCCTGCATTGAAGTCAGCAAATAAAGAGGCCTGAAGCCGGTAGGGACTCAGGGTTGAGGAAAAACCCCCTCTCAGAAGTAGTGATGACGTGGTTGCAGCCTTTCATTCCTGTTACCCTGTCATTGGGGCATGGAGCCTCTAATCCCATTTCTATGGGGCTTGAAAAATCCAGCTCATGGTGTCACTTTTTGAGAAAGGATGACAAAACAGACACAGGTAACTACATAATGATCTGCCTCACATCAATAGGTACATAGGAACAGTCAGGACCGGAAAAGACCATTGCAGTCCATTTGGCTAGTCCCGGCGAAATACCAGAATTAATTATCAGCAATAAGTTTGGAATTACATCTGTGATAATAATTCACTAAATAGCAGGGAACATGGATTCAGAGGGGAAGATCCAGCCTGGTCGACTTACTTGATCTGAGATCGCAAATAGACTGGAAAAGAAATTCACATAATGTTCCCAGTCTAACCCAAAGCATGTTCTTTAATGTCCTAACTTATGGAGCAAACAACACACCACCATAATATGAAACACCCTGGAGGACTGTACTGAAGGGTTCCCCTTGATCTGTCTCTCATTTAATCTGGTGGCAATAGGAAGCATGTTACATTGGTACTCACCTGGGTTACGAGGGAGCCAGATTGGGTGATCAGAAATTGCTGCAAAGATAGCCTCGATTTCTAAGAACCATCCCGATACCTGCCTTTCAGCAGTTGAGAGTGGTGGTCTGGTCGATTGGCTCAGTATGAAGGAATCATAGTGCTACCTGGGTTTGGACCATTCACATGTTACATGACATGTGGATCATTAACCATAAATATTGCGCAAGTGAATCCCTTTACTATTCAGAAAATTGATGGTATTTTGGAAAGGGGCACACATGACGAACAGTATGTGGTCAATAACCTACACATGTGTAAAATTAGACAGCCTTCTCTGAAGAGCAATGCCCATAGGGAAAGTGATGAATTCCTCAATCCAAGAAAACAGTGCATCAGTGACTTGCTTGAGTTAGTGATGGCCACCTGAAATGACAAATGTCCCATTGTGCAGCCTGAAAGGATATTGAGGCATAAAAGTTGAAAAATGTCATCTTTTCCAGAACTCCAGGCTGGATTTTACAGATCCCTGATGTCGGGGTTCCTGGAGGGGGGGGCCCAGAAGATGCCTCTGGGAGAGGGCCACCATGCACCCTCGTGGCACCCTCACCCCCATGTCACTCGGCTCCGGGACCCTCATTTACATATTTAAAATAAATGGAAATGAATGCATTAATCATACTTACACCACCTCTTTCCATCCCGCTGCTATCTTCCTGCCGCTGGCCGGCACTCCCGTGCCTTCGGATCCCCGTCCAGGGAAACGAGGTGGAACACTTGTGGGGAGGGGGGAGGAGGTAAGTTTCTCAGTGCAGGTGGGGCGGGGGAAAGGGGTCAAAGTAACATCATTGATTTCGGGGATGGTGGGAAGGGTTTTAGGTTAAAGTTTATGTACTTGGGGGAGAAGGTCAGGTGGACAAGTTAAGTGTCTTGGGGGGAGAGGGCAAATAATCAATTTAATTGTTTTTGGGGGGTGGGAGAGGGGCAAAATAAATGTTTATATTCACTTTAGCTTTAAATATTTAAATTGAATGGTCGGGCTCAAAGCCCTTTAAAAATGGCGTCAGCACCTCCTCACAGGCAGCTGACGCCATTGCCAGGGATGGACAGCACCCCCCTCCCCTTGATTTGGGGAGCGCAGCCCACCCTGGCTATTTGAATGAGCCGCCGTTCTTAGGATCGTGACAAAGGTAAACTTGCCCTCCACGTTCTTCGCGACCTTTTCGGCAACCTTTGACACGGTTAATCCCACCATCCTCCTCCAACACCTCTCCACTGTTGTCCACCTGGGTGGGACTGCACTCACCTGATTCCATTCTTATTCCTCTAATTGTAGCCAGAGAAACACCTGCAATGGCTTCTCTTCCTACTCCCATACCATTATCTCTGCTGTTCTCCAAGGATCTATCCTTGGCCCCCTCCTATTTCTCATCTACATGCTACCCCTTGGCGACATCATCCAAAAGCACAGCATTAGTTGTCACATGGTTCCTCTGGTGAGTGCATCCAGGGCAAAGTTCACAGTACCATTGGTGGTTCAGCTCTACAGGAGGGCAGGAGGAAGATTGCAAAAGCAATAGGGATAAGGGGATTCTATAGTTAGGGTAACAGACAGACATTTCTGTGGCCGCAGATGTGACTCCTGGATGGTATGTTGTCTCACTGGATCACGAGTCAAGGATGTCACTGAATGGCTGGGGAGCATTCTGAGGGGGGAGGGTGAACAGCCAGACGTCATGGTCCATATCAGTAGGTAGGTAGAAAGAGGGATCAGTCCCTGCAACAGATTTTAAGGAGCTAGGAATGAGACTATCAAGCAGGATCTCCAAGATAGTAATCTTGTGATTACTCTCAGTGCCACACACTAGTGAGTATAGAAATAGGAGGAAAGAGCAGATTAATGTGGCTGGAGAGATGCTGCAGGAGGCAGGGCTTTCAATTCCTGCAGTGTTGGGACTGGTTTTGAGATGATGGGACCTATACAAGTGGACAGTTTGCACCTAAACAGAACCGGAACCAATGTCCTCGTGGGGTGGTTTGCTAGTGCTGTTTGGGAGGGTTTAAACTACCTTGGCAGGAGGATAAGCACCAAGATGTAGCATTAGAAAGAAGAAACAAGGTGCATGAAGGATTGGGAGAGACAAGTAGCACTAGAGTGAGAAATAGTAAGGCATTAGCTGGGGTCAGAATAAAAGGGAGTGAAATAAGGTCTAAATTAGGTTTACAATGCACGTACGTAAATACACAAAGTTTGTTAAATAAGGTTGGTGAGCTGCAGGCACAGATAGCCACATGGGAATATGATGTTGTGGCAATAACAGAGACCTAACTCAAAAAGGAACAAGACTGGCTACTAAATATTCCCTGGATACAAGGTTTTCAGGAAAGATAGGGAAGGAAAGAAAGGAAGAGGGGTGGTTGCAATGATTAAGGAGAATATTACAGTGCTGAAGAGCAAGGATGTCCTGGAGGGATGAAGAACAGAATCGATTTGGTTAGAGTTAAGAAACATTTGAGATGCAATTACACTACTGGATGTATTCTATAGGGCACCAAATAGTGGGAAAGATATATGGAGGAGCAAATTTTCAAGCTATGTTACAGAGAGGTGAATAACTATAGAGTAGTGATAATAGTAGACTTTAATTATCCGAATATAGACTGGGATAGGAAGATATAAGGGGCAGAGAGGGGGAAGAGTTTCTAAAAAGCATTCAAGAGAATTTAATAGATCAGTATGTTTCCAGCCCAAGAGAAAGGATGCATTGCTGGATCTGATTCTGGGAAATGAGGTCGGTCAAGTGGATCAGATCAGTGGGGGAACATTTAGGGAACTGTGCTCATAGTATAAGGTTTAGGTTATTTATGGAAAAGGACAAGGAACAATCCAGAGTAAAAATACTTAACTGGAGGAGGGCCAATTTCAGTGGGATGTGTATGGATATGTCCCAGGTAAATTGGAATCAAAAAATTTGCAGACAAAATGATAAAGGAAAAATGGGTTGCCTTTAAAGAAGAGATGGTTCAGGTACAGTTGAGGTACATTCCTATGAGGGGGAAAGATAGGGAAACCAAAGACAGAGCTCCCTGGATGATGAAAGACATTGAGAATAAAATGAAGCAGAAAAAGGAAACATTCGATAGATGTCAGGTTGCGGAAAACAGAAACATTTTGTCGAAGCTTTTTGTCTTGCACTCATCAGGACAATATCACAAGAATACCAATGTAAGGGAAAGCAACAAATTTATACTATATGAGAAGAGAGTGCTGAATAGTTGGCAAATGGACTCTGATTGATAGAGGCGTGCCATGGTGAATGTACCAGTTTATGGTGACTGACAGTTAACTGCCAAGCTTTGTTTGAAATTTAAACCAGGCAGCTTGACGCTGATTGGTCAAGGTTTTGCCATGTGGAATGAACCAGCGAATGGCTGTCACTTATTTTGTTTAGCTGAACAGGTGCAATGTGTGTACATGTTCTTTCTGTCTGCAAAGAACAGTGCCCTGTGTATTAATATATGTAGCCTCCAGTATGCACAAATGCGCCACACTGCGAGTCCGACTGACAATCTTAAATTGGTTGTCAGCGTAATTCTTAGCACATTGAGGATTATTTAGTAAATGTTGTCCAATCATGGAATCACACCTAATGTTGGACACTGTGTGTTGTGTTTTGCAAGCACGGGCTGGTTGGGTACGGTCTGTACCTTGCCAGTTGCGAACAGCGAAAGGCGTATGTTGTTTGATACAATCCGCCATTCTTTGGGACTTAGGGCCTATATACCTAGCATCACACTGGTATTGAAATTCATCTATCACATTACTCATCTGTGTGATAGGCAGAAAGACTTTTTGGCTTGACGGCAGCATCCTGTCAGTGTTGTTACTGCATAATAGCAACGTGAAACAGCTAGCTTCACCTGTTGCTCAAATATTTGGGAACGTTACCCTTCCAGAGTAATCTGAGGTAGACTGGGCACTGTGAAGTCATCGTGAAAGGGAATGTAGTTGAGATACTGGATGGGCTAACAATTGATAAAGAGAAGATATTAGAAAGGCTACCAATAAAGTTGATAAGTCACCAGGACCAGATGGGATGCATCTGAAGATGCTGAGGGAAGCAGGGGTGGAAATTGTGGAGGCACTGGCCATAATCTTCCAATACTCCTTAGATACAGGGGTGGTGCCAGAGGACTGGAGAATTATAAATGTTACACACTTGTTCAAAAAAGGGTGTGAGGATAAACTCAGCAACCAAAGGCTAGTCAGTTTAACCTTGGTGGTGGGAAAGCTTTTTAGAAAAGATCATCTGGGACAAAATTAACATTCATTTGGACAAGTGTGAACTAATTAAGGAAAATCAGCACAGATTTGTTAAAGGCGAATTGTGTAGAACTAACTTGATCTTTTTGATGAGTTAAAGGGAGCGTTGATGAGAGTAATGCTGTTGATGTGGTGTATATGGACTTCCAAAAGGTATTGGATAAAGTGACACGTGCCAGCAAAGTCGAAGCCTGTGGAATAAAAGGGACAGTAGTGGCATGGATACAAAGTTGGCTGAAAAACAGGAAACCGAGTAGAGAAGAACAGTTGTTTTTCAGATTGGAGGAGGGTATACAGTTGGGTTCCCCCAGGATCGGTACTAGGACCATTGCATTCCTTCATATATATTAATGACTCAGACTTGGGAGTGCAAGGCACAATTTCAAAATTTGCAGATGACACAATATTTAAAAGTATTGTGAGGAGGATAGTGATAGACTTCAAGAGGACATAAACTGACTGGTGGAATGGATAGACATGTGGTAGATGAAATTTAATGCAAAGAAGTATGAAATGATACATTCTCATAGGAAAGATGAGGAGGGGCAATATAAAATAAAAGGTACAATGCTAAAGGGTGTGCAGGAACAGAGATACCTGGAGCTATATGTGCACAAATCTTTGAAGGTAGGAAGGCCAGTTGAGAAAGTGGTTGTTAAAGTATATGGGGTCCTGGGCTTTACAGAGGCACAAAAACAAGGAAGTTATGATGAACCTTTATAAAACACTGGTTTGGCCTCAGCTAGAGTATTGTGTCCCATTCTGGGCATTGCACTTTAGGAAGGATGTGAAGGCTTTAGAGAGGGTGCAATAAAAGTTCACGAAAATGGATCCAGGGATGAGAGACTTCAGTTACAAGGATAGATTGGAGAAGCTGTGGTTGTTCTGCTCAAAGAGAAGGGTTGAGAAGTAGAGGACATCGATTTAAGGTGATTGGCAAAAGAGCCAACAGCAACATGAGGAAAAACATTTTTGCGCAGCGAGTGGTTAATGTCTGAAATTCACTGCCTGAGAGTGTGGTGGAGGTAGATTCAATTGTGGCTTTCAAAATAGAACTGGATAATTATCTGTAGAGAAAATACTTGCAGAGCTATGGAGAAAAGGCAGGGGATTGACACTAGCTGATTTGCTGTTGCAGAGAGCCAGCACAGACAGAATGGGCTGAATGGCCTTCTGTTCTATGACCATTCTATGATTCTTTCTATGATTCTATGCATGCTGATGATACCCAGCTCCACCTCATCACCTGCTTTCTTGACACCTCCACTGTGTCTATGTCTAGACATCCAGAACTGGATCAACATAAATCTCCGCCAATTAAATATTGGGAAGATTGAAACTGTTGTTTTAAGTCTCCGCTCCAAACTCCGTTCCCTAGCTACTGACTCCATCCCCTTCCCTGGCAACTGTCTGAAACTAACGCAGACTGTTTGCAACCTTGGTGTTATATTTGCCCCCGAGATGACCTTCTGACCACATATCCGCGCAATCACTAAGACCACCTATTTCCAGCTCCATAACATCACCTGACTCTGTCCACGTCTCAGTTCATCTGCTGTTGAAACCCACATTCATGCCCTTGTTAGCTCTGGACTTGATTATTCCAACATACTCCTGACTGGCCTCCCACATTCTATCCCTTAAACTTGAGGTCATTCAAAACTCCTTACTTGCACCAAGTCCCATTCATTTATCTCCCCTGTGTTCACTGACCTACATTGGCATCTGATCAAGCAATGTCTCGATTTGAAATTTTCACCCTTGTTTTCAAATCACTTCATGGCCTTACCCCTCCCTATCATTAATTTCTGTGTTAACCAAGAATTCTGCATCTAACAGGCTTAAAACTCTCCATTTAATGACATTTTCTTCAGACTATTTTGAAGTGACACTCAAACTATTTCTAAAACATTATTGGACTGCAAACCTCACTTCTTGTGGAGGCTGGGCCTTTATGTTGTATTTCACAATATATCTATTTCCCAAGCTGTCAGCAGCTCGCTAATGTCACTCAGGTAAGTACACAGTGGGGAATGCTTCTGCAGTGAAATTGACAGGCTGGGAAACCTTTGATCGGTGAAACCGAAGAGCTCTAGCCATGGCCAGGTGAAAGACTGCTGCTAACAGCACACTTTCTCAGGGAATGCTTTCAGTGCTTGACAGGTGATTGCCAACTTCTTGGAAGGCACTTCACCTGTCTTGCACTTCACTCACCTTCATTTGCACTTCCCTGCTGCCAGCCTTCACCATGGCATGGGAGCAACATAAGCACTTCTTGCTTCTACCTCGCACTTCTGATAGAGAACAGGAGCAGCAGCAACACCAACATAAACAGCAGGAGCAGCAGCAGCACCAACTGCCTTCTTCTCAGCCATATGCTGCTCCACAGGGTGGGGGATGGGAGGTGGTGGTGGACACAAAGATCCAGCTCCAAGAAGGTGAGGCCCCCAACACAGGATCTATAGGGAGAGGCTCAGTTCTCTCAACATGTCTAAGAACCAGTGTCTCAGGAGGCTCAGGCTGTCATGGCAAGCTGCTGCTTAAATCTGCAGCATCCTGAAAGAAGACCTCCTCCCGGTTGAACAGGCGATGATGCATTACCAGTGTCTATCAAGGTGCCTCTCACTGGAGGGCCTCCCACCACTCACTCCTCTCAAACAACCCCCCCCCACCACCACCCCCTCACCACCGGATCTCTCCTATTCCCTGAAGTTGTGTGCTCTCTCCTCCTGCAAGAAGGGAAAGGAGAGCATTAAGAACATTAGAAATGGCTTGTGTGGATAGCAGGGAAGGACATTTGTGGAGGGTGACTCTAAGGGATGGGTGCAAGAGGACAATTGGATGAGAGTGAGTGGGAGTGTTGACTGTTCAGATGGGGATGTGAGGTGCCTGCAGAGAGAGAAATGAGTGCAGCTGCAAAGTGTGCTGTTCTGAGGAGTGCTGTGCAGGAAAATGATGGGCAAGTCAGAGCATGGGGCTTGATACCTGAAATTGGTATGCCAGTCACCTATCCTGCCCTCCTGAGGTCCTGGATCCTCATGGTGCACTGTCTCCAAGTTGGAGGGAGCACACTTCTGCTGCTGACTTGCTCAGCCACTTCCATCCACACTTCTTGGTTGGAGAGGTTGTACTGTTCTTCCTGTCCTTGCAATAGATCAGCTCACTGCAGCCCCTCAATCCCACAACAGAACCTCCAGGTAGGAGTGATAGACCCAGCCTTCCCATGTCTCCTCTCTATTCCTGTGGTTGCTGCAGCCTGAAAAATCCAAGTGCTGGTGAGCTTTTCTGACAGATGCTGTGGTCCCTTTAAATAGAAATCCCTCCCTTGACAGAATGGACACATCTGCCTGCCTGTACCTCTCTAATTGGTCAGGGACCCCGAAGGTGGGATGTTAGTTGCTTTGCTGTGGTAAAGAGCAGTGCTAGGTGCACTGAGCAGAGTCGGGTTCCAAATCTGAAAATGGTCTCGGCGTTCCAACAGGGACTAAGGTGGTAAGATTCCAGCCTCTGATCTTGAAGGACTCTCCCCAATTCCACACATTCTGGTGGGCCCAAAGACAGCTTAACTGCTGGAGTCGCACTGCCAAGGTTTTTCTGGGCTATTCAGAATGACATTTATCTGCAAAAGGCTTTTGAAACGTGAGCATTGGCTTTTCGTTAAATAATTCTGAGAAACAAGTAAAGAGATATTGTAAAAGGCCGGAGTGTGTGAGTTGGGTGGACAAAATGGTACCGGTGCTTACTGGGAAATTATATACAGCACACTTGCTTAGGCTACAAGTTTCGGCTTCAGGCTATAGAGTCTCAGATCTGAGCAAACTTATCATTACCATGTCCAAGCTTTCAGGAGAAATCTTCCAATAAAAATATTAATGTCATGAAAGTCAACTTAATAGTTATGTTCAATCACATTACTGTGAAATTTTATTTTTAATGTCTTTTTATCTATAGCCCCTATCTTGAACATGGGGCAATTCTCCTCTGTAGATAAGGTCCTTCAGGAACTTTCCTAGGATTGGGGCTCATTAACTATGTATGGCAGACTCCCAGTGGGATTCCTGCCATCAAAAGATCATCCACTAGTGCAGTGTAGCCCAGATGTCATAGGAAAATCCAGCAAGGGTCCTTAAAGGGACAGAAGAGCCCCAAAGACCTGAAACCAAGACCCACGATTGGCTTTTGCAAGGACTATAACCATCAATAGGGAAGTCACTGAAGGCAGAATAGATGGAATGGAGCTTCTACAAGGTCCTCTACCGCTATAGGAGGACCTCAGTTACAACTGATTTCAGAGCCCATCCCCTCCCTCCCCTGGCTGGCTCTAGGCAATGATGGTAACAGAGGCAGGAAGGAGATGAATCTGTTGGAACTCGCGGACCCACTCATCCGCCCATCACAATTTGCTTTCGATGAACAGAGAAGGAGTGGGGGGTGGGGGGTGGGGGGGGAGGGAAATCCTGGTGAGAGTGGTGGGGTGGCTATAAGCCTCAGTACCCCATTTCCCACCATTTCTGCTACAATCCAAACCCTAACCTGGGCAAGATCATAGTGGAAAATATCCCTCCCCTACAAATATGAATTACTGAGAAAGCAAATAAGCAAAGGAAGTGTTTTTGAAAATTGTTTTGTGCAGTTTGCTTGATTCACTTTCTCCAAGATATTAGTAGGTCTTCATGATTCATTATTCAGGATTTCATATTTAGCACTTTTTCACTGTTAGTCCTTGTTACCACTTGTCTTACATGTCCTTGTTACCACTTGTCTTACATGTCCTTCCATTTACCCTGCCCTATTTGCTGCTCTCTTACTTTCAGGCAATCAACAAAATGTGATGGGAAAAGTGTAATGATAGAAATCTGGTGTTACAGGAAATAAATGTCATACAACAGGAGGAGAGTGCAGATGCAAGGTGTTTAATATATAACTAGTTGCCATGGTGTTGAACACAGCATGTCAGAATGAACGGATGTGTTTAATTGAAGCAGGGTTAGAGGATGGAGGTGGGGGGTGGGGAGGTGGTGACTGGGGGTGGTATTTGGATCCAGACGTGGAAGGGAGGAGAGCATATGGGAAGAGGAGAATGGGGAAGAAAGGAGGGAGACAGGAAGAGGAGAGGGGTGTAGAGGAGAGGAGAGGAAGCAGAAAGCTGAGGGACAGGACTGAAGGAGGGGTGGAGAGCAGGAGAAGAGATTTAGATGGCAAGGGAAAGAGGTGAGGGAAGAAAGAAAGATGCAGTAGGGGAGAGGGTGAAGGTATGGTGAGAGGAGGAGGAGGAGGGAGAGGGGTGGGGAGTAGCTGTAATGTTAGTGCTAAGTGCGAATACTAGACATTCCTGGCCAAACTTTTCTGGTGGTGAATCTGATGGATAAATGTTAGTCCCAACATTGGAAGAGCCACCAGCTCATATTCAAGTAGTTTCATGGGATCTTTAACATCTACCTGAGCAGGTAAAAGGAGCCACCCTTTATCATCTCATCTTAAGAACGGCACCTCCAACAGTGCAGTACCCTTTCAGTACTGCACCAAAGTGTAAGCCTTGATTTGATGCTAACTAAAGAAAATTCTGAGTTTGTACTGCTTTAAGTCTTGTTATTGTAATTGAAATTTGCTAACAAAAGCCATCCACTAACCATGATCTTCACCTTACAGAAGTAAACCACTCTGAAATACTAGTGGCCCTATTTCATTATTTTTCCACAATAAACAATAAATACCTTTTCCATATATTTTTATGACTACAAACTAAATGGTCATTTCTAGCAATGCAATTTCATCAATAGAATTGCCAGAAGGCTAGCCAATCATAACACATCCATAATATTTCTCACAGCTAAATAGCTATTTAATCAATATAAATGACAAAAAAATGTAGTAATCCAGTTGTGGAAGATGTAATTATTGTGTTTAATGGGTCCATGTAAAATGTAAAAGACCCTGAATATAGTAAAATATCAATTTGATCTGAAATTAAGTAAGTTACTGAGAAAGAAAATAATATTCTTTAAATGGCCCAGCAACTCCGGGGCATCTGTTCTGCTAGTTCAAGGTTATTGGAGCAGAACCCCCGTCTGTTCTAGTCCAAAACACTTGCCCTGGGGTATTAGAAGACAGAGGGGCCCACAGGCGCTGTGTACTAGGTGCTGTCAGGCGCTCCTGAGTCTAAATAAATCCCCAAAAATGTCTGCAGATCCCAGTCGGTTTCTGACAATAGGCATCAATAGGCCTTTTAGTAGTTCAATTGGCTACCTCCCCCCACCAACAACCGCCTGCCCCCCCCCCCACCCACCCCCGTCTCTGGAAAAATGACCTGGGGGTGGGATGGAACTAGGAACCTTCATACTGACCAGCGCTATTTTTAGCACCTGCCTGATTCTGTTCCCAGCCCTGGCAGGGGCTAAAAATCCTGTCGTGAAAGTTAGTGATAATTTGAAATCTTTTGTTTTGTTAAGATGAATAATGCCATATTTTACCTAAATTTCTCAGGCCTCCTACCAGAACATTGGAGCCCCTGGAAAACAGTGGAGACCTAGTTGCATTGGGTCTTCACCATTTCGAGGAGTGTTTGACTTGCTTTGTAAGGTTCAGGGCCAATGTTCCCTCTAACCTCTGCTAGCTGTGCACTACTGACTTGTTGCACTGTGTGGTCCCTTTAAGATTTATACACAGTTGCACATGTGCGCACCTTAAAGGAAACATTGCTTGTGCGCAGCCTGTTGGTTCCCTGCATGGCACATTCCTGATTGTTGCGCAGCCGCACACCCTCACATCTTGGAGGGAACATTGTTCAGGACCTCTGTCCATCACTTGCATGGTAAATGCTGTCAGGGGATGGAGACTCCGTACACCAGGGGTTCCTAGTGTGGTGGCTCAGTCAGAGCCCAGTGTAGCTGTTGAGACTGCTACATCAAGTGAATTGAAGTGTATTGGCTTCCACATTGGTGAATGTGGGGCCCACTGGAAGCAGCTGGAGATCTGGAAAAAGCACCCAATTTTTGTTTACAATGATTGCGCCCTCACCACCCCCTCAACCATAACACTGGGGATGAGCAGTAAATGGTCATGGTTAGGGGAGGATCTGGTAACGCCACCTCAAATAGTGTACATGCACGGTAATGTGGTGGCACTTGTGCCTGCCTGTTCCTTACAAATTAGATGCTTTCCCAGTGATGGTGAAAATGCTGGGATCACATCCAATCGAAACGTAGGGCCCTGCAGTTCAATACTAGTTTTTATTTAGATCCATTTCATCATACTCCCTCCCATGCTTGCACAAGTTTCTCATAATTGACCATTTTTGCTTTGTCAACCCATTTTAGGATGGGAGAAGACAACTTAGTGTAATTGTTCAAAGAATCAAAATAATCCATTATAATTTTCTACTACTTACTCCATCTATAGATCTATTTTTTCATTAAAAATTAACACAGAGGAAAATATCATCCCGGATGCCTCGCTGAAATTACCTGCAGCATCAATGAAGAACCTTGCGCTGATCAGGAAAATGATCTCCAATATCATGTTTGTATCATGAAGCTCTTTTCTCGTAGCCTGAAAGAAAAATGCTCCACATTAATATGACTTTAAATATAATTAATGCAAAGAGAGAGAACTTTCAATCCCATTCCTATGTCTTCCTTCAGTTGCACAGTGTGACAGTTTACATTGGGAATTATATATACATCAGCTTCTGCACCACATTTGGAACCACAGAAATCAGATACAATTGGTAGACCAACACTGATGTCAAAATAATTGCAAGCCAGGATTTGCTTCTTATTGGAACTGAGAGAAAGAGGGGGTGGGGCTGGTGGAGATTCCACAGACAGCACTATAACTGTAGGGCACAGTCAGTAATGCAAACACTCACAATGTTTCCCAAGCTTTTTAATCAGATCGTTAATCAGTGCATTTTTCAAGATAGATTAAGTTGAAAGCTTTGACTCTCGTAACATGAAGCTAGGAACAAGACCTCAAACAAAAGGGCAGCATAGTTTAACAAGTGCTTTTAAATTTATTCTGACTGTGATGTCTCTCCTTATTTTAGGCATCAGTAGCTAGTTAACTATTTAATAGCCTGACATACTGTGTAAACAGAATCTGAGAACAAACTGTTTCTATTCAGCACAGAAGCCATTGAAAAGCACATCATGAAATGAAGGAAAGTAATAATTAACCATGATGTCAGTGCATTTTTTATTTCATGGTTACTGTCAGTGATCATCTTATTTTCACTTGAGTGTGTTTAAATTTTCGCTGAAATGTGGACAATTGACTTAAACCTGGAAAGTAACGAGGAGATGCATTTAGAAGAATAAAGCCATTTGCAGAAGTTATAACATTTGTGCTGTAGTAGGCTTGACCTCCAATGGATAGTAGTGGGGAAAAGGGGAGAGTTGATACAGAAGCCAGTGACCAATGAGCAATAAAATGAGACCATAAATCAGTTAGTCTGGATCAGTGTTTGGACATAAAGGGATTATATGAAAACGCATGAATTTTTAGAAAGAGATAAAAACCAAGAAGCACATTCCTTTTTAAAAGGCAAATTCCACCTGCCTACCTTCTTATAATATTACACAATCCCTTTCCTCTTCCAAAATTCACCTAATTGCCTGCTGACCCCTTTTATACTGTCTGTTTGAATGGCCTTCCCAAAATAACTTCCCACTTAACAATGAGCAATTTATCCCATTTTGTCAAAGTTATAATTTCACTAGAAAATAACTAGCTCCATTTAGGTAATTAATTCATTAATTAACATATTTAAATCCAGCTCCCGTTGCCGGGAGGTGGGGGGGGGGGTTGCCACCACGAGGCCCTGCCGCCACCGGTAATATGGGGTGGGGCCTTCCAAACATCGAAGCCCATGGCAGGCCTCTCCTGCAAATATTTTCCAGGTTCCCCCGCCATGACCCCCGATGTTGGCAGTCCGGTAAAATTCAGCCCATTGTGTCAGTCCTTCAGCTAGGATGTTACATTGCTATATTTTGGAAACAATCTCAAGATACCAAACTCTTGCTGGAATTGCCATCCTGCTTCTCCTTCTCCCAGAAGTAACATTGAATCAGCCCAAGTGAGAAGAGGGACTAGGTAGAGAAATTAGAGGGAAACTAAACACTTTTGTGTTCTTCTACTCAGGGGTTCAGAATTATATTGGCAGAAGCCTAGGAATAGGTCAATCATTCATTTTCCCAGCTGCAGAATGGTGTACAATGCAGGAGTGCAAGAGAATTAATAACAAAGGAGGAGTTCATACATTAAACAAACTGTAGTGATGCTATCAAATGTATTCCTTAAAATGTATAGAATAATTTTTTGGATGCTGTACAACACAGTGGCATAAATATTCTGGTGTTGGCAGTGAGGCAATAGGACTGGAAAGCAGTGAGCATGATGCTAATCAATTTACCACTAGGCTGACCTTCTCAGATTAGTCCTAATGAATTATTTACAGTAACCTCTCAGCCCCGATCGCAAACGTTAAAGGGCTTTTATCCTTTAGACTGACTATACGTGTGTAAGCATTGAATCTTCAGCCATTACAAATCCTGTACAGGACAAAAAAAGGCATCCGACCATGACTGGTTGAAATGTGGAGGCAGTAAACTGAGACTGTGGACAAGCAATGCCGTGGTGCAACAGCTGAACAGCCTGTCGATGGCTGACAAAAGTGGAGATGCTGTGGTATGTGTAGTATAAGGGCCTGAAGGGGTTAATGTTTGAGACACTGAAAATAACCCCCCCCCCCACTGTAGTGATGATGGATAATAGTCACTTGGAAGAAGCTTGACGCAGCATGAGATGTGCTGGCTAGATAGGCTTGTGGAGAGTGTAAATAATTATATGCATATAATAGAAGAGTTATTCTGTAGCCCTACATAGACTCTGAGACTTCTGTAGACAACACTCAATCTACGCTACCACAACACAGTATGAGATGGATGTGAGTATTTGGTATTTATTATCTATGTCCAAGCATGATTGACCCTAATACCCTTGGTCTGTGAGTAGCCATCTGTCCAATCTTCCCAGTCCTTTAAAAGAGGGGGATCCCATCGCCAAGATCTTCTAGCCAATCAGAGGCCTGGCAGCTCAGCGGTCTCAGCAGCGCGACCGGGAGCGGTGGCCACTGCTGGGACTGCACCCAGCTAGAAGAGGCAACATGGACACCCGCCTCAGAAGCAGGTAAGCGGGGGCAGGTTTGTCAAGGCCAGTCAGGCAGGCCTTTGCGAGGGGTTGGTGGGCAGGGTGTTGGTGAGGGCAGGGTGGGGTGTTGGCACGGGGGGAAGCCTTTGTGGCCAGGGAGTCCTCTTTGGGCCACAGATTGCCCAAGCAGGAGGGCAACCCCAGCCAGCAGGGAGGCTGCTTGTTTCTGCTGGGCGATCTCCCCACATGGTGAGGGTCCCACCAGCTGCTGCTGGTAAAATGCCACCAATGGTGGCAAGAGGCCCCGAAGCTGTTATTATTTGGCTGCATCAAGGACCTCAGTTGACTTGTGGGTGGGATGGCTGTTCTCGACCTTCCCCAGCCCTGACAAAATTCAATGGCATCTGCAAGGCAACAGGCACTCCGTTCCCTGCCTTCTCTCACCATTTTATGGGCCCCGTGCCTTCCTGCCCATCCTGAGAGGGCTGATAATATTCAGCCCATAGATTCTACCTGACCGAAAACAAGAAGAGGTGCCAAACCTGACAATCATCAGATGTATGCCAGTAGAAAATTAAGTGACCCTTATTAGGCCAACAGGTGGAGCAAATGTTCTTCTTTCCTTACCCTGAATGGATATTATGACAGGTCTTTAAAGTTAATGAATCACACCAGATTACTTATGTGGAAAAATATTTTGGATCATTGGAAGGACCATAGAGGAACTTATGTCAGCTCTCAGCTGACAGAGAATGTAATAGGTGGAGTTTGGGGTAGCCCGGGAATGCCCTTGACACACTGCCAAATCTGCGTTTTGTCATAGTTTTGTGTCCTCCTACTCTGGAACTTGGCTTGTACCTCATATAGGACAGAGCCCCAAGGGTTCCATCTCAAATTTCACTTCACCCAGCACCACTCTATGCTCTCTGTGGCCCCTAGAATTTTGGCTCCTTAGAGATCAAGTAATTTGGAGGGCTGCAAGTGAAAACACACTCTACTTCAGATTGTGGCACCAATGCCATGGCTTATTAGTTGCCACTCATGTTATGTTGACTGGTTCGGTGTTGCTGAGAGATTTTGATTTTAAAAAATGAAGCTGGTTGAAAATTTACTGCAAAATCTTTTTAAAGCATTAAGAACTGACGTTTTCCCGGAAAGTAAATGATGCTTTCTAGTTTTGAAATTCCATCCCTTGATTGGCAGCATACAATGGGAGGCAACACAAAGAAGGGAAAGGATTTTGCAGTTTAATGAGGCAAGCATGGAAGAATTGCCATGATGCTACACCCACATTGGCTAACAGATGTTGAAAAACAGCTGGATGCATTGGGTGGCAGTAAATAGCAGAGAAACTGAATTCCATACATGGATAGAGTGTTGGAAAAAGTCCACAGAACTCCTCAGAAGGAGCATGGTAAGGCATTGGATAATGATGCTTTTCTCCAAGGAGAAGGTGATTGTTATGTGCACTTCAACACATTCTGTCCCTCACGATTTCTCCCTTCTTTGCTTGTAAAAGTCTCCTGTCTTCATTTTTCTAAATCTTCTATTAGCTCAAGTCATTCTCACAGCACAAGTATGTCCGCTGCAAAAGCTTTAGTGCCTCCTCATCCACATAAAACATGCATACATGTCACACATGGTCACATGCATACAATCAATAATACATTCCACTTTGGGAGGCCTGTCACATGGCAGAATTGCAGTGCTGTCTTGTACCGTTGACTGTTTTCTATTGGGAAAGGGATGAAGATTTTAAAATGGCATCTGTTCCTGGCTTATGCATCACAAGTTAGCATCTTGCTTGATAGAATCAGTAGCACAAAAATTCAAGATGGTGGTCACCTTGACAGTGACTAGCAGAACGATCTCTGTTGTGAAATTTATTTGACATTCTGGCTGAAGCAGACAACATAATTCTATGACCATCTCAATGGTGAAGTGTAAGAACATAAGATATAGGAACAGCAGTAGGTCATATGTTCCCTCAAACCTGCTCTGCCGTTCAACAAGATCATGGTTGAACTTCTATGTCAACTTCACTTTCTCTCGATTGCCTTAGTGCTCAAAAATCTATTGATCTCAGTCTTGAATGTGCTCATCGACGGGACATCCATAACCTTCTGGGGTAAAGAATTCCAAAGGTTCACAACCCTCTGAGTGAAGAAATTTCTCATCTCAGTCCGAAATGATTGACCCCTTATCCTGAGATTATAACCCCTAGTTCTTGGTGCTCTAGCCAGGGGAAACAACCTCTCAGTCAGGCCCTCTGAGAATTCTATACATTTCAATGCGATCACCTCTCATTTATGGGTGGCACAGTGGCACAGTGGTTAGCACTGCAGCCTCACAGCTCCAGGGACCTGGGTTCGATTCTGGGGTACTGCCTGTGTGGAGTTTGCAAGTTCTCCCTGTGACCGCGTGGGTTTTCACTGGGTGCTCCGGTTTCCTCCCACAGCCAAAAGACTTGCAGGTGATAGGTAAATTGGCCATTGTAAATTGCCCCTAGTGTAGGAATATGGGATTACTGTAGGGTTAGGATAAATGGGTGGTTGTTGGTCAGCACAGACTCGGTGGGCCGAAGGGCCTGTTTCAGTGCTGTATCTCTAAATAAAATAAATTTTTTTTAAAAATTCCCTAAACTCCAGAGAATATAGACCCATCCTACTCAATCTCCCCTGGTAGGACAGCTGTCTCAGCCCAGGATGAGGTGTTAAAGGAGAATCTTGTCATATATTCAGAAAGATGCATTTTGTTGTTATGAGATAAAAAATAATTGGATGCACCTATCAGCAATGGCTCAGGCATCATATCTGAACAAGGCTCAGTCAATCTCCAAAGTCCTCCTCATAAACATTTGAGGACAGATGCCAAAGTTGAGAGAGCAGTCCCACAGACTAGTCAAACTACATCCCGACATAATCATACTTACAGAATTATATTTATAAGCCAACATCCAAGCCTCCTCCTTGGATATACCCTGTCCCACTAATGGATAGACACTTGGTATATGGTCTGGTAGAGGTAGCCCTGAGAGTCCTTAACATTGACTCATGGCTTGTTATCAAACTGATTACCACCTACATTCCTACATTACAACAGTGACTATACTTCAAAAAGTACTTAACTGGCAGTTAAGGGATGTCTTTGGGATGTCTGGGGATCATTTAAGGTGCCGTATAAATGCAAATCTTTCTTTCACCACAACTCAGTGCTGTATATGACTCTGACTCTATGACTCCTCAACTGATGAGTCAACTCTCCTTCATTTGGAGGAACAATTGAAGGAAGCAAGGGCATTGAATGTCCTTTAGGTGGGGATTTCAATGTCCACCACCAAGGATGGCTCAGTATTAAGAACACTGACCAAGTTGGCTAGTCCTGAAATACATAGATACCAGACTAGGCCAGCTTCATTTGGTGAGATCTCTGTGGCCTGTGGATATTGTATTTTCGCAGGGTGGAAGCTCAACATTCATGGCACATTTCTCTCTCATAATTTCTGAATGGGAGCTAGAATTCTCTGTCCCATTCTATCCAGTTGCCATTGTATACTCTGGATATTGCAGTTGCGTTGAACCAGTTCCCATAATGTGATATTAGCTTACACGCACAAAATTTGTCCTCATCATTTGAATGTTCCAGCAACCAAGCACATATAAAATGCCCAATTCAAGCTCTAGGCTCCAAACATAATAGCAGACTTATCTAAGGGAAACTTCTTGCAGGCATTTCTAGAATTAATTAGCCAACTATATTAGCAAATTTAGCAGTGAATGTTTTCTTTTTCATCCATTACATTTTGTATTATATTAAGATTAAGGGAGAGTTAATACATGTTTTTACCTGTACCTGGAAAGTTCTTGAATTGGTATAGTCACAAAATGAAAAGTCCTATTACTGAGCCTTGGATTATTGAATCGCCTGGGCACAGCATGTAGACGAAAATTGGATGGCTGTTGTTTGGGGATGGGGTGAGTGGTTGGATGGTGATGTGGAGGGGAGGTGGAAATATCTGGATTTTCCACCCTTTAATCAAAGTACATTAAGAGGGATATAATGATCAGGACTGAACTACCTGGGGTATTGGTGCTGCATTACCACTGACATCCTTAAAGATTCAGATGCCTTGACACAGTCATATAATGTTACAGTACAGGCAGGCATCTATAATGGTTGTCTGCTGTGCCATACACAATATTGCCTTGCAATGAACTTGAAGGTCTCAATCATTACGATACTAGATCAATGATAGAGCAGCTCCTGCACCTAAAATCTCTTGACTAATGTAATGAAGAATTGTGCCTCTGAGTTCCAGTACCAGACCTCAGACACTGGGTGGTATCAGTGTGCTTTCTAAATTATGATCCATGTTTTCAGGACTCATTGGTAGAATCAGTATTGATGCTAATAAAAACAGAAAATGCTGGAAATACTCGGCAGGTCAGGCAGCATCTGTGGAGAGAGAATCAGAATTAACCTGTCAGGTCAATAATCTTTCATCTGAATCCGGTCTTCGACCTGAAACGTTAACTCTGTTTTTCTCTCCACAGATGCTGCCCTGCCCTGCTGAGTATTTCCAGCACTTTCTGTTTTTATGTCAAATTTCCAGCATCTGCAGTATTTTGCTTTTGTATCAGTATTGATGGACCCTGGCTACATCATGACCACTCCGCCTATGTGGAATCTGAAAACAAAAATTGCACTACCTTTTTTCTGTTTTCTGTATTTGCACATTGGGCTCATAAAATTGCTGCTATTCCAGCTCATTTTCAAATCTGCACTTGGAAACTTTCTATCCTTTTAGGCTTTTTTAGATTTAATTTCCTCCTACAATGCATTGCATATTAGTGTTACCTAATCATTACTTCTTCATATGTCTTTTCCTTTATTTTATTCTGTTCATGACCTTCGCCACAGTTTACACAATCTCCTGCTCTCTGCGTCAAGCATTGTGCAATGTATTATTTTGTAACAAACTCTGTCCCTAGCAATTACTACCCTATAACTTATCAGGTTTAAGTGCTTCAGTTCCTACTTGTTCAGGAACTGAACTATCATTATTGTGACTTGTGCTGATTGAGTGCCTTCATGCAGAGGTGAGATAAAGGGAACTTCTTTTACACAGCAAGTTGCTATGATTGGGAATGCACTGCCTGAAAGGGTGGTGGAAGTGGATTCAATTGTGACTTTCAAAAGGAAATTGGATACATATTTGAAAAGGAAACATTTGTAAAGCTATAAGGAAAGAGCAGAGGAGTGGAATTAATTGGATAACTCTTTCAAAGAGCCAGCACAGGCATGATGGGCTGAATTGACATTCTGTGATATATAATTTTATAATTCTATGACTCATCACAGTAGTAAATTCAAATGGGACATATCAAAATTGGTAGCTTTCTTCCCTGGGCTGTAAATGAAAATATCTGAAATTCAAAACATTAGTCCTCTTATCTTAACAGAACGTCTATTAATATATGTGCCAACATGTTGCTAAATTCTGTCTGAGCTTTCATTATAGCATTATTTATGAAGGTCACCTCATTTAAAATAATTACCTTCTTTAGCAGCAATAAAACACAATAAAATGTTGCAGTGACAACTAATTTATGCCTCATAGCATTGTATTAGAAGCAATTACTGTGTATGAATCAATCACTTTTACTAATTGAGCAGGCATTAAATTAACCTCATCATCAGTCAGAAAGTCAGTTACCAAATTTTACAATACAGTTTGGGGCACACAGCCTTAGAGCACCAAATGTGCTACGGACTGCTAAAATATGGGAAATCCTCGTTCCTGGTCCCTGCTGCCTGGTATTGGGGTGTCAGATGGAGAATAAATGCTTTTTCTCAACACCTCATTTTGTCTTATTTTCAGCATTATTGGTGAAACATGTGTTATGGACAGGTGGGTGATGGCATGGCTGGTTTCCACTGTTTACCTCCCAGCTGACCACAGTGTTTTTGTGTTGTTAGTGCTTCAGCCCTTGTGTTTTACTTGCCAAATAAACAGACAGTGGCAGGTTTTCTTGTAGGTTTAAAACAGAAGATTAACTATTTATTAAACAATATTCATTCCTCGAAATGTTCGCAACACTACTCACACACGCATTCACTCTCACATGCACTCATAAGAAAAGATAGATAGAAAGTAAAGGGTAAGAGTCCCAGGTGTAAAAGTCCGGTGTTTCAGGGAAAACTTGTGGGATCCTCTTGGAAGGTGAATTCTATAGTTGCAGGCCTAGTTTCTGGTTGTCTTGTAATTGCTGGGCTGTTGCAGCTTTCTGGCAGTTCACTTTGGGTTGAAAATGGTGCTGATGGCTTAGTTCAATTCTCACAGGTAGAAGAGTAGTTTTTACAAAGACACTTTCTAGTTTCTGCTGTAGCTGGCTTCCAACTTGTCTCAGCAGGGTTCAATTGTGTTGGCTGGAACTGATCTCTCTCTCTTTCTCTCTCAGTCTTGCTAGAATTCAAGATGGCTTTAGATGTTTACCATGTAGCTGAGGAGAGACCGGACTGATCTTGATGTCTGAAGTTCTGTACTGGCAAGACCCCTTTTGTTCCTCAAAATGATTACCTGTTAAGGCAAACATACAGGTGTTAGTTTTGTCCATGTAACTGTAGGTGTCAGTTCTTGCTGAGCTCACAATGGCCTTTTGATGGCCCCATTTTGAGGATATGTGGGTTGGTCACACTCCATTGTAGTTGGAGATGAAAATTCAGGGGAAGGCCTTTCCCTTAGTTTGTTTGAGTATAGCTCACATCCATGTGTGATTATCTGTCTTATTTCCATTCACACGGGGTTGATTGGTTTTCAATCTTAGTAGACACTGGGTGTGGATAACAATGCAGGAGGTGGTATGAGTCATATGACTTGTCCTCCATTTTGTTGACAGTCAATGTAACAATCTTTTAAAATTATTCTAATTTTTATAACTTTTCAGTTTGTTTCTGTATTTTCATCGCTCACTTCTCATGAGTGTGACACATGCCAGCCTGTCATCCACACTCCGTGTGTTGAATGAGGACAGAAGAAAAAGGTGATAAATATCATACAGTATATGATATATATAGATTTTGGAATTTCAAATTTTTTTTTTTCATATTTCTGTGTCTTGCTTTGGCAGAATACTACAGCCTAAATCAACTTTTGGAATTAAAAAGGTCATTGTTAACCTTCAAGGAGTAGCAAAAGCAAAGTTTTGCATCCAAATTCCTGAATGCTATAGAAATATTCCTATTCCTTTGGAAAATATAATAGAGATGATTTTCAACTTGCCACCTGGGTGTAAAGCTGGCATTGTGGATTGGCTGCCAATTGTAGAATTGCCCGATTTTCACTTCCATTGATTTCTATGATGGGAAATTGATCTGCAATGGCAGTTTTATACATGGACAGCAAGTTGAGAAAGGAAACATTCATCTCAAATCTCTCAAGAAAGTTACCCTTACATATTTACTTTTAAAATCTATTGCTATAACTGTTATGTTCATTGTCAGCTTTGGTATAATGCCAGTGTTCTTGCCTCTGACTCAGGTCATTTGTTCAAGCCAAACTCCAAAGACTTGAGCACATGACATCAATACATAACTGAGGTAGTGCTGCACTTTCAGAGGAGCCTTTTTCCAAAGGAGGTGTTAAACCAAGACTCTGCATCCTCAAGTTCCAATGGCACTATTTGAAGAAGAGGCGGGGAGATCTTCTGGTGTCCTGGCCAACAATTATCTCACACCCAACACCAGCAAAACAGATTATCTTGTCATTTATTGCCTTGCTGTATTCAGATTGGCTACTGTATTTCTCTACTTTATAACAGTAAAAGTATTACATCTGTTGTGAAGCACAGTGGCATGAGATCATGAAATGGGTTACACATGTACAAGCTCTTTCTTTTCCTCTTGATGGTCATTTTGAGGGCGCCAATAAACATTGGGAAAATGCTGACAGGCTGCATATTAAAAAAAGATGAAAAAGCCATATTGGCTATTATAGACATTCTTAGTGATGGCACACTCTTAGTAATTGAAAAACTAATAGAATCTAAAGCACAATAGAGGAACATCTATACCTAACAAATGACAGCCAGCATGGTTTCAGAAAGGTGGATCTTATCTGCTCAATTTTTTTTGAGGAGAGATAGCATCCCAACAGGAGGTGGTGGGTTTGGGGGATGGGGGGTGCATTTGACAGGACAATGCTGATTTTCTTTTGCTGGTCTATGTCAGTTGCAAATGGTTAAGAGCTAGTGCCAATCTCAATAACACTTAAGTTATATGGATCATCAATTTCTATAATGATTCACAGATCCAGGTGCAGAGTGGGCAGGTGCAGGAAGCATTATAGTAGTGGGGGAGAGGTGGGGAAGTGGGGGAGGGAGAAAAAAACAAATGTAACTTTACCAAACAGGATTGAACTACAGCACAATGTTACAATATTACAAAAGTTACTGCATTAGAAAAATGAAGTGATATGGGGCCCAAATTTGCTGGGCCAGCATGTTTGGTAACATAAATAAAAGCAAAATACTGCAGATACCGGAAATCAGAAATAAAAACAAAAAATGCTGGAAATACTCAGCAGGTCTGGCAGCATCTGTGGAGAGAAAAGCAAAGTCAGCGTTTCAGGTCCGTGACCTTTCATCATGTTTGGTAACACACAGTTATTTGTTCTTTTCAGCTCCACGCTCTAAACATGGTAATTTGCTGAAACATCAGTTCATCTACAGTGTGGCAAGGCCAGTGACAAATCAGAGACCTCGTGGATGGCGCAGCCAATTGCTTACCCTGTAGACCAACCTAAGGTAGCTGAGAACAGTCGGTTTAAGTCATGTTGAGGTGTGGCACTGGGAGGTAAGTGAGCTGCAACTTCTGAAATCAACCTAATTCAACTTTTAAAAGTTAACTACAGTTAAAATGTTCTTTTTAAGGGTGCAAACAGTAATCTCTAGTGCTCGCACATCCTTGTCGTGAGCGTTTCCCTGATGTGTTTACATACAAACTCCTCAGTTGGGCATCGTAGACAATTATCGCGACTGAACCAGCTCTCCTACTGAGCATTTCACTGAGTGCCATTGCCCTGCCATTTCCCCCTAACCCTTTTCATATAACTGTCTAATTCTCTTTTGAATGCCTCAATTGAACCTGCCTCCACCATGCTCTCAGGCAGAGCATTCCAGACCTTAAACACTCGCTGCGTGAAAATGCTTTTCCTCATGTTGCTTTTGCTTCTTTTACCAATTACTTTAAATCTGTGCCCTCTCATTCTCGATCCTTCCGTGAGTGGGAACAGTTTCTCTCTATCTACTCTGTCCAGACCCCTCATGATTTTGAATACCACTATCAAATCACCTCTCATCCTTCTCTTCTCCAAGGAAAACAGTTCCAACTTCTCCAATCTATCTTCATAACTGAAGCTCCTCATCCCTGAACCATTCTCGTGAATCTTTTCTGCACTCTCTCTAATGCCTTCACATTCTTCCTAAAGTGCGGTGCCTAGAACTGGACGCAATACTCCAGCTGAGGCTGAACTAGTGTCTTATACAAATTCAACATAACCTCCTTGCTCTTGTACTCTATGCCTCTATTAATTAAGCCCAGGATACTGTATGCTTTACTAACTGCTCTCTCAACCCATCCTGCCACCTTCAATGTCTTATGCACATATACAACCAGGTCCCGCTGGTCTTGCACCCACTGAAGGAAATTGCCGTCAGACACTAACAGCACTTTAGATGGCAAAGCTGGAAAGAATAAACTGCCAAAAATTAGAGATTTAGGGGGGAAAAAAGCTCAGGACAATTTCCAGACTGCTGAGGTGGGACTCCACAGCTCTAATGGTCCCTTTCTGGGCCTCTCAGGCTGATAGTCATCTGTTGGCCATAAGTCACGTCATTACCAGGTCACCTATTTTTCAGTCTAACAGGCTGTGACGTGAATATTGATGTAAATTGATGATCGACATTAACTACAATGGGGTGTTGAGCAGCAAGAGTGGCTTTTTATCAGCTTTGGTGAGGCTAAACTACTCACAGTGTTAGCTATGACTCGCTTACACCAGGATTTCCTGGAACTTTTACGCATTAACAATGGAGCACACCATTAATACATCATTAATGCTGCCCAAGTTTGCAGCAATTTCAGGCTCATTATTGCAACTATATAACATGTCTAAAGGCACTGAACAGGGTTGTGGGATTCACCACAAGAAAGATGGAAAATCTTATTTTTATATGGAAAGTCATCTTGTGCACCTCTTCACAGCCAGCAGGGAATTGTCTCATGGTGTTATTGCTGCCATTTTCCAAACCTGATGTAGCATATTCTTGAGACTATTTGGATGACAGGACGAAGGTTAGGCTCCCCACCTTCGAGTACCTCAGCAGGAATTATACACCAATACATGCACACAGCCTTTGCCTCTTTCTATCTGCCTGAATGATCTAACAGCTCCAAATTTATTACTCTTTCGATTTCTATTGACAGTTCTCCAGTTATGCCTATCTTTTTTGTTACCTTTTCAGTCAGAACAACATTGGAAACAGGTTCGGATAGTAACAGTAAATGCAATGGGGGCAGGGAGAACTGTATATTCTCTAGAGTCATTAGCAGGTTATGTATCTGGGAAGGACTTTGCTGGAGTTCTACTGAATTTGATATATAGATGCAAGAATAAGGGGAAATCTGTGTGACTTCAAAAGAATATATGGATTGCCTGGGCGTATTTTTGCAGATGATTAAAGAGTGCTGGGAATATAGGAGAAACAATCTGTGGCCCTGTTGTATAGAACAGCTTTAAGCATCTGTATAATTCCATGTGAAGAAGAATATCTAAGAGAACTGGAAAGTTCTGTTAAGACTGATAAGAGCTGGAGGAAGAACAAACACTTGTGTGAGTGTGGACAGTAAAACATCAAAATAATTTAAAATAAAAATGTAATATACAAGGACCTGTAATGCACAGATGGAATGTGCAGGTGATGTTGCCATTCTTGCTGGATCCATAGTCACTTCCTTCAACAGCACCTTCCAAACCCGTGACCTCTACCACCCAGAATAACAAGGGCAGCAGATGCATGGGAACACCACCACCTGCAAGCTCCCCTCCATGTCACACACCATCCTGACTTGGAACTATATCGCCATTCCTACACTGTCACCGGGTCAAAAACCTGGAACCCCCTTCCTGCACGACTGAGTGTACCTACACCACATGGACTGCAGTTGTTCAAGAAGGCAGGCCACCACCACCCTCTCAAGTGAAATTAGGGATGGCGAATAAATATTGGTCTTGCCAGCAATTCTCACATCCCATGAAAGAATAAAAAAACCTGCCATCATGACTAAAGACATGCTGAGGGGAAAGAAGTGGAATTCCACATCAGCTTCCCAAAGGCCAAGCTTAAACCTGGGGAAGAACACAAAAAGAGAAAGAAAAACAGAAGATGCTGGAAGTACTCACCACATCAGGCAGCATCTGTAGAGAGAGAAATGGAGTTAACTTTTCAGGTCGATGGCCTTTCACAACACAATAAGACAAAGGGAGACTGAAGAAGGGGATGGTGAGCAGGATGAACTAGTAGATGAATGTATGGCCTAGAAATTCAGCTGCACAGCAGCCACTTTACTGCAGCTGCCTGGATAGCATACATTGGCAGCATGAATAGGTGGTTGGCATCATTGAATGAAAGTCTTTCATGTTCAAAAATTTGATTGTGCGCTCAACTGGGGCATGGATGGGTGCAGCTGACTGCTCCTTGCACCTGTGAAATCCTGGTAAAGGTTTACTGCTATCTCATGTTAATGTGCCAAGTACATTGGGAAGGTTATGAACTGTGTAGTTCGTGTGAAGAACACATCCGTCACCTGCTGGATATATCAGTGGGCTACCAATTAGCTCATGTTGCTATGTCACCTGCCATTGCCCGAGAGGTGTTGTAAGCACAAAAATTGAGAACTGTGGTGACTTCTGCTGATATTGGCCATCGAATTCTTCTAGTGATTTGGGGTCCAGAACTAGGCAAGTACGTTGCACACCTCCCCTGTGGCATCAGGAACGAAGAGCAGCTTTTCCCTGGAATTTGATATTAGGTTTGAGAGGAAGAAGAGAGAGTCACAAAGCAAGGCTTTAAATTTAAGTAAGACAAATGTAGAAGGAATGAGAGATGAATTTACTGTAGCAAACTCGGATCCACTATTAATGGGTAAACCGACAAAGAGATAGTGGAAAATATTCAGTGAAGTATTTGGCACAATACAAAGCCAGTGCATACCCCTAAAAAGGAAAGGCTCCACTTGTGCAGTGAGGTAACTATAATCAACAAGTCAAGTAAGTGACAGTATCAAGTTAAAAGAAAAGGCTTACACAAATGTAAGGAAAGTAGAAATCCAGCCGACTGGGGGAGCTGTAAAAAGCAAAAAAGGGCAACAAAGAAAGTAATAAGCGATGCAAAAAAGGAATATGAAAAAATAATTTGTAAATCAAATCTAACAGCAAAAGTTTTATAAATACATTAAGAGAAAAACAGTGGTAAAGGGGAAGATAGGCCCAGCAAAGACAGATGAAGGCATAACTGTAATGGACAACAAGAAAATGGTTGATTTGGTAAACAAATACTTTGTATCAGGTTTCACAGTGAAGAAGAGGACAAAATACCAGTGATGCAAGGGAACCCAAAAATAAGTTAAAGGGAGGAAGTTATTGAATTTAATACAAGTTTAAAAAAAGGTTAAGGAGACAATAATAAGACGTAAGATGGACAAATCTCTTTGAATTTGAGAAGAACAAATTACTAGAGACTAGGAGTTATGGAGAAGCAAAGGGATTTGTGTGTCCATGTACACAAATCATTAAAAGCCAGTGCACGAGTACAAAACAAAATCAAAAAGGCTGGTGAAATGTGGGCCTTTACCTCAAGGCAGTTTGAATATGTAAAAAAGGAAGTGGTGCTTCAGTTGTACAGAACCTTGGTCAGACCCCAGCTGGAGTATGGTGTTCAGTTCTGAACATCTCAGGAAGGATACAACATAATGGCTTGCTTGGTGATTTCAAAGTGTTGACCATGTAGGTGTGGGACTGGAATCACATATAATCCAGACCAGGTAAGGACAGCAGGTCTTCTTCCCTTAAGGACATTAGTGAACTAGTTGGCTTTTTACAACAATCTGACAGATTCATGATCACTTTTACTGACATCAGCTTTGTATTTCCAGATATTTTCAACTAAATTAAAATTCTCAAACTGCCAAGATAGAATTTGAACGTGCATTCTCTGATTATTAGTCCGGGCCTTCAGAATTACTCATCCTGTAACATTACCACTGTGTTACAGTACCTACAGTATAGTGGCCTTGGAAGGGGTACAGCACAGATCAACAGAATGATACAGGGATTTAAAGGGTTAAATAATGAGGACAGATTGCATAAACCTGGTTTGTATTCCCTTTCATTTAAATGGATGAATGTGTTGATCTAATTGAGGTCTAAATTAGAGATTGACTTGATAGGGAAGATACAGAGGAAGTATTTTCTCTGGTGGGGGAGTCAGAGTAAGGGGGTGTGATGTTATAATTAGAGCATGATCACATTTTGAAAGCACGTGGCCTTTTCCCACTGTGTAAGAAGTAGATTTAAAGGGCTAAAAAAAAACTCCTTTACATCTAAAGTCATTCTTTCCAAACAATTACAGATTTGTTCATACAATTTGATTTATTAATACTTCTAATGGAACCATGAGTTCCGAATTGAATCTGAGAATGTTTACCCTACCTGCCCTGGTCAGGTTGTTGTAATTCTTCCTGTGCTGCTTGTCTGACTATAGCATGACTCACGTGGCTCTGAGTGCTTTGGTCATCTTCCTGCATGCCCCCTCGCTGATCTTTCGGGGAGCTCTCATCCTTAACCTCCCCAGCATGTTCTCATCCCCAAAATTGAATGAGTGCTTCTTTTGATCATTCATCAACATTCCTGTGGAAAAGGGGATGTGCAGACAGTAGAGATTACATTTTCTAACCTTTTATTAAGCTTTTTAGCTGCAATTAACCTTTTCAAGTTGATTTTTAGAAGCTGCAGCTCACTCCCTTCCCAGAACCACACCTCAGCCTGACTGATGGCATCTAATCTCAGCTATTTATACAGCCGTGTGGTTGGTTTGTGGGGTCAGTCATCGGCTGCACCATCCACGAGGTTCCTGATTTGCCACTGACCTCGCCACGACATAGATGGATCGACGTTCCAATAAATTACAGCTAAATATAGATCAATATGAACGGGGAGCTGAAAAGTCTGAATAACAGCATGCATCACCAAACATGCCAGACCAGTGAATTCAAGCCCCATGTCAGGTGTAATCTAATAGTTCATACAAAAGCAAAATACTGCGGATGCTAGAAATCTGAAGTAAAAGCAGAAAATGCTGGAAACAGTCAGCACATCTGGCATCATCTGCGGAGAAAGAGAGTTAACATTTCAGGTTGATGACCTCCCATCAGAATGAAAGGTCATCGCCCTGAGACGTTAGCCTGAATTTTACTGGCCCCTGAGTGGCGGTAACGGAGGTGGGTGGGGCCGGTAAAATAGCAGAGAGCCACATCGGGACAGAGCTGCCAGCCCTCTGGATGTTAAGGACAGCGGGCCTGAAACCTGGAGGCATCCAATTAAGGCACCATTTCTGGTAAAATCGGCAACCCGCTGCTGCTGCTGGCAAGTGCAGCTCAGGACCCCTATTTGGTCCCAAAGCCCTTAGTAAAATTCAGCTAACTGCTAACACTGTTTATCTCTCCATTGATGCTGCCTGATTTGCTGAGTATTTCCAGCATTTTCTGTAATCTAGTAGCGATTTGTTTTAGATAGCTTTTTATCAATGATATTTTCTGACCTGATCTTCTCCTGTGAAGTTTACAATTGGTCATCTTCCTTCAGATAACTTAACTCAATGAAAAAATTCAGCCACTTAAATATCCTTTCACTTGCAGTTGTGACTTGTTTGAATTTTCCATAGTTGATGGTCAGATTCAAAATTATTATCTGTCGTGCATTTAACTAATCAAATCATATAAAATATGTGTTTATTCAAAGTTAGCGTATTGCTTCCCCTCAAGCCTACAATTTGAAGCAACCTTGTAACAAATAAACAATCGAAAAAACAAAGAAGAAGCTTGGTGCAGGGATCGGAACTGAAGTCTTTTTTAAATTACTGATAATGATTGGATTTAATTAAAATCAGCCAAAAATATAATCTTTGTCACACCAGTATTCACAGTGGTGTGTACAAAGCTAAAGGGGTATTGATATAACACTGGGGAGTTTTCAGACAGGTCCAACAACAACTTACATTTATACATTATTTCTCATGCGCAGGAAGATGTCTTTATAATGAGTAGCAAAGGGATAAAGTAGACACCAAGCATGAGGTGACAAAAGTGGCGAGGGGTAAAAATAGGTAGATAACTAATGGCATGTGAGAAGGTTTCTGAAAATAGAGTGAGAGGTGCTGGGGACTGAGTAAGGAATTCTGGAGGACAGAAGCATAATGGCTGAATGAGGAACCATGAACATAGAGACGGGGAGGAGAAATGAACAAAGGAACATAAAATGGGAGAGATCAATAAGTAGGGTGGTGGAGACCATGGGGAGCTTTTAAATTAATAAGCCTGAACACAGGGAGCCAGTGGTGCTTAGAAAGATCAAGATAATGTGAGTACAGCGATGAAAATGCACATTGCAGCATTTTGGATGAATTGAAGTCTGTAGAGGGCTGAGACAGGAAGGACTGCTAGGTTAGTTTAGAGAAGTCAACCGTGAGATCATGAAGACACGGATTTAGGGACTTAGAGACTTAGCATTATCGTGGAAAGAAGGGGTTTTGCTAATGGGGTGGATGTAAGGGAAGAATCTGAGCTCAGATATGAATACATACTGATCCTAAATAAACCCACTTTAAAAAACATCAGCTGCAGCTACATGTAGTTGCTTGGGAACACATTCTTGCATTGGATGTATATCCATCCAGTGTTAGCATTAAGCACTCCCAGATCAGTACAGCATGGAGCAGATGCTGCATAAAACTCTGTTTATGGCATCCTGACACTATGCCTTAGCCTCAATATCAGAAACCCATCCACCACATAATAGAGTCTCACAAAGCACACTGAAGAGCATAATTGCCTTATTTGTATTTTGCAAGGAGAATGCCACATAATTCTTCTGTTTTTTCACCCTTAATAAACTAAAAATTTCACAAAATAGCTTTTCATGGGAACTTTAAAATCCTGATATCCATTAATTTGCCTTAAATGCACCTTGCCAAGTTCAGGAACCTTCTTCCCTCTGAATTATCAGCTTAAGCTTGGCTCAGTGATATCACTTATGCCTCTGAGTTGGAAGATGATAGGTTGACACTCAAGCTGACTAAAGGAACTGAACACATAATCCAGAATGACCTTTCAATGCAGTACTGAGGGAATGCTGCTCTGTCAGAAGTGCTATCTCAAATAGGGCTACATCTACCTCCTCAAGTGGACACAAAAGATCTCATGGCACTATTCAAAGAAGAGGACAGATACCAACACTGAGTTTGTACTAAGATAGAACCTGAACTAGCCAATGTGAAAAAGTGCGTATAATTAATAATGTAAAAATAATAGGCTACTTTTCTGCCAGTCCCAAATATTTAACACTGGGTTGTTCCAATATGAAGCATACTTTCATTAGACAATGGAAGATAATCAATACTCTTGACTGTAAGAAAATCTGACACAAAAATATATGATACAAAAAGCTTTGGGGAGAGGAGCAAAAGAGACAAAGCAGCTGACATTGAGCAATGAGCATAAGAAACAAAGGGAAAGAAATTGGTCCCCATTGCGCCTGATTCTAGGAGAACAATAGAAGCTGGGTGGACCAATGTTCCCGCTCTCAATCTCCCCAGAAGGGCACCGACTGCCAAATTGGCAGAAACCTCCAAGTGCCCAGTTGCCTGCCACCTGTGCTCCACTCAGCTATTCAGGCTCTACAGGCAATCCTTAAAAATATCTTGCCTTAATGTGGAGGCCGGAAAGGCAGAAGTGCAGAAGCAGAAAGAAATATTTCTGAGTCGTACCTAAGAATGGTTCTTCTGTCTGTTGCTACACAGTCTTTGTTCAGGCAAGAAGTGAACAAGTCTCAACTTTTCCTCATGGCAATTGGAGAACAAAAACAGCAGGATTCTACAGAAGAAAATAACGAAGAATTTTAAGAAAGAAAAGAAAGACTTGCATTTGTATGGCACCTTTCATGACCTCAGGATGTCCCAAAGCATTTTACAGCCAATTAAGTACTTTTGAAGTGTAATCACTATTGTAATGTAGGAAATGTGGAAGCCAATTTGCACATAGTAAGGTCCCACAAACAGCAATGAAATAAATGGCCAGATCTTCCGTTTTATGTGTTGTTTGAGGGATAAATTTTGGCCAGGCCACAGTTTAAAAATATTTCACATGATAATTAGATTTATTAGATTAGTCTGCTTCATACCAATCTTTGACTCTTCTAAACGACATTTGAATTGATGTAATAAATCATTGAATGGATTGATTATTACAATCAGAAGAGGTCAGAAACTTAATTTAATGGTTTTTGTTCTTCCTTTAATCTATCAATAGATTGAAGAGGTTGTGCATCAGCTTTCAAATACCACTTAATTTATAGTTAATAATTGCATGAGTTGTTAATATACTATCTTCACCACAGAAATTGAATTCTATCATATTATGCTCATGTTAATTATGTTGATGTCTTCCCTGGCCAAATGTGTCTCATTTTCACCTTGTAAAGGATTCTGAGACGTTCAGCTATATGAGGAATGGTACATTGTTAAATTGCTGTTGATCACATCTCAAGCTGTAACGTGTTAATTCTGAAAGCTGCGACAATTAAGACCAATTTTCTAGAATATTGCTTTAAATGTTAACTAAGTTTGCTTTGTCTCATTGTACATTGTGTGCTTTTTGGTATCTCTGAGCTGAGTGAAATATTAACCTATAACTTTTGTCACTGCTCTTCCGTTCTGTTTAACAAGCACTTGTTTTATTTACTTCATGTAAGAGTAATTCACAGCCAAAATGACAATTTCACCCGAGAACAATTAACTCTGGAAATATATACAAAATCAGTAGTATGTGGTTTAACATGACACACAGGAAGAAAGTTAGTCCAAAAGAGGAAAAAAGAAATTCTAGTTACAAGTGAGGTAACCACAGAGAGAGGATAGTCAGGTTAGAACAGGGTGTCCAACCTTTTCACGTGGAGGGCCACATTACAATTTTTGTCTTATAATAGGGGCCCAATGAGACAATTTTGGAAAGAAAAAGGCATTAAAAAGTTATCTTACTAATAATCAAAACAACAACAAGTGTGCATTTTTGTGAAGAAGCTTTAAATGAGAAAACTAATTTATTGATTTACTTTCTCATCACCATGTTGGCCACTGATTTATTGAGATACCTGGCATTTTTTTTGCTTGCACAAGTAGTCAATATTTGCCCACACACGTGTAGCAGTGCAGAGTATTATGGATAAATGCCATTCTGTCAGGAGTGATCTTGATCACTATCTCTCTCTCCCTCTCTCTTTCTCTCTGTCTCTCTCTCTTTCCTTGTGCTCCCCCTTCTCTGTGTTGTTACCCCCCTCTGTGTCATCCTTACTCTCTGTGTCCCCCGCCTCGTTTGTTGTTGTTTTGATTATCCCCCTTCTCTCTCTCTCTGTTCCACCCTTTGTCTGTCCCTCTTTCTCTCTCTCAATGTCCCCCCCTCTCTCTGTCCCTTTTTCTCCCTCTCTGTTCCATCCCCCACCTCTGACAGTTGCAGAGAATGGGAACGCTCAGCAGATGGTTGGTCAGTTTTTTTTTTAAAAGTCATGCTGTCAGTTTCACAACTGACAAGTGCTGGAGCGGGAACAGTGCTTTCCCAACTTCGGACAGATTCAGGATTTTTTGGTGGGCTTTTTAAAAAAAGTCGGAACCTGCTAGAAAACCCCAAATCTGTCCAAAATTGGGAAACCGCTGTTCCCGCCCCCAGCACCGGTCAGCTGTGAAACTGAATTGCATTTTTTTTTAAAGCCGGTCTGCAAGAAGAAGCCAGTGGGAAATTTCTCATCTGCAGTCACGAACCCCTGGCCAGGGTGAGGAACGGCCTGGTACAATTTATATTCACAGGCTGGATGGAAACATTTAATGGGCTGGATCCTGGCCCATGGGCCATACGTTGGACAACCCTGGGTTAGAAGAAAGGAATCACAAATGGAAGAAGATACTTAGATTAAAATTAGGCTTCTCACCTGCTAATGACCTAAATAAGTATTTTTTTTTAGATTGATTAATGCACTATTTGGTGCACATGGGCCCCAAAAACCATTGGGGCATTTACTCAGGTGTTACACCCCAGGGGTAGCACTTCTATCCGCCAATCTTCCCAAACTCTGGCCTCAGTTTATTTGAAAATGCACTGGCATTGGCTGAATGCAAACATGCAACATGGAAGTTCTGTGCTGGGGTGAATGGACATTGCAGGTGCAGGTCTTTGCAGAGCCTCGAATGGCTGAGGATAGCAATGGGTAAACACTGAACATTTTGCCAGACTGAAGTTACTGTCAAGTGTACATAGTAGATGACTTATGCAGTTTTAAACATGTCACCAAGTGGAAGATCTACCAGAGGCAACCAAAGAAAGGAGCAGGGCATTGGAAGTAAGCAGAACAATGCATGTATTTATTGAGGATGACCAACAAACACTCCTGAATGAGATGAGAAGAGAGCATGTTCCCATTGGAGGAAATCACATAAATGAGTCTTGTATGATGTATGGAGGGAAGTGACAATGACAGAGGACTGCAGAACTACAGATTAATGTCAGTAAAGGTTCAAAGGCCTGATGAAAGCAGGCAAGGTAATAGACTGGTCACTCTGCCATTTCATCCATGGGCACCAACACATGATTCACCCTATAAAAGTTACCCTCTACAATGTCCTATAGTTAAAGAGGTTCTTTCCATCTCCCCTAACTTCTCTTGCATGCAAAACCTTGAAATCCTTTCTTCCACTTCAAGCAGTTGCTATCCCAGCAGATGTGTTACATTAACTGAGAGACATCCTTCAAATGCTAGCAATTGTTTATTAAATCAACCTTGTTAAAGGAGTAACTTGTGCATTCCTAGACAGTCACCATGTCAACTCTATGAAACAACACACAGGCAGAAACTTTCACACCCTTCCCTCGAGTTGAATTTCCACAGGACATCTCCAATCCGTCAGGGGCGGAAGATCTGTGGAAATTCCAGAGAAACAGTGTAAAGTTAGTGGACAATCATAAGAACCTCACTGGAAATTGAACACCTCTGTCTCTTTAATCCCACTGTTGGTATGCTCACCCATTGTGAGCGTATGCACACCTTTCCTGCAGATCCGTCACAGCAGCTGGGAGGAGGGGAAGGGCAGAGAATGATGGAGAGGAGAAAGATAATGATGCTCAGTAGGAGGAACAGGAGGACCAAACTTCATCCTTGTTGACTATGGAGAAGACAATAATAATGTGGATAGTGAGGAGCAGGATGGTGAGAAAAAGGCCACATGCATTACCTTTGCCCATGTGGAATGTGTCTAATGGAAGCTGCATGAATGCTGGATATGTACTGTGGGAAAAGCTTTATATTCCTTTCATATTTCTCAGTTTCGCAAATGTTTTTAGTCATGGCATTTTAAAAGATCTTGTTGGCAACTTAAGGATTGTTTTCAATTTTTATAGTTTTTTTTGAAGATTTTCTTTTCTTGCTCCTAATGATGGTTATGTGGAATTGAAAATAATCTATTTTTCCTAATTCACCAGATTTAACTGAAAATTAAGCATTTACAAGACTTCAGCAGAGCTGTGATAGCTGAAAAATGAGGAGATATGAAGAACCTTTCCTAAATTAACTTTTATTGACTATCAAAGATGAATAAGGCATCCAAGGAAAGAGTCGCATGGTGGTCAGTAAGTCAAATGAAAATTAATGATGGGGTCAGTTTTGAAGCACCACAAATATACATCTAGTTAAATAATTAAAGTGGTACAAGATGAAAGATGATGCACAGGGAGATCAACAGGTGCTGGAACCAGACTGCTCACACTTGCCAGAACCAGATCTGCAGCTACCTGGCAATAACTATGGAGAAATAGCTCTGTAAACTCTAGGTCAGCATAGAGGCAATGTTAATCTGTGCTGTCTGTTGCAAGAACATTTATAGGAAACCTGCACCAGAATGAGCACACTGCCAGTGAGAGTGAAGGCTATTGTCCTTTAAGTCTGCCTCCTTCCAAACAAGGGATGATCTACCGTATCAGCTGCCCACAGTAATAATTAATGCATAAAGCAGGATGATCAGCACTTCCATTTAATTTCCCATTGGTTAGTGCCAACAACATTCCACTGCTGTGGTTTTAAAAGCCATGTTACCATCCTGCAAATCAATGGGTGACCATGCAGGTATCGTGGGGTCATGTTACAATGATTTTAAATGTACAGTCCATGGAAGTGCAAAGGATTGATTTACAAGGTGTACCCTCCTGGAATATGGGGATGCATGATAAACAAAGAAAGAGTTTTAGGGCTTTGTGAGGGCAAGCACTAAGTAGGGTATAGTTTGACAAAACAATTAGCAGCATTCAAACTTGAACCATATTAGATAATTGCACTTAGCCACTCTCTTAAGGCATGTCCTCTACTCCCAATTATTTTCCCAGGTCCTCAAGATACTTTCAGATTGTTGAGCTGACCACTTTCTACTGTTGGACATACTGCACGGCTGCCCTCTGGGGTGGGTGCTAGGAGTGCCAAACAGGGCAACCTGGATTAGAGAGGAGGCCTATTTTGGGGCAAGACTCTGGCCTCCTTTAGGCATCACTGATGTGTGCCAATTTTGTGCAAAAATCTGATTTCTCCAACACATTCACTTAAATGCAGTCTACACTGGCCAGAAAATACATTGGCATTGCTGTTTCATGATTTGCTTTTCAACAGTTTCTATAGTGAAGAAAACATTTTGACCTAAGACTCTGTTCATATTGTTTCAGACAAAAAAAAATCAATAATTATTGATGACTAGAATGGAAAGAGATTGTGATCAGTGAGGATTCAAAAAGATTTAGTAGACTACTTTGCTCCTTTGTTTTGGGGTACTCTGTACTCAGTACATTTTCTTGGAGATGAAATGTGTTACAATTAATGCATAGCTCAACACAAAATCAAATCATACCTGAAACCATGAGGCTGAGTCACCCTTAAATACTTAACACTGAAGATGTTACATTTGATTGTTCATGGAGGGAGCAAGAATATCCCCCAATATCATCTTCATGGAAGAAGCCCTTCAGGTTATTACATATGAGCAAGTGGTGTTGTCTATTGGCTGTGTCTAAAAGCTGCTCACTAAGTGAGAATCCAGCAGGTATGGGATGCCATTGTGCAGCAGCTGCCCCACTGGCTGTGTAGAAAAGTTGTCTAATTTGAAGGAAAGCACCAAGATAAACCAAGAAAATGACTGTCAGATTTCTGCTGGGGTTCTCCTGATCATTTGCTGTAACTTCTCTGGGAGACACATGGAAATCCCAGAGAATAGAAAATTGACATTGATGCCATTTCTCTGGAAGTTCTGCATATATATGACCAAGGTCACAGTAGACAATCAGGAGAGCCTACCTGCAAATTAGTGGTGTCAGTGCTTTACATTGCTGTGACTGTCTATCTAATAGTATGATTGAATCATTTAACCAAATTTAGCGAGTAATATTCTGGATGTGCATCACAGCGATAGAGATAAGCAAGATATTTCAGGAGTAAAGAAAGGTAAAATGTCAAATATGTTGCTAGCTGAAATTCAAAAAACAGAGTGGATAATTTTATTCATTCTGTGCATATAGATCATTGTCTGGAGTTTCCTCTGGGGGCACAAACGGGAAATTGTGTCCAGAATGTGTTGGAAACTGTGCCAGCTTTGCTGAGCTGAAGTTACAACCAACTTTCCACTCAAACTGATTCACATAAGCTGGAATGTAAAATCACACATGAATTAGTTCAATGAAGCAGCATAATCAATCGTAATTACCTATTCATTTTGCATACAATTACAAATACTACTAACTCTACATTAGCCTACATATTGAACAGTATTAAAGTAGGATACATCGGGAAACTGTAGGGACTCTTAATAGCGATGGATAGGGTTACCGTGAGCAGTCAAAGCTTTTAAATTCCCAGAGTCTTTGTGCGTAAAACAAATTGGTACAAACCTCATAATACGTTGTATGTTGGATTTGCAAATAAAGAATATTGATCAAACATCTCTGTCTTTTGAATCCATGAGCCTGCAATAATGTTAAAAGGGTGGGAATTTCCTAACAGGTTAGGGGTCAATCAGATGAGCAGAAATTTCTTCACTGAGCGGATTGTGAATCTTTGGAATTCTCCACCCCAGAGAGCTGTGGAGGTGCAGTCGTGAGTATATTCAGGGCTGAAATCGATAGACTTTTGGACTCTAATGGAAATCAAGGAAAATTGGGATCGGGTGGGGAAGTGGAACTGAGGTCAAAGATCAGCCATAATATTATTAAATGGCAGAACAGGCTCGAGGGGCCAAATAGCCTACTCACGTTCCTATTTCTGCTATGGGAAGTAATACTGAAGGAATCTTTGCAAATTGCTGCTATGCATTTTGTACATTGTACATACTGCAGCCACAGTATGCCATTGATGGAGGGGTGATATTGTATCTGGCAAATGATGGTTGGGAATCATCATGTGGACCACTTTGTCCTGGATGATGTTGAGCTTCAACAACAACAACAATAATAATTTGCATTTATATAGCACATTTATCATAGTTAAATATCCAAAGATACTTCACAGGAGCAATTATCAAAGAAAATTTGACACCGAACCCTAAGAAGATATAAATATAGATGACCAAATGCTTGGTCAAAGAGGTAGGTCTTAAGAAGTGCCTTAAAAGAGAGTGAGGTGTGAAGGCACTGAGGTATAAGGAGGGAATTCCAGAGCCTGGGACCTGGGCAGCTGAAGGCAAGGCCGCCAATGGTGGAGCAGTGCAAATTGGGGATTCCCAATAGGCCAGTATTGGAGCACAGATATCTCAAAGGGTTATGGGGCTGGAGGAGATTAAAGCAATAGGCAGAGCTGAGGCAATAGAGGGATTTGAAAAGAAAGATGAGAATTTTAAAATCGAGGCGTTGCCGGACCGGGTGCCAATGTAGGTCAGCGAGCACAGTGGTGATGGGTGAACGGACTTGGTGTGAGTTAGGACACAAGCAGCAGAGTTTTGGTTGAGCCAAAGTTTACAGAGGGTTGCTGAGGTTGCATCCAACCAGGAATGTTCTGACTTGAGCTATGTAGATGGAGAGGCATTAAGGGGTCAAGAGGTTAACCATTTGTCATAGAAATTGCTCTTTCGGAGAGCCAGTGCAGACATGATGGGCCGAATGGCCTCCTTCTGGCGCTGTAGCAATTCTATTATTCCATAATAGAATCATGGAATGGTCACAGCACAGAATGAGGCCATTTGGCTCATCGTGTCTGTGCCAGCTCTCTGCAAGAGCAGCTCAGCCAGTCCGACTCCTGTGCCTTTTCCCCATAGCCCTGCAGATCTTTTCTCTTCAGGTAATTATCATAGAATACTCAGTCTTTGCCCTGCTCTTCAGAGGTCATGTTGCTAGTTAAACTTCCTTTTAGGATGTGTGCATCACTGGAAAGGCGAGCATTTATTGCCCATCCCTAGTTGCTCTTGAGAACTTGATGGTGTATCTTCTTTTGCCTAATTTCCTACATTACAACTGTGACTATACTTCAGGGGGAAAAAAGCTATTTAATTGGCTGTAAAGCACTTTGGGACATCCTGAGGTTGTGAAAGGTGCTATACTATTGCATGTTGTTCTTTTTTTCTTCTTGAACCACTACAGTCCATGTCGTGAAGGTAGGCCCACAGTGCTGTCACTTAGAGAGTTCCAGGATTTTAACCCACAATGAAGGTCTGTGCCATTCAGTTTCGATGTGTGATGTCCAAGTTGAGATCAGCCCTGACTGAGCTTCCTTCTTCAGGTTTGTCACCTTCACATGGAACCGAAGACCAAGCCAAAGTGCAAGGAAATAGGCAACGAGATGAGGCCTTTTAACAGTGGCCAATGGGCAGGCTGAATACAGTGCAGAGAGATTTGGTAATGGTTTCAGGGAGACTATCAGTGAGTTACAGCATTACTGCTAGTTACAGGGAGGATATCAGGGCATTATACCTATTACTACAAGTTATATATATATAATCAATGAGTTGTTGTATTGCTGTTGGTCACCGTGGGAACCTGAGTATTAGCATTTTACTATCAGTTATCAGTGCAATTTCAGTGAGTGGTTATTAGTTAAAAGCAGAATCAAATTTCTTTCCAACCTCTGGTTTCACCTCTGTACATTGCTCCCCACCTTCGTATTTCCCACTCCGTTTCCCTCTGCCACTCCCACCATTTCCCCTGTTCCCCACCCTCCATTTCCTCTCTTCCCACCCTCCATTTCTCCCTTTCCACGCCCTCCATTTCCCCCTTGTGCCACCCTCCTTTTCTCATCACCCAACACCCATTTCTCCCCCTCCCCACCCTCCGTTTCCCCCAACCCGCCCTTCACTTCTCCCCTTCTCCACTCTCTGTTTCTCCCCTTCTCTGCCCCCGTTTCCCTCTTCCTCACTCCCTTTCCCTCTTCCCCATCCCCTTTCCCTCTTCCCCACCCTCTTCCCCATCTCCCTTTCCCTCTTCCTCACCATGCTTTCCCTCTTCACTACCCTCCCTTCCCTCTTCCCCGCCCTCCCTGTAATCAGTTCTTTTCTATTATCTGATGCAACATAAATGAGATGTGTGCAGTCAAATTGGTTGAAGATCTAAACAGGTTTATTAACAGCTAACAAGTATATGCAGTACAGACCTAACTATTTACAGAACCTTACTCTGGGTGCTACAGTTGCAGAGTGACACTGGCTTCAAGTCACATGACTATGTCCTGGTACTTAGCTCATTAGCATACTAAGATCTTAAAGGGACATCACTCTTAAAGGCAATCATACAACACTCCCTTTCCCCCTTCCTTGCCCTCCATTTCCCCTCTTCCCCGCCCTCCATTTCCCTTCTACTCCGTTTCTTCTCTTGCCCGCCCTCCATTTCCTCTTTCCCACCTTCATTTCCTCTCTTTCCTGCTCTCTGTTTCCTCTCTTTCCTGCCCTCCATTTCCTCTTTCCCACCTTCATTTCCTCTCTTTCCTGCTCTTCATATCTTCTCTTCCCTGCTCTCCGTTTCCTTTCTTCACCTGTTTACACCTGACTGTCTGGTTTTTGAAACTTGTGCAGCTATAGCTGCTGTCATGAAACCAGGAGCAAAGATACACGTCTACAGGGGACCAAAATTTATAAGGTAAATGCAAGCATATTTGTAGAAGTCATATGATCAGATGTCATGTGATTGGGCTTCCCATGATCAGATCATGTGGTCAGAATGTCCCATAATCAAACCTCCAGGAATACCTCAAACCAGAATTGGCAACCCGAGGGACAGATGGCAAATTGCTTAACTTCCCCGGTAATTCTGGCTAATATATTCAGAAGTGACTTTGACGTTTATATAGCTGTTTTGGATGGTGAAGTGTGAAAATAGTAACAAATTTTCTGAGTAATCATAAACAAAGGGAGACATTAAATGAGGTAGCCTCCCAATTGGGTCTAGTCATGAATGGGGAGCATATGATAACAGTGCCATTCAGTGGCCAGATTTTGCAGCTGCATGAAGACTCAAAGCGGTTTTCAGTATTTCCCTGTGACAAACCCAGCGCTTTCCCACAGTGCTCAGATCATTAACGGAAAATTTATTTATGCACCACTCACATGGGGAAGAGTTACAGATAAGTGTAACTGGTGGATGCTTTTAAGATGAGAATGTCCACAGGAATATGGTTACATAGCACTTTCAATGGAAGATGTGACAGATGTACCAATTTTAACTCTCTCTTTTATTTTTTCTATAAAATCAGGCACAGTAGCTATGGGCCAGTATTCTTAGTTCCAATAATCCCAAAGCTCAATGAAACCATTGTTAATGAGAAATGGTTACATTACATGCTATTGGGTCATCAAATTGGATTAAAAGTTGTTTAACTTGCCAGTTGAATGTAAACTGTGATTGAGGGATGGTGCCAGAGGACTGGAGGTTTCCAAATGTTACATTCCCATTCAAAAAAGGGAAGAAGAAAAAACCGAGCCAATCAGCATAACATCGGCTGTGGGAAACTTTTAGAGACAATAATCCGAGGCAAAATTAATTGGAGATCTTGGAAAAATATGGGTTAATAAGTGACAGTCAGCACAAATGAGATAAAGATAAATCATGTTTGACCACTTTGATTGAGTTTTTTGATGAAGTAACAGAGAGGGCTGATGAAGATAGTGCAGGTAATGTGTATACAGACATTCAAAAGGCATCTGACAAAGTACCACATATTTTACCACATATAAACTTGTCAGAAAAATTGAAAGTTATGGGATTAACTTTAACATAACTTTTCTATGATTAAAGCCAGTGTGGATGCAAAATTGGCTAAGAGACAGAAAGCGGAGGGTAGTGGAGAGTAGTGGTGAATGGTTAATTTTCAGACCGGAGGGAAGTATACAGTGGTGTCCCCCCAGGGGCAATGTTAGGACCAATGCTCCATTTGATATATATTAATGAGCTGGACTTGGGTATATAGCGCATCATTTCAAAGTTTGCAGATAACACAAAACTCAGAAAAATAGCAAACAGTCAACAGTAGCAGACTCCAGGAAGATTTAGTGGTGAAATGCACAGACACATGGCAGGTGCAATTAAATGCAGAGAAGTGTGAAGCGATGCACTTTGGTAGGAAGAATGAGGAGAGGCAATATAAAGTGAATGGTACAATTATAAAGGGGATTCAGAAATACAGAGACCTGGGCATGTCGTGCATAAATCTTTGAACGTTGCGGGACAAATTGAGAAGGCTGTTAATAAAGCATACGGGATCCTTAACTCTATAACAGACACAAAATACAAAAGCAAGGAAGTTAAACGAAGCCTTTATAAATCACTGGCTGGGCCCCATAATTTCTTTTTATTCATTCACAGAATGTGGATGTCACAGGCGAGGCCAGCATTTATTGTCCATCACTAATTGAGAGGGTAGTGGTGAGCCGCAGCCTTGAACACTGTGTGGAGAAGGTGCTCCCACAAGAGGGAGTTCCAAGAATTTGACCCAGTGATGCAGGAAAGGTGATATATTTCCAGGATGGTGTGTGACTTGGAGGGGGAACTTGCAGTTGGTGCTTTTCCCAAGTGCCTGCTGCGCTTGTCATTCTAGAAAGTAGAGATCATAGGTTTGGACAGTGCTGTCAAGGAGCTTTGATGAGTCGCTGCAGTGCATCTTGTAGATGGTACACACTGCTGTCATGATGCACTGGTAGTGGAGGGAATGAATGTTTAAGTGGCAGATGAGATGGTGTATTCATAATACCCTTTGACATTCCCATCTCTGACACTGAATGATCTGTACTTAACAAAGGATTCAATTTTATCCCTTTTTGACCGTATCTCAATGAATTTCGCGCTCGGCATAACGTTGAGTTCTTCTTCCGTCATCTTTGCCTTCAGGTCCTCTCCCCGACTAGCAGACCTTTCACCCGCCTCCAGTATTCTCCCTTCAACTGGACCCCTCCCTCTGGCCTATTACCCACTCTTGATCTTTTCATTGAGAATTGTCGGTGTGAAATCGCCCGTCTCAATTTCTCTGCTCCCATCGCTTACTCTAACCCGTCTCCCTCTGAACTTGCTGCACTCTGTTCTCTCAGGTCTAACCTCAACACTGTGATTAAACCTGCTGACAAGGGTGGTGCTTTTGTTGTCTAGCGTACCGAACTCTACCTTGCAGAGGCTGAGCGCCAACTCTCAGACACTTCTTCCGACCTCCCCGGACCACGACCTCACCAGCGAACATCAAGCCATTGTCTCCAAGACAGTCACTGACCTCATCTCCTCCACAGAGCTTCCAATCTCATAGTCCCACAACCATGGACAGCCCACTTCTACCTCCTTCCCAAAATCCACAAACAGGACTGTCCTGGCAGACCCATGGTTTCAGCCTGCTCCTGCCCCACTGAACTTATTTCTTCCTATCTTGACTATTGTTTCTCCCCTGGTCCAGTCTCTTCCCACCTACATCCGTGACTCTTCTGATGTCCTACGTCATTTCAACAATTTCCAGTTTCCTAGCCCGAACTACCTCCTCTTCACTATGGATGTCCAATCTCTCTACACCTCCATCCCCCAGCAGGATGGTTTGAGGGTTCTCCGCTTCTTCCTTGAACAGAGGCCCAACCAGTCCCCATCCACCACCAGCCTCCTCCGCCTGGCTAAACTTGTTCTTGCATTGAACAACTACTCCTTCAACTCCACTCACTTCCTTCAAATAAAAGGTGTTGCTATGGGTAACCACATGGGTCCTCGTTCTGCCTATCTTTTTGTGGGATATGTCGAACATTCCTTGTTCCAGTCCTACTCAGGGCCCCTCCCTCACCTTTTTCTCCAGTACGTTGATGACTTGATTGGTGCCGTTTCCTGCTCTCACCAGGAACTCGAAAACTTCATCAACTTTACTTTTAATTTCCAACTTTCTCTCATCGCTCAGTCTCCATCTCTGGGGATAGGCTGTCCACTTATATTCATTATAAGCACACCGAATCCCACAGCTACCTTGACTACACTTCCTCACACTCTGTTTCCTGTAAGGACTCCATCCATTCTCCCAGTTTATCCATCTCCGACGCATCTGTTCTGATGATACAACCTTTCGCAACAGCGCTTCTGACATGTCTTCCTTTTTCCTCAACTGAGGATTCTCCCCACTGTGGTTAACAGGGTCCTCAACCATGTCTGACCCATTTCCCACACTTCTGCCCTCACCCCTCCCTCCCAGAACTGCAACAGGGTTCTCATTGTTCTCACTTTCCACCCCATCCGCCTCCACATCCAGAGGATCATCCTCCGCCATTTCCGCCACCTCCAGCGTGATGCCACCACCAAACACATCTTCCCTTCCCCTCCCCTGTCAGCATTCTGAAAGGATCATTCCCTCTGCAACACCCTGGTCCACTCCTCCATCACCCCGACACCTCATCCCCTTCCCACGACACCTTACGATGCAATCACACAAGGTGTAACACCTTCCCTTTTACCTCTTCTCTCCTCACCATCCAAGGCCCTAAACACTCCTGCCAGGTGAAACAGCAATTCACTTGTATTTGCTTCAATTTCGTATACTGTATTCGCTGCTCACAATGCAGTCGCCTCTACATTGGGGAGACCAAATGCAAATTGGGTGATCGCTTTGCGGAACACCTCCACTCAGTCCGATAGCATGAGCCCGAGCTTCCGGTCGCTTGCCATTTCAGCACAACCCCCTACTCTCATGCTCACATTTCTGTCCTTGGCCTGCTGCAGTGTTCCAGTGAACATCAAAGCAAGCTCGAAGAGCAGCACCTCATCTTTCAATTAGGCACTCGACAGTCTTGTGGACTCAACATTGAGTTCAACAATTTCAGAGTATGACTGGCCTTTTTCATATTTTTCTTTTTTTAACATTTTATTCTATTTTATTTTTAACCATGTACCTGTTTTTCATGTGCTTTTGGACAGAGATGCTCATTGCTCTGCCATTAACACTCTCTCTGGACTAATGCTTTGTCTTTCACCATAAGCATTAACACTCTCTTTGCCTTTATCCCATGACAGCTTTGTTAGTTAATCTCTCCTGCCTTCTGCCCTTCCCTTTTGTTCTCTTCCCCACCAAACCACCCCACCCCCACCCTCACTTGCTTAAAACCTAATTCTTTTCTAACCTTTGCCAGTTCTGATGAAAGGTCACAGACCTGAAACATTAACTCTGCTTCTCTCTCCAAAGATGCTGCCTGACCTGCTGAGTATTTCCAGCACTTTCTGATTTTATTTCAGATTTCCAGCATCTGCAGTATCTTGCTTTTATTTTAGTATCTCGTGCCAGTCGTCTTGTTTGCTCTATGCCCATATGACTTTAATGAAGTTGTGACAAGATGACCTGTCAGAGAGCTTTGGGCGCAATCACTTGTTTTCCCTTGAAGATGACACCTGTCAAGATACTGAGTTCATCTCTATAGGCCAAAAACATCTGAGGGTTACTGGCACCTCTTTTACCATATCCAGACAACCTTCTGTGATGACTCTCCATAGTGCCTTCAGTTGTGGGTCATTGGCTGTTTCTGATTGCAATTGGTCACATTTGTGCTGACCAAATTGCAATAAATCGATATTGAGCACATCTTCCAGCTTGATGTCTATGCTGTCTACTTGTAGATCCAATGGAACTTCCTCATTCTTGCTCGGCTTTGGCAATCTGCTCAGTGTATCCGAGGTGACCATTTTGGTACCTGGTTTGTAGCAGATGTTGAAGTTGTACCCCTGTACTTTCACTAAGAGCTGCTGTAGTCTAGGTGGTGCGCTTGTCAATGGTTTGCAGCAGATCATCTCCAGTGGTTTGTGGTCAGTTTCCACCATGAACTGCTTACCGAACAGGTAGGTGTGGAACCTTGTGATCTCAAACACCAGAGCAAGTGTTTCACGCTCTATGTTTGAGTAATTGGATTGTGCTGAGGATAAACATTTGGTTCCAAATGCAATTGGTTTACCATCCTGCAGGATGCACGCTTCTAGCCCTTTCTGTGAGGTGTCAACTTCCAGGATTGTCTTCTTTCTTGGATCGTAGTACTGCAGGGTACAGGTTTCTGCTGACAATGCTTGTTTGCGAGACTCAAACATATGCTGATGGTCCTCCTGCCATACAAATAGTATGTCTTTCTTTAAGAACTCTTTCAGTGATGATGCTTTGTCAGAAAAATTTGGAATGTATGGTGCCAAGAAATTGATAAATCCAAGACATCTCTGGAGGTCTTCCTTGTCTTGTGGAGTAGGCATATGCCTTATATCTTCGACTTTGCCTGGGTCAGGATGGATTCTGCAACCTGAATAGATAGAGCCAAAGAAATTGATCTGACTTACATTCACCTGGCACGTCTTGCTGTTAAAACAAGCCCTTCGCAATGAGCTACTACCATCAGTGAATGACGATTTTGATCATGCTCTTCTTTGGTTTTGCCCATTACCACAATGTCATCGGCAATGCATATACATCCAGGCACGTTTTCTATAATTCTGTCCATATGCTGCTGAAACAGATCTTGACTGACAGATAAGCCAAAGGGTAGTCTCTGGAAGTAGTATATTCCAAATGGTATCCTGAAGGTGGTGACTTTTTGAGATTCCTTAGCTAGGTATACCAATGTTTAACATCCAACTTGGAAAAGAATTTGGCTCCTGTGAACTTGGGATTCAATTCCTCTAATGTCGAAATCTTGTGGGGCATCTCTTCAGGGAGAGGTTTTGACGCCTCAGATCTACACATACCCTGATTGCTCCATCCATCTTTAGGACGCACGTAGTTGAACTGCACCAGTCTGTGTAATGATGCACACAATGGATGCTGCCACTGCATTCCATGTCATCTAACTCGCGCTTAAACTTTTCTTGTATGTGCATGATGGACTTTCTGGGAGGGTTAATTGATGGAATTGCATCCTCTCTGAGGTGCAGTACAGCATCACCTTTGAAATCTTCTATGGTGTCGAACCTGTCCAGGTACATTTGCTGTAGGTCGTGGACTGACTCAATGCGGGTACCCTCGGTCTCTTCTGCTGTAATGGGTACCTTGGTGACCTCATGGAATGTCACGATATTGAGGTCCTGACACACTGGTAGTCCTGCCACTGCTGGTCCGCTCATGTCTACCAGATAAAATATTTGTAATTTTGAGCTGATAGATCTGTTCTGAATCTATCCCATTTAGCACGGTGTTAGTACCACACAACACAATGGAGGGTGTCCTCAGCATGAAGATGGGCTTTTGTCTCCTCAAGGACGTAAGGTGGTCACTCTTTCCAATACTGTCATGGACAGATGCATCTGCGACAAGTAGATTGGTGAAGATAAGGTCAAGTAGGTTTTTCCGTCCCTGTCACAAGCCCAGTTTGGCAACCATGTCCTTCAGGACTCGGCCAGCTCTGTCAGTAGTAAGGTTACAGAGCCAGTCTTGGTGAAGAACATTGAAGTCCCCTACCCAGAGTAGATTATGTGCCTTTGTTTCCCCCATTGCTTCTTCCAACTGTTGTTCAACGTGGAGGAGGTCAACATCATCTGAGCAAGGATGGTCGGTGGTAATCAGCAGGTAGTTTCCTTGCCCATGTTTGATCTGATGCTTCACGGTGTCCGAAGTCAATATTGTGGACTCCCGGGGCTACTCCCACCCGGTTGTATACCACGGTGCTGCCACATCTGGTGGGTCTGTTCCACTGGTTTGACAGGAGATAACCAGGGATACTGATGGGGGAGTCTGGAATGTTGGTTGAAAAGTCAGATTCTGTGAGTATGGCTATGTTAGGATGTTACTTGACTAGTGTGTGGGACAGCTCTCCCAATTATGCCCATATCCCCAGATGTTAGTGAGGAGGACTTTGCAGGGTTGACTGGGCTTGGTATACCTTTGTCATGCCCGAATATGATGCCTAGGTTGATTCTGGGTCGTCCGTCCATATTGTGTTCAATTATGAGCACCACACTTTAGAAAGGATGTTAAGACAAAGGAGATTTACTAAAATGGTACCAGGGATGCAGAACTTCAGTTATGTGGAGAGACTAGAGAAGCTGGGGTTGTTTTGCTTAGAGCAGAGAAGGTTAAGGAAATATTTAATAATGTTGTTCAAAATCATGACTGGTTTTGATAGTGTAAATAAGGAAAAACTGTTTCCAGTGGCAGAAGGGTCAGTAACTAAGTGCACATGGCATAGTTTCAATGTCTATTACGTTTACTTTACCAGATGCAACTATCAATGAAATAAACATTTAGAATCATGCCCAGTTTAACTTGCCTTTATCCTATATCCCATAATTTTAAAATTATCATCCCTTGTTTTCAGATCCCTCCATGGCCTCACCCATCCCTATCTCTGAAACCTCCTCTAGCCCACAACCCCCAAGATATCTACCCTATCTAATTCTGGTCTCTTCAGCATCCCCGATTTTAATCTCTCTATCAATGGTGGCTGTGCCTTCAGCTGCCTAGGTCCTAAGCTCTGGAATTCCCTCCCTAAACCACTCCGTCTTTGTACTTCTCTCCTCCTTTAAGATATTCCTTCAAACATATCTCTTTGACCGAGCTATTGGCACTTGTCCCAATATCTCCTTAAGTGGAGCGGTGTCAAATTTTGTTTGATAATTACTTCTGTGAAGCACAGTGGGACTATTTACCACATTAAAGGTGCTATATAGATGCAAATTATGGTTGTTTGTTGTTACGCAAAGTATTCAAGATAAATGAGGTTTGATGAATCCTTTTTGAAATGTTCAGTTATAATTGTAATCTAACTATTGGGGAATGAAGACAGTAACATTATAGGCTGTTTGGAAAGCAGTTTGGGCAGGTGCTTAGTGTACCATGTTGATTTCCATGTATCATGATAAGGAAGCTTATAATAGGAAATCTCCAGAATGGAGACACATTATCCAGCTGGAACCTGAATATGTCTAATACCTCAGCACTCGTTTGCTCTCAAGTGGGTAAATTCATCCAAGAAACTTTATCAGGTTTGTCAAAGTTAAGATTCATTGATATTTACACAGAAAGAGATAGATGTCCCATCCTAAAGTTATAGACAAGAAGGCTGGCAGGAGTAATTTTCCCCTCCCAAACTTGTACAGACATACACAGCCCTAGTGGTAGTGATTTGATTCATTTTTCAGATGAGACATTAAACCAAGGCCCCAGCTTCCCTCTCAAGTAGACATAAAAGATCCTAGGTCACTATTTGAAGAAGACGATGGGAATTCACCCTGTGTCTCAGTTAACCAACATCACTAAAACAGATTATTTGACCAGTTATCGCATTGCTGCTTGTGGGGAGCTTGCTGTGCACAAATTAGCTGCCGTGTTTCTTACATTACAACAGTGGCTACACATCAAAAGTATTTCAGTGGCTGTAAAGCTTAGTGAGACATCCTGAGATCATTAAAGGCATTATATTAATGGCTTCGTTTGCTGACAATGCAACTACCAGGTGGCGCTGCACTGGCACATGTGCAAATGCAGCCTGTTCAACTAAAACGTCACAGTCAGCGAAGTTCAGGCAGCTGCCAGGACTAAAGATGCCGCTGCTCAAATAATCACACAAAGGCAATGTAAACACATGGCAGCACATAATGGCCAGAGAGATCGGGTGGGGTGGGGGGGGGGGGAATTGCCAGAGAGATTGGGTGGGGGGGTGGGGGGGGGGAATTGCCAGAGAGAGAGCGGGCGGGGTGGTGGGGAATTTGCCAGAGAGAGTGGGCGGGGGGAATGGATGGAGAGAGTGAGCAGGGGAGGGAATTGCCGGAGAGGTCACATTGGCGCAGTGGTTAGCACCGCAGCCTCACACCTCCAGGGACCCGGGTTCGATTCTGGGTACTGCCTGTGCGGAGTTTGCAAGTTCTCCCTGTGTCTGCGTGGGTTTCCTCCGGGTGCTCCGGTTTCCTCCCACATGCCAAAGACTTGCAGGTTGATAGGTTAATTGGCCATCATAAATTGCCCCTAGTATAGGTAGGTGGTAGGGAAATATATAGGGACAGGTGGGGATGTGATAGGAATACGGGATTAGTGTAGGATTAGTATAAATGGGTGGTTGATGGACGGCACAGACTCGGTGGGCCGAAGGGCCTGTTAATGTGCTGTATCTCTAAACTAAACTAAACAGGTCGGGTGGGGAGGGGGAGGAGGAGAGCGCACCCACCGCCACCAAGGTCTTCGCTGCTCTCTCCCCACTTCCCCCGTGCTCTCTCCCCGCTTCCCCCCAGCTCTCTCCCCACTTCACCACCCCCCCAACCCACTCTCACCCTGCTTCACCGTTTGATCCCTGTCCCGCGTTATGCGATGACATCATCTGCGCATGCGCCAGCCAGTCCTGGTAATGCGGAACGCAGCGCACACGCAGAGAGCAGGAGCACGTTTACGCATGTGCGCAGTTTGGCGCAGACAGATGACATCACTGGCTGGCTGCGTTGTCAAGAATCACTTTGTATTTCAATACAAGTGTTCTTTGCAATCATGGCCCTAATTGTCTTTGGTTTCAGCTGCATTCTGCCCCTGTCCTAATTGTACAGTCACTTCTGCTCAGTGCCAATGTTCCCTTCAAAGTTTAGTTGCTGTGCACAGCCCATTTTTTTTCTGTGCATTGTCCCTTTAAGTTTTTTCGCGTTGCCATGCTACATTATTTATCACAGAACAAGGCCTGCACGATAGCTTGCAGGCTGCTGCGTAGCCACACACCCGCGTAGCTTCGTGAGAACATTGCTCAGTGCTTTACTTTCCTGAACAGGTCACCCTCATTATATAACTTCCAGCCTGAAGTTTTTGCTGGATTGCACTGTTTTCTTCAGTGCAATTCGCCCGATTCAGCAGAAAAGTTTACAGAATTTTAAGTGCAAATTGCATTCAGCTCAAATTGAGTTTCTGCAATCTTTAGAGCTAGATTTTTTTTAAAATCACGCCTAATGCTGGCTTCATCCATAAAAATAGCCAAGCCCCCAGTTTGAATTAATCACCATTGTGAGATTCTACTAATTGCACCCCGTTTGTGGGCTCTAAAGGCTAAGCTGTTTCCTTTGGGTACCCTAATCGGCTGGTTTAAAAACTTTTGATTTCTTTTAACTAAGAAACTGAAAACTGTAGACCACTATAACTTGCAAATGGTTGTGTTTAGTTTTTTAAAGCCATTCTCAGTCTTTTAAAATTACTATGATTTAAAATGTTTATTTTTGTGATAAACCCATTTTCAGCTGTATTAATCTGCATCAAGTTATCACTCTTAAATATTTTTAAAACAAAATTTTTCAAAAAATTATGTTCCAGCAGCTGTCTGTTTGCACTGCTTCATGGCAGATTTTACATTGGTCGATATGCAAGTGGGTTTGATTGGAAACTGGAGAGCAAAATGCACTTCTGAAAACTAACACAATTTTGGGCACAATTGGCACCCAGATCTCTGATTGCACCCAAAACAGAATCTCTACCCTTCTGCAGCTTGAATATTATTGCAGTAAACCTGCAACTCTGGTCCATTTCAAAGGAAGTTTTTAAATTAAAAAATAGAAAATGCTGGAAAAACTCAGCAAGTCAGGCTGCAAATGAAGAGAGAGAAACCAAGTTAAAATTTCAGATCAATTCTGACAAAGGCTTTTTCTCTCCACAAATGCTGCCAGACCTGCTGAGTATTTCCAGCATTTTCTGTTCTTTTTTCAGATGTTCAGCATCTGTGGTATTTTGCATTTCTGCTGAAGTTTAAACACATTTTACGTTAATAAGTAATTGGCAGACACTATAAAATCAAGTTTTAAAAAAAGACATCAATGCTAATTGTTTCATTGTGTGCTTTCAATGGTTTCTGTGCTGAACAAAACACTTTGTCCTGTTATTCTTTTTTATAGATATATATAGATTCCGACCAAAATCAGTTAATGAGTTACTCATCACTCGAATGCACTGACAATTAGCATGGATTTAAACAGATTTATTGAACTGTATTTCTCTTTATTTGGTGGTGGGGGTGGTCTTTATCTGAGCTTAATATTCACCAGAACCCAAACTTTTGGTTTTATCATATGCATCCAAAATTAATTAACTAACAGTGTTAGGTAGAGAAATAATGTGAGTTTTTGTATTACTATCTGAGTCCTTCAATGATAATACTTTCTTGTTGAATCTTCACCAGCCCCACCTGGTCTTTCTGCTCCAACCAGAACCTGTCAATAATTTATTGGTCAGCAGTGATTTTGACATCAATACTGATCTAACCAATTGTATCTTGTTCCTGCAGTTCCAAATGGCTGCTGTGTTTGTCACATATATAATTGCCACAGCATGAAATGATCATACTAAAGAACTAGCAACAGAGTGGGAAATTCCTGCTTTGCTTCAAAAGAGTAAAATTACTTTGGCATTAAAATTAAATCTTTTTATTTTATTTTAGGCACCGGAAAAGGAATTTTACAGACATGACACTGAGGACAGTTTCGCTGCTCACTGCACTGCTCTACATTGATGCTGCAGGTAGTTTCAATCAAATTCATGTTTCATTCTGTTTATTGCTGTGAAGTGAAGGTCTTGGCTTGTCCAAGGCACTTTCAGTAATAAGTTGGAAAATATCAATTAAATAGGAATTCTAACAATCTTTTGTTTTTAAATCCATGCAAGCTCACAGTATTCTCTAACTCTATAGATTTAAACAAGGTGATCCAGATTTGAAAAACTTTAGCCTTCAGTTCTATTTCATAGCTAGATGGCTTCCTTTCAAAGTATCAGCTACTATGTGGGTGTGACTTGGACCATAGGCTGTTGCCATGCAGAAAAAAAGAATGAGTCTTGCATTTATATAGCACCTTTCATGACCTCAGAATGTTCCACAGCACATTACAGCCAATGAAGTACTTTTGAAGCATAGTCACTGTTGCATTGTAGGGAATACGGTAGTACAGCAAGCTCCCACAAACAGCAATGTGTTAACGACCAGATAATCTGGTTGTTTTAGTGATACTGAGGGATAAGTATTGGCCAGGACACCAAGCCCACAAACTTCAGACTCAGAGGTGAGAGTGCTACCACTGAGCCACAGTTAGCACTGTAATGCTTATGTCCCACAATGATAGATAGGCTTGGATTGTTTAAATAGATGGTTCCAAGCAATTTTGGAAAGTAATTTGTAATGTAATGCGAAACAATTACAAAACTGAATACCACGTAGGGGAATTTACCCCAAAATATGCTGTTCTCATTTACAGGCTGCTCTATGGAGCTAGTTATTTTCACTTACTGCAAGATTCGATGGACATCTGAAGAGATGACCATCGGCTCTGCAATGGAGCTTCACTGGCTGAAGGCTGTCAGCTGTGCTGAAGACTGCAAACTCACCTCTATATATAAGAACCACTGACTGCAGAACTATAAGTTCGCATAACTTGCTTGGAGTGGAGATTCTGGTCTTTCAGTCTATTGCATGTTCAGGCTGAAAGTCCCATTTAGAGAATAGAGTAAAAATAGAATGGAGTCACAAAGTTACGAGTAATTCAGCTGCCTAATCGAATTAGTGGAGAAGATTTAATTTAAAAGCAGAGATTAAAGTACCAGCATCTTATTTGTGTATATTTCCTTTCTTAACTCTTAATTCTGAATGTGTCATTACATAAGACAGTAACGGCTTCTCCAAAATACTCTGTCCCTTGCTGTCTTTCATTTATCCCAAGATAAGTTGTATTTCTTTCTGTTATTTCTGTTAGTCATTCACCATAATGCTCATTTCTTCACCTAGGTCTCAGGCTTTCACTCAAATAGATTTATTTCTCTCTCCATCTCAGGTCAAATCATTTCTTCCGATTACCAATTTTCCACATATACTTTCTCATTAAAATAAACATACAAGAATATACCTTGCCTACATTGCCATAATAACCTAAAGTGTTATCAAATTCTGAAAAATCAGAAGTATTGGAGCATGCCAGATATAATAAGAAAAGGTAAGTTTTGTGTATTATTTCCAAACTAAGTAATTACTCTGGATTTGTTCAGATTAAATGCTTATAGTTATATAAAGTTGCGGTTAAACCCCATTTAGAGCATTGTGTTCAGTTCTGGGAACTGAACCACAGGAAGGATTTATTGCCATTGGAGGAGATGCAGAGCAGATTCACCACAATGATGCAGGGGCTAAAAGGGTTACGTTATGAGGATCGGCTGCATAAACTAGACTTGTACTCCAATGTGTATTGATGATTAATGGATGATATAATTGAGGTACTTAAAATGATTAAAGGAATTGATAGGGTAGATGGAGAGAAACTATTCCCTCTGGTAAGAGAGTCTACAACAAGAAAGCATAACATTAAAATTTGAGCTAGACCATTCAGGTGTGATATCAAGCAGTTCTTCACAACAAAAGGTAGTGGAAATCTCGAACATTCTCCCAAAATAAAGTTGAGGCTAAGGGTCAATTGAACATTTCAAAACTGAAATTGATAGATTTTTATTATGTAAGGTTGCTAAGGGGTATGGAACCAAGTTGAGGAAATGGAGTTAAGATACAGATCAGGCATGATCTAATTGGAAGGCAGGAGAGGTTTGAGGGGCTGAGTGGCCTACTGCTATTCCTATGTTCTTGTGTTGTATCCATCAATGGTTAATAAGGGACAGCCAGCAAGGATTTCTTAAAGGAAAATTGTGTCTGACTAACCTGATTGAGATCTTTGATGAAGTAGCAGAGAAGATTGATGAAGGTAGTGCTGTCGATGTTGTATATACAGACTTTCAAAAGGCATTTGATATAGTACCACATAACAGATCTATTCAGAAAATAAAAGATAGGTTTAAGGAGATGCTGGTAACTTGGATATGTAATTGGCTAAGGGATATTTTGTACTGGGACCATTTCTTTTCTTGTTATATATATTACCTGGACTTGAGTATAGGGAATACAATTTTGAAATTTGTGAATGATACAAGCAAAATAACAAGTAGAACAAATAGTGAGGACTTTATTGGCTAACTTCAGGAGGACATAGATATACTGGTAAAATGGGACACATGTCAGATACAATTTAATGCGGATAAGTGTGAAGTGATGCACTTTGGGAACAACAACGTGGGCAGGCAGTATAATCTAAAAGTGTACTACTTTAGGAGTGCTAGGATTTATAGATGATGCTTGACTGCTTCAGGCAGATCTCAATGTGTTGGGAGATTAATCTCATGACTGGGAAATGATGTTTAATTTGGATAAATGTACTGTTATGCATATGGGCGGGACAAATGTTCAACATTCATACACCTTCAGGGAAAAGCATTTAAGTCATTCTAGTGCATATATCTCTAAAGAAGCAATGCTGTGAAGTGATAGCTAGAGCTTTAGGATGTTGGGGTGCATTTATAGGGAAATTAATTATAAGACGAGGCATACTATTTTGCACAAGATTCTGGTCAGACCTTACTTGGAACAGTGTGTCCAGTTTAGGTCTCCAAACATGGTGGGTGATATTGAGGCTTTGAAAAGGGTGCAGAAGAGGGATTATAGACTAATTCCCAGTATGAAGCTTACTAGCTTTCACGATAGGCTAAAGGTGTTGGAACTGAGAGAACCTTAGTCTTAACGGTGAACTGATTGAAGTTTCTAAGATGATGAAATGAATAGATTCTGTTACAGTTGACAGTTTGTTCCAGTTAAATAGGCCACAATTTTAAGCTGTGTAAATCCAGATCTAGATTAGATGTCAGGAGGTGGTTCTTTTCCCAGAGATGAGTGGATCTCTGGAACAGGCTGCCATCTCATGTGGCAGATGCTGATTCACTGAATTCTTTTAGGTCAGTGCTGGTTGCTTCTGGTTGAGGTGGACATTACCCCTTACAAAAAGTAGGTAATTCGGGAAATTCAGGGTCAGACTGATCCTCTGGATTAGCTTTGATCACCTAGATGGTTTGGAGAGGAATTTCCCAGATTCTTTTCCCCCAAATTGGCCTGGATTTTAATGTTTTTACACATCTCCCAGGAAATTGCACAGTTTGGGGTGGCATAGAATACATATATATCACGATCCACAAGGTATCTCAATTCTGTGGGGCAGGCTGATTGGACCAATGCATCTTTATTTGTCCATCAATATTTGTATTTTGAGGGGTTCCAGAGCAGAGGGAATTGGGGATGCACATTCACAATTCTTTGAAGAAAGTAAGGCAAGTTGATAAGGTATATGGGAAACTTGGTTTTGTAAATAAAAGCCTTTATAAATCAATGTTCAGGCCTCAGCTGGAGTTTTGTGTTCAATTCTAGGTACCACACTTTAGGAAGGATGTTAAGACTTGGGAATGGTACAGAAGTGGTTTACCAGGATAATACCAGGGATGAGGGACTTCAGTTATACAAACATATGAATTAGGAGCAGGAGTTGGCCATTCGGCCCCTCAAGCCTGCTCTATCATTTGATAAGAACATGGCTAATCTGAATGTGGCCTCAACTCCACTTTCCTGTCTGCCCCCAATAACACTTGACTCCCTTGTCTATCAAGAATCTACCTAATGCAGCCTTGAATGTATCCAAGGACCCAGCTTCTACTGCTCTCTGGGAAAGATAATTTCACAGACTAACTACCCTCTGAGAGAAAAAATTTCTCCTCATCTCTGTCTTAAATGGGAGACCCTTTATTTTTAAACTGTGTCCCCTAGTTCTAGACTCCCTCACAAGTGGAAACATCCTTCTAGCATTCACTCTGTCAAGTCCCCTCAGGATCTTGTATGTTTCAATAAGATCACCTCTCATTCTTCTATCTCCAGTGGGTATAGGCCCAACCTGTTCACCCTTCCCTGCTAAGGTATCCTCTTCATCCCAGGAATCAGTCAAGTGAACCTTCCCTGAACTGCTTCTAATGCAATTTTATCCTTTCTTAAGTATGACCAAATGTATACACAGTACTCCAGATGTGGTCTCACCAAGGCCCTGTGCAGCTGTAGCAAAACTTCCCCACTTTTATATTATATTCCCCTTGCAATAAACAGCAACATTCCATTTGTCTTCCTAATCACTTACCATACTAACTTTTTGTGATTCATATACCAGGACACCAAGATCCCTCTGTACCGCAGAGTTCTGCAGTCTCTCTCCATTCAAATAATAGTTTGCTTTTCTGTTCTTCCTGCTAAAGTGGACAAGTTCATATTTTTCCACATTATACTCCATTTGCCAATTTTTAACTTACTCACTTAACCTATCTATATCCCTTTGTAGATGCTTTATGTCTTCTTGACAACTTACCTTCCTATCTATCTTTCTGTCATCTGCAAATTTAGCTACCATACATTTGGTCCCTTCATTCAATTCCTTTATATAAATTGTAAATATGCCCCAGCACTGATCCCTGTGGCACTCGACTAGTCACATCTTGCCAACCTGAAAATTACCCATTTATCCCCATTCTCTGCTTCCTGTTAACTAACCAATCCTCTAGTAATGCTAATATATTACCCTCTACACCAAGGGTTGCCAACATGTCGATCACAAACTACTGGTAGCTCATGTTGGCCTTTGAGTAGCTCGCATAAAGCTCCTGACACAATCCAATCGCCTACGTCATCCTGCCAACATTAATCCGTGCATGCACATCCTGACATCACCACGCACCGATGTCACCATGTGCACTGACGTCACTGCGCACTAATGTCACAACAGGATGAACGAGCAAGCGAAGAGGAAGTGGGGAACATGCGGGAGGGGGGGCAGCGAGGAGGGGAGCGAGCAGGGTGGGCAGAGCAAACAGCGAGGAGGTGGGGAGTAAGCGGAGGGGGTAGCTAGTGGTGAGGAAGGGGAAAGAGCAGAGGGGGGAGTGAGCAGCAAGAGGTGGGAGCAAGTGGCAAGGAGGGGGTGGAGCGAGCAGCGAGGAGGGGAGAGAGCAGGGGGGCAGAGCGAGCGGAGGGGCAGAGCAAGCGGGGGTGGAGGGTGGCAGAGCAAGCAGGGAGGGGGTGGCTTGTGATATTTTTCCTTTAGCTTTCACTAAAGAAAATTCTTGTGTAGTAACCTTTGATGTGGGACCTTATCAAATGCCTTTTGTAAATCCAAGTACACCACATCTACAGGTTCCCCTTTATCCACGTTGCTTGTTACTTCCTAAAGGAACTCTAATAAATTAGTCAAACATGATTTCCCTTTCACAAAACCATGCTGACTCTGCCTGATTGCATTATAATTTTCCAAATGTCCTGCCATAGCCTCCTTAATAATGGATTCTAGCATTTTCCCTATGACCGATGTTAGGCTAATTGGCCTATAATTTCCTGCCTTCTGTCTCCCTTCTTTCTTGAATAGAGGTGTTTCATTTGCTATTTTTCAATCCACTGGGACCCTTCCAAAATCTAGGGAATTTTGGAAGATCATAACTAATTCATCTACTCTCTCTGCAGCCCCTTCTTTTAAGACCCTTGGATGCAGGGCTTCAGGTCCTGGGGACTGGTCAACCTTTAGCTCTTTTAGTTTTCCCAGTACCTTTTCCTCGGTGATTGTGATTGTTTTAAGTTCTTCCCTCCCTTTTACCTCTTGTTTTTCAAGTTTATGTAGGATGTTTTTTGTGTCTTCTACTGTGAAGACCGACACAAAATACCTGTTCAACACTTCCGCCTTTTCCTTGTTACCCATTAGTAATTTCCCAGACTCTCTCTCTAGAGGATAAATGCTCACTTGGGCTACTCTTTTCCTATTTAAATACTTGTAGAAACTCTTACTGTTTTTATATTTCTAGCTATCTTTCTGTCATACTCTAATTTCTCCCTTTTTTAAGTCATTCTTTGCTGTTTTTAAAAATCTGTCTGATCTACCACTAATCTTTCCAGAATTTTATGCTTTTTCTTTCAATTTGATACTACCTTTAACTTCCTTAGTTAGCCACAGATAGTGCATCCTTCTCCTAGAGTCTTTCTTTCTCACTGGAATATATATTTGCTGAGAGTTATGAAATAACTCCTTAAATGTCTGCCACTGCATCTCTACTGTCCTATCTTTTAACCTAATTTTCCAGTTCACTTTGGCCAACTCTGTCTTCATATCCTTTATTTAAGTTTAAGACACTAGTCATAGACCTACACTTGTCACCCTCAAACTGAATGTGAAATTCTATCATGTTACTATGAGGTCATTAATTAATCCTGTCTCATTGCACATTACCAGGATTGTAATAGCCTGCTCCCTGGTTGGCACTAGAACTGCTCTAAGAAATTGTCCTGAATACACTCTATAAACTCATCTTCCAGGCTACCTTTGCCGATCTGATTCGTTCAATCTATATGTAGATTACAATTACCCATGATTATTCCAGTATCTTTCTTTCAAGTGCCCATTATTTTTTCCTGTGTACTCTGTCCCACAGTGTTAGGAGGCCTATAAACTATTCCCAGAAGTGACTTCTTTCCTTTGCTATTTCTTATCTCTACCCAAACTGATTCTACATCTTGATCTTTTGAACTAAAGTCATCTCTCATGATAATATCATCCTTAATTAACAGAGCTACCTTACCACCTTTTCCTAGCTTCGTTCCTTTTGAAATATCAAATACCCTTGAATATTCAGGCCCCAGCCATGGTCACCTTGCAACCATGTCACTGAAATGGCTATCAGGTCATACATATTTATTTCTATTTGTGCTAATAATTCATTCATTTTGTTATGAATGCTGCATGCATTCAGATACAGAGCCTTCCGTTCTGTCTTTTTTGCAAACTCTGGCCTTATCTGCTTGTACACGCTTAAGTTTGTACTCTCTGTCCCTTCCTGACATACTCTGGTTATCATTACCCTTGTCACTACCCTGCACCAGTGTCTTGTCCTTTCACTTTAATTTATCACATCTCCCCTCACTTGCTCCCTCCCCCCACTATTTAGTTTAAAGCCCTCTCTACTGCCTTAGTTATACGACTCGCCAGAACACCAATCCCAGCACAGTTCAGGTAAAGTAAAGACCATCCCAATGATACAGTTCCCTCTTTCCCCAGTACTGGTGCCAGTGCCCCATGAATCAAATCCCATTTCTCTTACACAGTCTTTGAGCAATGCATTTAACTCCCTAATCTTATTTACCCTACAACAATTTGCTCGTGTCTGAAGCAGTAATCCAGAGATTATTACCTTTGTGGTTCTGCTTTTTAATTTAGCCCCTAGTTGCTCATAATCCCCATGCAGAACCTCTCTCCTGTTTGTACGTATGTTCTGTAGAGAGATTGGGGAAGCTGGGATTATTCTCCTTAGAGCAGAGAAGGTTAGATGAAGGCTAAATACAAAGGGAAGAGGGATAAACATGGCAACCATGAGCCAGTCGGCCTAATTTCACTGGTGGAGGAATTTTGAAACAATAATCCAGGACAAAATGAATTGGTATTTGGAAAAATTTGAGCTGATAAATGAAAGTCTATACAAATTTGTTAAAATCAAATCATGTTTGACTAATTTGAACAAGCTCTCTGATGTAGTACCGAAGAAAGTTCATGAAGTTGGTATGGTTGATGTTATGGATATGGACATTCAAAAGGAGTTTGGCAAACTAACATATAAAAGACTTGTTGGCAAAGTTAAAGCCCATGGGATTAAAGGAACAGTGCCCAAGTGGATTGGCGAAGGGATAAAAAGCAGAGGGTAGTAGTGAATGATTATTTTCCAGCCTGGTGTGCTGTGGTGTTTCCCAGGGTTCGCTATTAGGAACACTGCTTTTTTAATATATATTAATGGCCTGGATTTAGGAATATGAGGCATAATTTCAAAGCTGGCAGATGATATGAAACTCAGAAATGTAATGAATAGTAAGGACAATAAGTAACAGACTTCAGGAGGACATAGACTGGTGAACTGGGTGGACAAATGGCAGATGAAATTTAACACAGAGGAGTATGAAATGATACATTTTAGTTGGAAGAATGATGAGAGATAATATGAACTAAATACAAAACCAAAATATTACAGATGCTGGAAATCTGTAATAAAACAGAAAATACTAGAAACAGGCATCAGGTCTGGCAACATCTGTGGAGAGAGAAACAAAGTTAACAATTCATGTCCAGAAACTAAGTAGTACAATTATAAAGGGGGTGCAGGAACAGAGAGGCCTGCAGGTGTATGTACACAAATCTTTGAAGGCAACAGAACAAGTTGAGAAGGCTGTTACAAAAAATATGGGGCTGGATTTTCGAAGGGCAGCAGAGGCGAGCACAGAGACAGGAGGGCCAGCAATTTCCCGCTGCCAGCCAGCATGCCAATTTGCTACTATTTTCCCACCTCTGGGCCATTTTTGAACAGGCTGGAATGGGGAGGGGAGGGGTGGTGAGTGATGGATACCCACCCACAAGCAGCAGGTTAGTCCATTAGGCAACCTAAAGGGCCTATTAAGGCCACTCTACTGACACCTACTGGAATTTTTACAGTTGACATGCAGGCTTCCCGCTGAGGCCGAAACCCGTCTGAACAATGGAGGCAGCCTCCTGGCAGCAGACCAGTGTGTTTGTGCTTCATTCTAAAATTTAACCTGCCCAACAGCCACAATTCGCAGAGGGCCACAGCTGAGGCCACAGCCATTCTATAGGGGGGCACTCCCTTCACAATGATGGCCTGGCAGTTGTGGTCTATTTGTAATTTTAAACTTTTAAAAGTCTTCACAGGGCGCCTCCATCTTGAGATGCCTTCTCTTTCTACTACCTACATCGGCAATTCCTACATCTGACAGTGGGTCTGCTGATCTGTTGGTGCTGGAGGGCCTCCTATGGGCCCTGCAACCTTCAGAGCACGCCCACCATTCTTAATTGGGGGGGTGGGGGGGCTCCTGGGGGCTCCTGGAGGTGGCCTCTTAATTGGCCATCACCTCCAAAATTGCTTCCACAGTCCCACCATCAGCAGTTCCGCTCTTCCGACTTGGAATTCAGTCCAGTGTTGGGATCGAGACACTGCAGCGAAAATCCAACCCATAGGATCCTTGACTTTATTGAGGAATAGAGCAAGGAAATTATGCTAAACATTTATAAAAGACTGGTTAGGCCCCTGCTGGAGTATAGTGTTTGATTTTGGGCACCACACTTTAGGAAGGATGACAAGGATTTGGAGCTGCAGAAGGGTCAGTAACCAGAGGATAAAGATTTAAGGTGGCTGGCAAAAGAATCAGAGGCAACATGAGGAAATGTTTACACATTGAGATGTTGTGATCTGGAATGCACTGCCTGAAAGAGTAATTAATTTTCATGGTTGTGGGGAAAAAGCTGGGTTGTGGGACTAGCTGTTTCAAGGAATTGGCACAGACATGATGGGCTGAATGGCCTTCTGTGCTATAATCTATGAATCTATCTGGGCCATGTTATGAAATATGAGTTAAACTCAAGTAATTTGAGGACACTTTCAGTAGATATTAATAAACAAAGTCTTTAAATCAGCTGGTATTGCCACATTTACTCACTTATGCCATAGTCCTATGAAGCAGGAACCTTATTGTTTCATAGTCAGATCAGAGCTTGTGATCCATTCTCATGAGCTGCTTTTTACCAAAGTCTATTCCCTCCCCACTTCCCCCATCCATTGTTCTTCTCATTCCTGAAGGTCACAAAATAGCACTGTGAATGCCATTAAGCGCCTTCTGTTTCTTGATGTCCAAGTCGGTATGTGCAAGGAATGGAATCCTGACTATTTTGGTCTTCTTCCTCTGAAAGGCATGACTTTTGCTGGCAAAACTTAGTCTACAATAAAATTCAGAATGTAATGGCCTGTCAGAACTCTAGAATTATGGCTAATAAGAATATAAGAAAGTGCAGAGTGGCCACCAGGTGGTGCTGCTGGGACTGCTGATGTGCCGGCCCTCTGATTGGCTGGCAACTCTTGAAGGCGGGATTTACCTCCTTAAAGAGACAGGGACCCGGCGCAGGCAGTTAATTGCCCGAGCGCCATGATATGCAGCCGGGGGTCCCCCAAACGGCTGAGGCGGGGTTCCCCCCGCCTTTTTGGTCTGGCATCAGGACCTCTGCCGACTGCATAAAATTCACTTTTAACTCAATGAAATGACTTCTGCTTTAACCATTCCCTTTAGTTTGCCCCTTTTATGCCTCTGGTCTGTTGAATTTCCCAATAATTTTCACATTACAATTTCCAGCAGCATCGACTTGCCAAGCTAGTTCTCTGATACCGGTTCACCTTGGCTGATTGATCATTCATAGTTTCCCATTGTTAAGCATGGATATACTAGCTATCCACTGGGGAGTAGCTGTAATTTGTTAATTAAGGAAACTAGCTTGAAATGTTTTTTCTGTACCTGGGGCTCAGCGAATCTCTTTAGTTTCAGAACATAGAAATACAGGCATCTCAGTGCGACTTGAAAAGAGTGCTCGGATTTCAGTGAGTTGAGGGAGTTGGGGAAGGAGGTGCTCCTTTGCTTTTTCTAACTTTTTCACCCTTAGGATTTTGTTCTCACCCCACTACAGGGAAGAAGCTACCTGTTTGGTGAGTATCTGGTAAGTGGTTAAGGTCCAGTCTATTTCTAAGTTTTAAAATAGTACAGGAACTGGTGGTAAGTTTAATAATATATACAAAAAGTGAAAATAAATAATTGAATAAAATAATTAAGTAGTTAATTAAAACACATTAAGGTTGGCAGGACAGGTGATGAGTCACAGCTACAGCATGTGGGAGCTCTTGGATGCCAGTATGATCCAGGACAAACACATCTGCAGCAAGTGTTTGTGCCTCAAGGAGCTTCGGCTCAGAGTCATTGTGCTGGAGTCCAAGCTGCAGGCACTGCGGCACATCAGGGAGGAGGAAAGTTACCTGGACACTTTGTATGAGGAGGCAGTCACATCCCTTAGGATAGGGTCTTCTGATTTGGTCAGTGATCAGGGACAGGAGAGTGTGGCTGCAGCTGAGACAGGTAAAGGAACCCAGAGGGCAGGGGTACAGGAGCCTCAGTCTTTTGCGATTGTCCAACAGGTCTGAGGTTTTTTCTACTTGTTTGGATGAGAGTGAGGGCTGCAGGTGGATGAGCTAACTGGCAAAAAGGAATGTAGTGGCAGTAGAGAACATTACAGTGAGGGGGATTGACACTGTTCTCTGCAGCAAAGAATGGGAGTCCAGAAGGCTGCGTTGCCTGTCTGGTGCTATGGTTTGGGGCTGGAGAAGAACTTACAGTGGGTGGGGAAGATCCAGTCATCGTGGTCCATGTAGGTACCAATGACATACACAGGACAAGGAAGGAGGTTCTGCATAGTCAGTATGAAGAGCTAGGCACCAAATTAAGAAGCAGAACCTCAAAGGTAATACTCTCTGGATTATTACCTGAGCCACGTGCAAATTGGCATAGGGCAAATAGAGAAATTAATGCATGGCTCAAAGACTGATATGGTAGAAGTGAGTTCCGGTTCATGGAGCGCTGGCATTGGTACTGGAGAAAGTGGGGGCTGTACCGTTGGGACGGCCTGTACCTGAACTGTGTTGGGGCTGGTGTTCTAGTGAGCTACATAACTAGGAAGTAGAGAGGGTTTTAAACTAAATAGTGGGGGCAAGGGATCAACTTTGGGAAGATGTGGTAAATCAAAGAGTAGAGACAAGGTAATAGAGAAAGGTATTAATATGGGAAATGATAAACAGACTGTGACAGAATGGGATAGTGAGTACATATCTAAGAGTAAGTCAGCAGTCAAGGCTAGATGTTAAAAAATAATAAAAGGACAAAACTAAAACTTTGTATCTGAATGCATGTAGCATTTGAAACAAAACAGATGAACTGAGAGCGCAAATAGAAATATACAGGTACGATCTGATAGCTATTACAAAGACATGGCTGCAAGGTGACATAGATTGGGACCTGAATATTGAAGGGTACATGGCATTTAGGAAGGAAGGAAGCTAGGAAAAGATGTTCTGTTAATTAATGATGGTATTAGCACATTAGAGAGGGATGACCTACGTTCAGGAAACTAGGATGTAGAAGCGCTCTGGGTAGAGATTAGAAATGATAAAGGCAAGAAGTCACTCGTGGGAGTGGTGTACAGGCCCACTAACAGTAACCACACAGTAGGACAGAATATAAAGGAAGAAATAATGGGAGCTTGTCAGAAAGGTATGGCAATAATCATGGGGGATTTTAACCTACATATAGACTGGAAAAAACAGATGGGCAAAATTAGCTTAGATGAGGAGCTCATAGAATGTTTTCGGGATAGTTTCTTGGAACAGCACTACTGGAGCCAACCAGAGAGCAGACTATACTAGACCTGGTGTTGTGCAATGAGACAGGATTAATTGATGACCTCATAGTGAAGGCGCCTCTAGGTAGCAGCGGTCATAATATGATTGAATTTTACATTCAGTTTGAGGGAGAGAAGCATGGGTCCAAGGCTAGTATTTTAAACTTAAATAAGGGCAATTATGAGGGCATGAAAGCAGAGCTAGCCAAAGTGAACTGGCAAATTAGGTTAAGGGATAGGTCAATAGAGATGCAGTGGCAGATATTTAAGGGGATATTTCAGAATATATGGAATAGATACATTCGAATGAGTAAGAAAAATTCCAAGGAGAGGACCCACCATCCATAGTTAACTAGAAAAGTCACAGATAGTATCAAATTTAAAGAAAAAGCATATAATTGTGCAAAGATGGCTGGCAGGTCAGAAGATTGGACAGAATATAAAGAACAGCAAAGAATAACTAAAAGATTGATAAGGAGGGAAAAATTAGAGTACGTGAGGAACCTATCTGAAATATAAAAACAGATAATAAGAGTTTCTATAGATATTTTAAAAACAAAAGAGTTAACACAGTGAGGGTTGGTCCTATAGAAAGTGAGTCTGGGGAATTAATAAAGGAAAATAAGGAGAATGGCAGATGAATTGAACAGATATTTTGCATCGGTCTTCACTATCGAGGATACAAATAACATCCCAGAAATAACTGTAAGTCAGGAAATGAAAGGGAGGAAGGAACTCAAGAAAATTACAATCACCAGGTAAGTGGTACTGAGCAAATTGTTGGAGCTGCGGGCGGACAAGTCCCCAGGTCCTGATGAACTTCATCCTAGGGTTTTAAAAGAAGTGGCTAGTGAGATAGTTGATGCGTTGGTTTTAACTTTCCACAATTCCCTAGATTCGGGGAAGGTTCCATTTGATTGGAAAATAGCGAATGTAAATCCTTTATTCAAAAAAGGAGGGTGACAGAAAGCAGGAAACTACAGGCCAGTTAGCTTAACATCTGCCTTAGGGAAAATATTGGAACCTATTATTAAAGACATTGTAGCAGGAAACTTAGAAAAATTCAAGGTAATCAGGCAGAGTCAACATAGTTTTATGAAAGGGAAATCATGTTTAACCAATTTATTGGAGTTCTTTGAAAAAGTAACATGTGCTATGGACAAAGGGGAACCAATGGATATACTGTACTTAGCTTTCCAGAAGGCATTTGATAAGATGCCACATCAAAGGTTATTGCGGAAAATAAAAACTCATGGTGTAGGGAGTAGCATATTGGCATGGATAGAAGATTGACTAGCTAACAGGAAACAGAGAGTAGGCATAAATGGGTTATTTTCTGGTTGACAAGATGTAACACGTGGTGTGCCGCAAGGATCTGTGTTGGGGTCTCAACCTTTTACAATTTATATAAATGACTTGGATGAAGGGACTGAAGGTATGATTGCTAAGTTTGCTGATGACACAAAGATAGGTAGGAAAATAAGTTGCGAAGAGGACATAAGGAGGCTACAAAGGGATATAGATAGGTTAAGCGAGTGGGAAAAGGTCTGGTAAATGGAGTATAATGTGGAAAAGTGGGAAATTGTCCACTTTGGCAGAAAGAATCAAAAAGAAGCATAATATCTAAATGGTGAGAGATTGCAGAGCTCTGAGATGCAGAGGGATCTGGGTGTCCGAGTGCATGAATCGCAAAAAGTTAGTATGCAGGTTCAACAAGTAATTAGGAAAGTTAATAGAATGTTATTGTTTATTGCAAAGGCAAATAAATACAAAAGTAGGGAGGTTATGCTTCAGTTATACGGGGCATTGGTGAGACCACATCTATAGTACTGTGTACAACATTGATCTTCTTATATAAGGAAGGATGTAAATGCGTTGGAAGTAGTTCAGGAAGGTTTACTAGACTAATACCTGGAATGGGAGGGTTGTCTTATGAGGAAAGGTTGGACAGGCTAGGCTTGTATCCGCTGGAGTTTAGGTGGGTAAGAGGCAACTTGATTGAAACATATAAGATCCTGAGGGGTTTTGACAGGGTAGATGTGAAAAGGATGTTTCCCCTTGTGGGAGAGTCTAAGACAACGGGTAACCATTTAAGACAGAGATGAGGAGAAATTCTTTCTCTCAGAGGGTCATGAGTCTTTGGAACTCTCTTCCTGAAAAGGCTATGGAAGCAAAATGTAAAAATATTTTTAAGGCAAAGGTAAATAAATTCTTGATAAGCAAGGTGGGGTGAAAGGTTATTGGGGATAGGCAGGAATGTGGAGTCAAGGTTACAATCAGATCAGCCATGATCATATTGAATGGCAGAGAAGGCTTGAGGGGTCGAGTGGCCTACTCCTGCTCCTAATTCATATGTTCATATTGTTACTTGTTGCTCTTATTAATAATTTCTCTACATTTTTTGCAGCTTATAGATTTGCTGTTATATGTTTAAAAATTCTGAGGTATATTTCTGCTTTACCATAACTTATATTAACCAATAAGGTGCATATTACAGCCATCTGTATTAAATGCTCTGTCACTAGCTTGATCTGTGTTGTACCTATGATTTATAACATTTCTGTAATAACTTAAAAAATTGCTTTATCCTTTAAATTACATAACTTAAATAATCTCTGAGGCAGTACATGTCTCAAATATTTTTTTAAAAGCAAGAACTGCATTTATATAGCCTTTTATAACCGCAGGATGTCCCAAAGCACTTTAGAGTCAATGAAGTACTTTTGAACTGTACTCACTGTTGCAATGTAGCAGATGTGGCAGCCCATTTGTGCGCAGCAAGCTCCGAAAAACAGCAATGTGATAATGAACAGATAATTGGTTTTTAGTGATGTTGATTGAGAAATAAATATTGGCCAGGATACTGGGGATAAAACCCCTACTGTTTTTCAAAATAGTGCTATGGGATCTTTTCTGTCCATCCAACAGGCAGATAGAGCCTTAGTTTAACACTTCTTCTGAAAGACAAATTGAGCAGTTTAAAGTAACCTTATAATTAGCTAGAATTTAGCCAAATTGTAAAGAACCAATGTCTTTAAATGGAAGTAAATAAAAGACTTTTAGGGCTCTTCATGATTTTTTTCAACTTGTTTATCTTATTAATTTAACAGCAACTGTCAGTATTCGGAATACAGCAAGTCGATTGAATGAGAAAAAAGCGCAGTCTCTTCGTCACCATTTATCTGAGAACAATATTCAAATGAAATTTTATCCTCGTCCTATTCCTTTTTCTGAGAACAATAACCCAGAGCTACGTTATTCCCATCCTATTCCTTTGCCTGAGAACAACCCAGAGGTAACTTCATCCCATTCTAGTCCTTTGCCTGAGGGCAACAATGTGATGGCACCTTATCCCCATTCTAGTTTTTTGCCTGAGGGCAATGCCATAGCAGCTTATCCCTATCCTATTCCTTTGTCTAAGAACAATAACCCAGAGCCATCTTTTCACTATCCACATTCTTTTCATTCTCAAAACAAACCACCTTTTAACCAAGATTTTGCTCGTACTTATCTTGTAGCCCCTCCTCATAGCTTTCCTACAAAAGGCAATGTAATTATACCTGAGACCCGTCCTCATCCTCATCCTTATCTTCATCCTTATCCCTTTCTGAATAAGAACAAAATACTACCTTTTCCTGAGCTGGAAACTTATCCCACTTCAGAGCATGAGTCAGAAGTAGAACCTTCTCATTCTCCAGAGAATATGACAGAAATGGAACCTTATCCTTCTTCAGAAGACGAGATTGAACAGGAACTTGATTCTTCCGCAGAGGATGAGGTAGAAAAGGAAACCGCTTCTTCTTCAGAGAACGAGATGCAAAAGGAACCTTCTCCTGCTGAGATAACTCCCCATGTCAATCAACCATCTTGTTTAATTGGGTGGATTTATAATAATGAATTATCTACTTGTTACAGCTTCTTCCAAGTTAAAATGACCTGGATACAAGCTGAGGTAAGAGCCTGGATGTGCTCATTTTTTCAGTTATTGAAATAGCTCATCAGTTCTATTAAAAAAGCAAATAATATAAAATAATGTTTTTTTGGGTTTACGTTTGTATGGTTCTCATTAACAAAGCATACTCTATCACGCATTGAATATTATATGCACATTGTGCTATATTTTAGAAATATGGGGCTTATATGCAGAGTCGCATTGGGTCTTGAAAAAATGTTATTGGCACTGATGATATAGGATTGCTGGATCTCTATGGTAGAGCTTCATGTAATGGTAAAGTAAGTAGGTAAATGTGCTGTTAAGTGTAGAAATAAATAATGTAAGGTCCCAGGTTCAATCCTCTTTTTGGACTGGGGTTTATGACTGCAGGGACACTAGATTTTGTTGAAGGGAAGAAAATGAAAAGCTCCATGGTAATTACTGAAGAATGATCAATTAATTAAAATATTGGGATACAGCTGATGCAAGAGGAATCATACTTCTGCAGAAATCGGCACTTTCAGGAGAGGGGGAGCGAAGACTGGAGCAAGCACTAACAAAGCACAATTGACAAAGTCAGAGGTTGGATAATGTTTTTAAATTGTTCAAACTTCCCTCATTGAGTATGAGGTATTTGAACCCCTGAATGAGACTGTTGCCCAGTGAGACCTCTCAGGATTCATTTAATCTATAAATATATAGTGCACTGCTTGTCAATCTCCCATGATTTTACATACAGGGGACTTAAAATTAATTCCCTCCCATTTTTGGGTGTGGGAGCCACAATTTGCAATCTGCCCTTGCCCAGTCCCGTTGAGGTAGGCAGCACACAAACCTCATACTGCCTTCTTATTTGTCTAACTGTAGTGTTGAGCTGAGTGTGCCCCACACTGTTGGCTGGTTAAACACCCAACAGGTTATCCAGCAGTGTGCAAGGTGAACATGTGTTCCAGCTAACTTAAAGGCAGCCTGCTCCTCTTAAAAGGAAGCTGCACTAAGAAGGAAGCTGCTGCTGACTGCCAGTACTGCAATTGGCTGCAGGGAGAAACTGAATAAATGGAACTCCAGGGAAGAGAGAGGGCTCTTATGTTAACAGATGCAGCGCTGGAGACTTTAGTGATGGAAGTCAATAGGAGGAGAGAGGCCAAGGGCTAGAAATTTGTGTACCCTGTTTTTGGGTATGGGAATCGCGATTTATGACCTGCCCTTGCCAGTTCCAAATGAGGTGGGCAGCACATAAATTCGGTCCCCCCACCTATTTCCATGATTGTAGTATGGTCCCAAGCAGGTCCAGTTTTATTCCTCTCTTTAGCGCTAATGGCGGCTTCTGTGTACCAGAGGGGGCTGAGTAGCATTACAATCAAACCATCTGCCCGAGGCAGCCATCCTTGCTTAAGGACACAGTCCTATAAAAGGGAAACTTCACTCGTGGAGAGAAGGCTGCTGGATAATCACTTTGGAAGACTAATGTTGAAGGAAGATGCCGCACCACACTGGGGAGAGGGCTCCCCGATTCAGTGATGCCATCCTGGGGGCACTGGTCAGCCAGCTGGAGGCCAGGAGAGATGCAATGTTTCCACTGGGGAGCAGGAAGCCTTCCAGATAGACCCTCAGAAGGGAACGGGAGCAGGTGGCAAGGGCAGTTAATGCCCAGAGCGTCACCCTGAGGACATGGCAGCAGTGATGAAAAAGGTTCAATTACTTCACTCTGGTGGTCAACGTGAGTAAAAGCAGCTGCACATCACATCTTAGATCCACCACATCACCCACTTCTCACAATGCTCACTGCACCACACACCTATCACTCACACAGAAATACACCCTGGCACCCAGGATTCACCCCTAACATCCTGACATTACACCTCACCCACACACACCTCTCCATGTCTCTGCAAACCCACAGCTATTCAGCTATGGCAGGCGCATCACCCAAGCACTGTGACACACAGTCACTGGCATTCGGTCCTTTCTCTTGCCAGAGACGGTAGCACTCAACAGGAGGGAAAGCCAGAGGACTGGCGGAGGACCATCATGTCAGCACCCTGGAGGAGATGGTGCAACGAATAAATGGGGCCAATGCCAAAGAGCCAGTAGCACCCAACACTGCTGAGGCCATTGTGGATGATGGTAAGTTGCTGCCTTTGCCCCTTCTCCACTCACTCCTCACCCTCATCCTGAAAGATGCCATGAAATGTAAACTGCAGATGGAGTGACTGTGGAACTCCTGCTTTCCTCGCCAAACCGTTCCCTCACCCCCACCCTGCCCTTATGCTTTTGTGCTTTCAGATAGTCAGTAATTGATGGCTGCTCAGTCTCCGAGGGCCATGAGGAAGAGGAAGGGCAACCCCACGACAGTGAAGAAAAGGCATCGTCACTTGACCTTAAACTCACCGGCTTGGATACTGGTACTGCCTGAACTTTAGAAACTAGTGTCGAGTTGGGATCAGCACGTGGTGAGTCACCAGGCACAAGTGGGCTGCAGCCATGTCAGGGGGATAGGTCAACTTTTGTGTGAAATCCTCAGAGGATGAGGTTGCAGACGAGTTCTGCCGTTCCGGGGACTCAGATGAAGACCTTGTTGAGAAGACTACAGGAAAACACTGATGTCAATATTTTTCGAGATGCTTGGTGCATTGGCAGGCTTGCCAAACAGTCTCCACACACCAGCAAGGAGTATGCAGGAGCCCAGCTCCAATTTGGGAGTGGGCATTGCACAGAGTTTGGAGCCCATCCTTTCTACTGTGGAAGTGGTGAACATCTCCATTGCAACACTGTCAGACCACCCCAAGATGAGCATCTGCTCATCCCTTTCTGGGCTTCCACTGCAGCATAGGTGAGGGCCTCCCTATGTCTCAGTGCTGCAATGGAAGCTCAGACAGAGGTCATGAAATCCATGACAGCTGGCCTGCTGGCTCAGAATGCTGCCATCGTGAGTGTGGATCTCAGTGCTCAATGGGGCATGCAGGCTCTCACAGCAGTCCAGTAAATTGTGCACCAGCAGATTATGAGGATTGCTGAGGTTCCACCATGGAGGATTGGCACTGGCTCCGTGGAGCACGAATCTGCTGCCCTCTCTCAGGATGACAACATTCATGCTCCCATCACTTACCCCTCCGTCAGTGACCCTGCTGTTGTCTCAGCCAGCCAGCCCAGACTGCTGCTACTCATGTCGAGGTGGTGCTGACTGAAGATGGGCCCTCAAGGCCCAGATCTTGTCAAGGTCATCCTGCAAGGCCATCTGCAGTCTCCCCAAGTGAAAGCCAGCAGCCTACCACCTGCGATGCTGTAGCCACTCGGATAGCCCCACATAGGAACACTAAGTCAGGCAAAGGCACCTGCATGACAGACACTAGGGGGCTGTACGAGGGTGATTACTTTTGTTTTATTTGTATTATTAATATGTTGCTGGATAAAGTTGTTGAGGTAAAGAAATCTGCTGTTGATCTTCATTGATTGATGTTGGCTAAGGGGACTTTGTAATGTGGAGTGCGATATGGATGCAGAGTTGGGGAATGCTGGGTCCATGTTGGGGTTGGAAGTTCTTTTAGCTAAATCAAAGCCTCACAATGCAGCCCCTCTCATTCTGTCCAGTTGTATGTGGTAGATATGGTTTCCCTGCTGCCACATTCTCCTCCTTCTGAGGTGGCCTATGGATCCCAGGCAGTAATGGGTTGAGCCCTCAGAAGGCTAGGCTGTGGAGGACACAGCACACCACTACAAATATGGAGACCATCTCGGTCATGTACTGCAGAGATTGCCTCAAGCATTGTTTGAGGAGACCGATGGCTTGCTCCATGGTGTTGAGGGTGGCTCCACAGCTCTCATTGAAGGTCCTCTGACCTCACATGGGGGGGATGTCAGAAGGGGATCATGAACCAAGTGTGGAGGGGAGAAAAACAAAGTGCTGGACATACTCAGCAGGTCAGGCAGTATCTGTGAAGAGAGAAGTAGAGTTAACGTTTCAGGTCTGTGACGCTTCATCAGAACTGGCAAAGGTAAGAAATGTAATAGGTTTTAAGCAAGTAAAGTGGGGGTCGGGTGTGGGGGGTGAAGAGAACAAAATGCAAGGTGTGTGATAGGACGGTGGGCTGGAGAGATTAACTGACAAGGAGGTCACAGGCAAAGACAAGGAGAGTGTGCTAATGGTATAGTGAAAGACAAAGCATTAATGCAGAGAGGGTGTTAATGACATTATAATGAACAACCCTAGAAAAAGCACAAACATGAAAAAACCGAGTAGGCAGGCACATGGTAAAAAAAAGATGAAATAAAATAAAATAAAAATAAAAAAGACCAGTCATGCTCTGAAATTATTGAACTCAATATTCAGTCCGTAAGGCTGTAGAGTGCTTAATTGGAAAATGAGGTGCTGTTCCTGGAGCTTGTGTTGATGGTCATTGGAACACTGCAGCAGGCCCAGGTCAGAGATGTGGGCATGAGAGCAGGGGGGTGTGTTGAAATGGCAAGCGACCAGAAGCTCGGGGTCATGCTTTCAGACTGAGCGGAGCTGTTCCGCAAAGCAGTCTCCTAATCTGCGTTTGTTCTTCCCCAGTGTAGAGGAGACCACATTGTAAGCAGTGAATACATTATACTAAATTGAAAGGAGTACAAGTAAATCGCTGCTTCACCTGGAATGGGTGTTTGGGGCCTTGAACGAAAAAGGGCAGGTATTACACCTCCTGCGATTAAATGGGAAGGTACTGTGGGAAGGGGACGAGGTGTCGGAGGCAATGGAGGAGTGACAAGGGTGTTGTGGAGGAAATGATCCCTTCGGAATTCTGACAGGGGAGGGGAGGGGAAGATGCGTTTGGTAGTGGCATCACACTGGAGGTGGCAGAGATGGCAGAGGATGATCCTTTGGATGTGGAGGCTGGTGGGATGGAAAGTGACAACAAGGGGAACCATGTTGCAGTTCTGGGATGGAGGGGAAGGGGTGAGGGCAGGTTGTGGGCATTCACCAAGATGAACTTTTGGTGTGGTTGTACACCAACTGCACATTTAGAGAGTGGTAGCCCTTGCAATTTCTGTATTGCTCCCCATTGACGTGAGGGGTCCGCAGAGCCACGTGTGTGTAGTCAATGACGTCTTGCACCATCAGGAAGCTTGCTATCCTAGTGAATCCACATGCCCTTTCATCCTCAGGGAAAAGAGGATGAAGTCCCTTTCCTTGCATACAGTGCCTCTGTGATTTCCCTGATGCATCTATGAGCACAAAACTGCAAGATGTTACTGTTGTCACCTGCTCCTGCCTGGAAGGATCCTATGGTATAGAACATTAGGGTGACAATGACCATCATGGCCACTTGGTGAGCCATCCTCACGCTGCTTTGAGGCTCCAGATCAGTGTAAAGAAGGTCACACAACTCCTTGAAAACCTCCTTTGGAAATGGTAGCCTCCTCAGGCACCAGTCCTGGTTCATAGCTAAGTAGGAGTGTAACTCCCGGAATAATCTTTGCGGGTAGGGCCTCCTATGGCTAGCCCTCCTTCTCCACCCTCCTTGCAGAGCTTCTCCTTCCTATCTCCTCCTCTGCATGTCCTGGTCATTTTGCAGAGCAGCCGGTACTGCGACAACTGACCCCTATACCTGCATAAGGCAGTGGTGCTTCCTCCATTTCTGTGGTCAACAAAAACTCCAAATAACTCCAGCAACTTACCACAGTGCTTCCACAAATTCTGCCTTAGCAAATGTGAGTCAAAAACACCTCAGTTGCATCTTATTGAGTGGCTCTTTCATAGCCACAGAAAAGGCCGCATCTTGCTGCGTGATGCTTGTTGTTTCAGGAGTGACTAATGAAGTTGTGCCTGTACATGCTTTGACTAAACTTGGTATCCTGGTTTTGCATCACCCCATTTTGGGTCACTGATGTCACAATAGTGTACTTTCAAGGCCCTCGGACACATGCAGGAGACGCACCTGTGTACGCCCTTCCAAATGGATCTGTGGCACCACTGCAAGTGGAATTATGCAGCTCAATTTTTTGCCCTAGGTTTCCATGGGGTCCAGGAGGCTCTCAAGAAACAACCTCTGAAGGGAATGGGAGCAGGTGATAAGGGATTCTGGCCCTGAGGACATGGCAGCTGTAGTGCAAGAAGTTCAATGACCTCACACGGGTGGACAAGGTCAGTGAATGCTTCTTCATGGGATATCTCATACACACCAAACCATCAGCCTCTTGTGCTGCTCAATACACCACACCCCCATCACTCATCCATCAGCTATTCCTAGCAGTCAGGACACAGGCCTAACATTCAGATGCCTTCACACACCTTCCAATGATGCAAGTCTCACACCCACCTCTGGAAGCTTCCATATACCTCTAGCTATTCAGCTATGGCAGGCACATCCCCAAACACATTGCAATACATTCACTGATATTCTTCCCTCTCTCTTGCACGACAAGGGTCACGCACAATCCCAGGGAGCAGAGCAGAACCATTGGAGGACAAGGATGCCTGCATCTCCTGAGCCCTATGGAGGAGATGGCTGTCTGCATCATGGAGTCAAATGTGGCAGAGCTCATTGCATCCAATGTAGCTGAGAACATTGAGGATGACAGTATGTTCCTTCCTTAAGCACCTTCTCAACTCCCAGCTCACCCTCATCCTGCTATCTGGCATGATGAGCAAGCTATTAATGGTGTGGCCATGGACCTCTTCCTTTCCATTCCCACCTTCCCTTTCCTCACCCCAACCCTCCCCTTCTGAGTTTCTGTGTTCAGATACCCAAAATCTACCAACTGCCAAGCAACAACAACCTCAGGAGGAGGAGTGAGAGCAACACCACTCTACTGATGAAGTAGCACCATCACATTTTTTTATTAGTTCATGAGATGTGATTGTTGCTGGCAAGGCCAACATTTGTTGTCCACCCCTAATTGCCCTTGAGAAGGTGGTGGTGAGCTGCCTTCTTGAACCACTACAGTCCATGTGGGGTAGGTACACCCACAGTGCTGTTAGGAAGGGAGTTCCAGGATTTGGACCCAATGGCAGTAACAGAACAGTGATATAGTTCCAAGTCAGGATGGTGTGTGGCTTGGAGGGGAACTTGCAGGTGGTGCTGTTCCCATGCAGCTGCTAAACTTGTCCGAGGTGGTAGATGTCGCGGGTTTGGAAGGTGCCGTCGAAATGGCTTGGTGAGTTGCTGCAGTGGAACCTGTATATGGTACACACTGCTGCCACTGTGCACCAGTGGTGGAGAGAGTGAATGTTTAAGGTGGTGGATTAGGTGCAAGTAATGCAGCTGCTTGATCCTGGATTGTGTTGAGTTTCTTGAGTGTTGTTGGAACTGAACTTATCCAGGCAAGTGTAGGGTATTCCATCACATTCCTGACTTGTGCCTTTGGAGAGTCAGGAGGTGAGTTACTTGCCTCAGAATTCCCAGTGTCTGACCTGCTCTTGTAGCCGCAGTGTTTATATGGTTGGTCCAGTTAGGTTTCTGGTCAATGGTAACCTCCAGGATGTTGATGGTGGGGCATTCAGCGATGTGATGCCATTGACTATGAAGGGGAGATGGTTAGATTCTCTCTTGTTGGAGATGGTCATGGTGAGTCACTGGGCATGAGTGGGCTGCAGCATCGTTGGGGGGGGCAGGGGGAGGATGGTTTGTGGGCCAGCTCACTGGAGGGTGAGGTCGCACACGAGTTGTACTGCAGGGGACTCGATGGGGCAGCATACAGGAAAATACTGATGGGTATGCATAGCGAGATGCTTAGTGCATTTGCAGGACTGCCAGACAGCCTGTTGTCACTGTCAAGGAGCCTGGAGGAGTCTGGCTCCAACATGGCACAGCGCATCGTGCAGAGTGGTGGCCAAATCCATGACAGCACTAGCAGACCCAGCCATGATGCAGTATCTGGTGGCCACTGTTTCAGCTTCCACTGCAGCACAGGCGGAAGCCACCCAATGTCTCAATGCTGCAGCGAAAACTCAGACAGAGATCATGAGATCCATACTTGCTGCCATGCAGGCTCAGACAGCTGCCATCATGGCTGTGGATTTCAGTGCTCAAAGGGGCTTGCAGACCCTTAGAGCTGTCCATCATCTGTCCTCCAACAGATCACTACGATTGCTGTGGCGCCACCCTGGGGAGGTGCAAGTGGCTCCATGGAGACAAACTTTTTGTACTTTCTCAGGATAACAGCATTGGTGTTCCCATCGCTGCCACTCCTCCAATGCCCTTGCTGTTGCCTTTCAGCCAGCTGGCCCAGACTGCTGCTGCCCATGTTGAATTGGTGCATTCCAAAACTGAGCCCTCAAGGCCCAGAGCTGCTTCAGGGTGTCCTGCAAAATCATCTGCAGTCTCCCCTCATGAAAGACACCGACTTTCCACCAACCATGCTGCAGCTACGTGGTAGCACTGTGTAGGAGCCCTGACCAGGAAAAGGCATCTGGAAGACAGGCAGCAAGGGACTGCACAAGGGTGAATAGTTAATTTTTATTTGTATAATTGTATGTGTTCTTGGATAAAGATGTTACGGCAAGGTTTTTGTTGGTGACTTTACTGCAAGATTTTGGCTGAGGACGCTGTGATGGAATGTCACAGATGGATGGGAATTTGGGAAATAGTGGATCCATAGTGCTGAAGGGATGGTGTCCTAAGGGAACTGAAGTCTGTGCAGGCACTCCCGGACAGCCCATCAGGAATGAAGGGGTCCTGAATGCCTCCTCCCTGCCTTCTCCTCTCCCTCCTTCTTCTCCTCCTCCTCCTCCCCCTCCTGAGGTGGTCTCCAGATGTCTGATGGCAGTGTCTGCACCCTCATAATTGGAATGTAGTGCAGGTTATAGCAGACCAATACAAATTTGGAGGTACACTCCAGACAGTTTTATAGGGCTTCCCCCAAGACAGCAAAAGAATGCTGATGGTCTGCTCCACAATGGCAACATGACACTTGTTGTCTGCCCCCTCTCCTTGTGTGGTTGGGTGGTGGCTCATCAAGGAGGAGTTCATTAGTCATATGTAAGGTGGTCTCCCTTATCACCAAAAATTCAGCTTCTGGTTTTTCATGGTGGCCTGAGAGGGGAAAGAAACAAAAGCTGACTGAGGAAAGCAGAAGGGAAAGAGAAGAGCGGGGGAGAAGAGCGGAGGGGAGAAGCTGAGGTTATGGACAATTCCCTATTTTGAATATGATTGGTGGGTCCCCACTACAGGCACATCTGCCTTTAGGGCCTTTCCCTGAGGTCTTGGGCCTGCATTGATCTCCTGGTCTGTCATGGTAGCCAGGGTGAGCTTCACATTATGCCATACCACCTGCATTGTGTTGTAGATGGGAGTTGGGGACTCCTCCAACTCTTCCACCATCTGAAACACATGAGAGAACCTCCTGACATTGAGCATGCACGAAGGAGAGGTAAGAGGTTAGGGTCACAAGTGCAAAAAAGTTTTAGACACACAAGGTAGTCATGGTGATAAGAGGTTTAATGAAGCTACAGAATTGTCATAAAATGTACATTTCTATATATTTTCAAGGGAAGTCTCCAGTTATCCCTCTTATAATGGTGATTAATCTTTGTAACTGTTCTCTCCCAGAGATGATATTAGAAGTATTACAGATTGATTATTACAGAATGGTTCTCTGACAGCGAGGCAAGAATTATCAGTACCCCATTGATACAAACTATTCAATTGTGCTTGCATGGTAATGCACTAGAAGCACAATTTCAGGTCCTAAAAGTCTCTGTGCTGGAAAACTGGCTTCTAGTTCTTTTTTAGAGCTGTCGGTTTGAGGGATGGGGTAGGGTGGATGGTAGGGTAGAAGTGGATATAGGCAGCAATGGGGAATGAGCATACAGAACAACTGACTGGGACAAACACAGTACAGGAAAGTAGAAGATCCGTTGGGTGAGGGGGTGCACATTAAAACATGAAGAAGGTAGTGTTTAAGGACTAGCAGTGAAGGTGTTTCAGTAATTGAGGGAATATGCAAATATTATCATGCTGCAAATGATGGCAGGATGGATCTAACTTATCATGAACAATAGCTTGGGAGATATATGTCTGTAGTTCGGATAGGAATGTCACACTCTAGACATCACACTTTGTTCCAGATAGAAAAAAATTGGTTAGAGAAAGAGTAGCAATCATTGACTTGGAGACTGAAATTTTCAAGCAATTTACAACTATCTAATATAGTTGTTCTCAAACATTTTGGTTGAAGGACTTCTTTTCAAATAGATTAGTAATCACAGACCCACATCTAAATTATACTACTATATAATGCTCACAATATGAAAATGTTGCATGTAAAATGTGTTTTAATAATGTTTTTAAGCAGACATTTACTTATAGATATCAATGAGATGAGTGTGCCTGCTTCTCATTGCAGAGTTTGTCTATCCTTGGCCAGATGTTTGACAATGACACTAGTAAATCATTCTACATAAAAGCTGAGGTTTCTTATTTTTTAAGGAAAAGTGGCTGGAATTGCAGAATATGATTCCCTCAAAACACCCATAAAAATCCCATCTAATTAAAAATAGAACTTTATTTACTCAGTGTGATAAAGCAGTGACCCTGCAGAGCACTGGGAGACTGGCTGAAGGATGGTCTGAGTTTAGTTTGACAGCTTTGTGTGCCTCCTTAAGTGACAGTACACCAAGGCAAAAGGCAGCGGACTTCCTTAACATTTGCCACATCACTTTGCATGGGGCATTTAATCAAAAAGTTCAGCGTCTTAAGCAGCGGTCCTGAATGGTTACGTGGTGGCACACTTTAGATCCAAGGACTGAGCACAGCGCCCTGGGCGGTCACCACCAGTAAGTCTGGCCCTGCTCGGTAAGCATTTTTACATTATTTTGCGGACCCCAGAATGTCTCTACGGATCCTCAGGGTCCAGTTTGAGAACCACTGGTCTAATTGACCTTTTCTGCATTCTGCAAAAATTACAAATTGACTGGATTCTTGAGTACTTGAGCTGGGGTCTTAAAGGGATAGCCGAGGATAGCAGCTAAACATCAGAGCAATCCTCCAGATCCCAGGTACTTGTCAGCAGTTCTACTGGAGATCTGTTTATTATTGGTTTTGTCTTTATTCAAAGTGGCTGGGAAGCTATAATCAAATTAAAGAGTGATGGAACTGAACATAATCAATGGAAAATAATCACTGAAACTATTTTATTTTAATTTCAAGACATCTTGCCAAATGTATGCACCAGGCGCTCATCTTGCCTCAATACACTGGGAAGAACACAATAAGTTCATTCAGACTTTGATAAAGCAGAAGAATCCAGCACAACCCAGCACTTGGATTGGTCTGAGTGATTGCCACAAGGTGAAGCTTACTGAGTGATTGTCACCTGGACATTTACTCTTTCAGCAATATTCATATATTAACTGAACATCTCTTAATGTTTCTGAGAATGTCACTGTTTTCTCAAACTGCGGTAAAATCTGCCTTTTAATGACTACTCATTGACCATCAATGAAGCAGCAGAATTAGGAATATTAATAATCCAGACTATCAGGTCATCGCCTCCATTCCCATCAAGAAACCCACCCTATGATATCTAGCTCATTGGGATTGCCCCTTCTTGATTCTGCTCTTACCTATATGATCATAGCCAGAGAATTTTTAGCAATGGCTTCACTTCCCACCCAATTACCTCTGGAGTCATCCAAGCATCTGCCCTTGCCCCTCTCTTCCTCATCTACATTCTGCCCCTTAGTCATATAATTCATATATACATTGACAACATCCAGCTCTATTTTTTCACTATCTCTCTCGACCACTCCATTGATTCTGTGACTGCTTGCCTGATACCCATTCCTGGATGAGTCACCATTTCTTCCAGTAAAGCTTTGGTCTTTGCAATACAATCAGCTTTGATTCCCAACACAAGCTCTGTAACCTTGCCATTAATTCCATCCCTCTCTCTGCCTTCTCCTCAGGTTCAGCAGGGCCAAACTGAACTTCTGACTCCATATTCTCTCCATCACAAAGATTCTGTTCCTACTACCACTTCCATCTCTACAACCATCCCCAATTCCAAACTCTCTGTTCCTCTGGCTCTAGCCTCTAGTGCTTGCTTCCATTTCCTTTGCCCCACCATTGGCAATAGAGCCTTCAGAAGCATAAAGCTCGTGCTTTGCAACTCTCTCCTCAAACTTCTCCACTCCCTTTTTTTCCTTTAAGATCATCCTCATGTCCTCTTTAACCAAGTTTTTGCTCACCCATCCAAATCACTGCTTCTTTGACTCATTATCCTTTTTTGATCATGTACTTTGTGTAACATTTCTACATGTTAAAGGCACTACATAAACACATGTTTTTGTTGTATTTATAGTAGCAGTTATAATGGAATGACTGCTCCATAACCCTCCAAGAGTGCAGGCTTCACAGCTGATACTGACTGTACTTTCTAGTTTTATATTACATGATTGATGTTTTGGTAGACATTGGCATCATTAATGACATTATTTCTCACGAAGGAGGGCATATACCTGTGGACCGATGGATCTGCAATGGATTTCACAAAATGGAATCATGACCAACCTGATGATGAAGCAGAGACGGAAAACTGTGTGAACATTAATTCTGAAGGTACATTGAGATTCTAAACTGTGTTATGATGTATTGTACCTGCATATGAATTTCAGAAGCATGGAAAGGCTGATGTACTGAAACAATGGGGTAAGTTCTCACTCATAACTGACCATCACAGAGCTTTGCACTCCATGAGTGCTAAAGGTGAACACTGAACCCAGCTTTGCAATAGGAAGTGACCTGAACTGAACTCTGCCTTGATAGTATTGAGTTATAGATTCAGATATATGTTACTTATAAAAGGTATTTCTATGATTGACCTGACATCTGGCAAATCAAATCATTTTTTGATGATAGTTACCCAAGTTAAAATGGTGGAATTATTGATCTTCTCATGAATCCAACCTTTTGGACATCGGTGATGAGATCAATGATTTATAGCTTCCTCATTTTTCTTGAATGCCTCTGTGGTTTGAAATTATGAAAAAGTTCTATATTAGACCCACAATTTGCTAACGGATCAAATAGTCATCCCTCCCTTTCGACAGGCAGTGTTGATTTTTTTTCCCCAGTATTAAAATCCCAGTCGTCGCCAGTAGAATATTTAACGATGGATTACCTACCTTGATTGTGATTGTCTCATTCTTCAATTAAAATATTCTTCAAACACTATAGAAGTTTATCCTTTGTTCAATTGGTTCTGGGAACTCATGTGCACACCCTGAACAATGTGATGTCATAAATCTATTGTTGACGCTTGATTTCTATAAAAGGTAGCTACTGGATCTGAACATCCATTCATTTTCACCTATGCTGCAGTATTTTGCGAGATGAAGCATCATAATTCTAAAAAATGAAACTATCCAAACGCATGAAGAGGGAGCTTGGTATGTGGAGAATGCTTCACATGAAGAATGAAGAAAACACAACCAAATCTATCTTCATTCTTCAGCCCCACTGTAGGAACATGCAAAAGTAGTAAAGTAACAAAAAAAGACCCGCAATGAGGTTCAACAGTGATTGAAAGAACAGATCTGCTGAAGATTTGAGCTGGGAATTACTTTGGAACTACGCCTACTCACCACTGTAACTTTGTGGAAAGTTAGACAGAAACCTCATTTGCAGGTTAGGATTAGGATTAGAGTTTACAGGGAGCAATTTCAAGGAAATTCCCAGCCTAGATCCCAATCCAACAATAATAGCGTATAAATGTGAGAGTGTTTCTTCCATATAATGGCTTACAATAAGTTCAATTAGCAAATTAAACAAAGCCCATAATGAGCCCGTAGAAAAGGTGGAATGGATTTATAATTTGCTGAGCTGCAGTAGCGGATATTATACTCCACTATCTATTTGCCCTTGCATTCTTTGTTTATTGGCTTGTCTATGGCTTTGGTTCTATAAGCAGAAATGCTGATGACATGTACACTGGCAATACTCAGCTCAACCTCACCACCACCAATGCAACCTCTCCACTGTCTTGTCACCCTGCTTGTTCGACATTCAGTAGTGGATGAGCAGAAATTTCCTTCAACTAAATATTGGGAAGACAGAAGCCATTGTCTTCAGTCCCCGCCACAAACTTCATTCCCTAGACACCAACTCCATCCCTCTCCCTGGCAACTGAGGCTGAACTTGACTTTTCACAGCCTGGATATCATATTTGATCCCAAAATGAGCTTCCAACCAGAAATCCACTCCATCACTAAGATGGCCCACTTTCACCTACATAACATTGCCTGACTCCATCCCTGCCTCAGCATCTGCTGCTGAAACCCTTATCCATGCCTTTGTTACCTCTAGACTTGACTATTCAAATGCTCTCCTAGTCAGCCTCCCATCTTTCACCCTCCATAAACATGAGCTCATCCGAAACTGTGCTGTCTGCATCCTAACTCGGACCAAGGGCAGGAATTTTCCTGCGGGTTTCTGATTGCCACCATTAGGCTCAAATGTGGGTCATAAACTTGCACTGTGTGGGAAACAATCACTCATTGTCATTTTCTCCAGAGCGGCCAACTAATGGCCAGAGGGCGGGCTCACCATCCAATTAAGGATGGTGGGCAGGCTGTTGAAGTCGAAGGTCCAATCAGAGGCCTTCCAGCCTGAAAGGACCAGCAGGCTGCGAGGGCAGGTAAGGGAGAGGGCACTTCAAAATAGAGGCGCCCTCTCTCCAACTTTTAAAAAAATGGCTTTCGCAGATAGGTAATGCCTCTACAGGGCAGCCTGTGGCTGCTGCTGCACCCAGGGAAGATGGCCCCCTAGTTTGCTACCAGGAGGCAGTCTCCACGCACCGGAACTAGCTCCCGCCACCTCTGGGAACCTGGAGCCAGACTGGAAAATCCCAGTCGGCCTCCTTTAATTGCTCTTAAATGGCCGTTAACAAGTTGGATCAGCTACCTGCTGCGTGTGGGCGGGTTGCCCTGCCAGCCCCCACTGCATCCTACCTCCAGGAAAATGGCCCAGGGTGGGGGGTGGAGTGGGGAAACAAGCATTCCAGCCGGCGGTGCTATTCTTAGTTCCTGCCTGCCTCTGATCCCAGCCCCAGCTGGGGTTAAACATTAAGCCTGTCCTGTTCACCCATCACCCCGTGACTGTTAACATATGTCTGAATTTTAAAATTCTCATCCATTTTTCAAATCCCCCCATGGCCTCACTCCTCCCTATTCTGTAGCCACCTCCAGTCCTACAACCCTGTAAGATATCTGCACTCCTCCAATTCTGGCCTCTTGTGCATCCCAAATTTTAATTGCATCACGATTGACAGCTGTGCCTTCAGCTGCCTAGGCCCTAAGCTCTGGAATTCCCTCCTTAAATCTTTCTGCGTCACTACCTCTTTTCTCTTTTAAGATGCTCCTTAAAACCTACCCCTTTGTTCAAGCTTTTGGTCATTTGCCCTAATATCTCCCTATGTGGTTTGGTGTCACATTTTGTTTCATAATCCTCCTGTGAAGTGTCTTGGAATGTTTTACTACATTAACAGTGCTATATAAATGCAAGTTGTTGTTGAGGAATAACTGTCATGACTACAGAAAAATGTTGCGCACTTGATGTAAATTTAAAAGAATTCCTCTGGCATCTAGGAAATGGAGACAGTAGTGAGATTTTAATTTGTTAGGTGAGGATGAAATGAAGAAATGATGATCTCCTGATCTAAGTGAAGATGAGATTATTTTGAGGAAATTAAGATGAGTTTTGAGAATCAGCCTGATCAAGAAACCAGAGAAAATAAAGAACAAAGAATAGTACCGCACAGGAACAGGCCATTCGGCCCTCCAAGCCTGCGCCGATCTTGATGCCTGCCTAAACTAACACCTTCTGCACTTCCGGGGCCCATATCCCTCTATTCCCTTCCTATTCATGTATTTGTCAAGATGTCTCTTAAACGTCACTATCGTATCTGCTTCCACCACCTTCCCTGGCAGCAAGTTCCAGGCACTCACCACCCTCTGTGTAAAAAACTTGCCTCGCACATCCCCTCTAAACTTTGCCCCTCGCACCTTAAACCTATGTCCCCTAGTAACTGACTCTTCCACCCTGGGAAAAAGCTTCTGACTATCCACTCTGTCCATGCCGCTCACAACTTTGTAAACCTCTTATCATGTCGCCCCTCCACCTCCGTCGTTCCAGTGAAAACAATCCAAGTTTTTCCAACCTCTCCTCATAGCTAATGCCCTCCAGACAAGGCAACATCCTGGTAAACCTCCTCTGTACCCTCTCCAAAGCCTCCACGTCCTTCTGGTAGTGTGGCGACCAGAATTGCACGCAATATTCTAATAGAGCCTATCTTAATGATGATGTGCAACTCATTGACTTTACGCACTATAACTGATGGTGACTTCCAAGAAAGGAACATAAATGGGTTCAAATGAGGCATTCATTAACTTTTGTGAGAGATTCACTAAGATGATGAGACTTTAGTTATAATGATAAACTATAGAAATTGGTCTAATGGAGGTATTTTGAGAAAAACTATGGTTCCACAATTCCAGCAAGTGTGGAGGCCAGAATGAGGGGGGACTTTTTTTCAAAATGTGTCCGCAGTGCTCCCCAGATTGCCCGTTGGTTTTCCACAACTAATAGGAGTATGGGAAGACTCTTGTGATGTGTGGGGAATTTAGAATGATGAAGAATTAGTTAAGTTATTGAAATGGGTGTAGCACTTTAGCATTGGTGGCAAGCTCTTCCTTGCCACCAATAGGAAAACCAGAACAGAATATGCTTTGCTTTTCGGTCTTGAACTATCTAATCCAGTATTTACACACAACAGGAGACAACAAATATTTGGATCTAAATAGAAGAAAAAAAGCAACATACTTGCATAAAGCAATCAGAGTCACCGATGAACCATGTTTGTGACAGAAACTGTTCATCTTAACAATTACTATTTTTTTTTCAGGTGTTGGAGGCAAATGGGATGACAGAGTCTGTTCAGAAGAACTTCCATTTATTTGTAACTACAAGCCCTTCTGAAGTCAAAAAAACTCAACAATGCTTCAAGACTTCTTTTGATTTGCTTCATAGTGCTGGTATTACAGTTTATAGTCATTCGAATGGCTTAACCCAGCAGTAAATATTAAACACAACTGCAAAATAATCTGTTTTGTTATAGTTTATTTCCTGAGACAGACCTGTAATCAACATGTTCCTTAAATACTGAATTAGTAATAATATGTTTGACACATGTTGGGATTTTTTTTGAAAATTTTCCCACATAAAGGATTTGAAAAAAAAATTACTTCTATGCATTGCGTCATAAAGCATAGTTTTTTCACAAATTTAAAGGCACAATATAATTAAAATATTGATGAGCTACTTTTGATGTTGTTTCCCCTTAGACTGTAAATAACAGTTCAGTAGCCTGTCCCAGAAATCAATAAACATCTTGTACCCACTGTGTTGGGAAGTCCGATCTTTTTCAGCTGTGAACAGAAGAAGATAAAAAAATGGAGAAAGAAATACAGTCAATTGGGATGTTTCAAACAAAATGCTATGAAGCATTGGGAACTGGATATATACTTGAAAAGGATAAATTTGCAGGGCGATTGGGAAAGAGAAGTGGAGTAGGACTAATTGGACAGCTCTTTCAAAGAGCCAGCACCAGCACAATTGGCCTTCTGTGCTGTATGATTCTACGATTGAAAAGTCAGGCCCAGTAAAGGCTGTGAGAAGATTAAAGTGCATTGGAGTTTTTAGAACTTATTTTGTTGAAGTCAAACAAGATGATGTAGGGAAGCTTCATGAGTTCATTATTTTATATTACAACACTAAGATGAGTTGTATAGATTGAAATAAATGGATCGGATCATAACCGTTGCTCTGTATGCTCATTAATGTGAAATAAAACAACTTAACAATTCATTGCTGACATCATCGTAACAAGAGCTTGCTGGTCCCACCTTCTAAGAGATTGAAGGAGCACATGTACAAACAACAACAACATAAATATCAAACTGAGGCCTTAAAGGTTTTATTGTTACACTCCTGAAGATATTGAGCAATATGGGATAAAGGCCTGCTCGGGTCTGGAAAAAAAAACCCAACACGAACCCGACAGAACCACATTGGACCCGAGCTCGACTCGACCCGACCCAACCCGTGCCCGACCCGACCCGACCACCGGACTGTTCACTTTCTCCAGTTGACAGCATTCGTTTTACATCCATAGTGCACTCACTGTATTTACCACTTTTGGATGGATGGAATGGAAGGAAGCTGCAGCATGAGCATGATGACGTCATAGAGATGCTCACTTGCTCACTGCATAGACTCAGAGTCTGTGGAGTCCGGATGCACTTTTCCCTCCTTGACGTCCTGGATTCCCAGCTCAGGCAGGCTTTTCAAATGTTGCCGCTTACTCAACTTCCCTTTTCCTCCCGACCCCGACCCGAGCCTGAAAGCCAGACCCGGAAGAGCGGCCCGACCCGAACCAGACACAGGTCATCAGGTCCTGTCGGGTTCGGGTCGGGTAGCAGGCCTTTAGTAGGGGCGTGGCTGTATGGGCGTAACTAAGAGGATATCTGAGGCAAGACCTTAAACATTTAACAATGGTGCAAAAGTTCATGCAATAGTATCAAATATTCAGAAAAGTTAACAGAGTATCTCTCTCTTTTTGTTTTTATTTACTAAATAAAATTTTATTCATGTTTGAATTTATATAGAGCTAAGCATTGAATGTGATCTCCCAAAATGCTGCGACTGGTATTCAGACAAGTCTGCTGATGTTAATTCATGAACGTTTTCCAACTTCTGTAATGCTAAATGTATATTTTAACAAACATACAGTACCAAACCAGATTCCTTAAAGCACGACAGAGGAGCTGAGATAATGCACTGCATGAATTATACAGCTGAATTGTACAGACTTCAATAAAATAAAGGCAAAATACTACAGATGCTGGAAATCTGAAATAAAAACAAGAAATGCTGGAAATACTCAGCAGATCTGGCAGCATCTGTGGAGAGAGAAGCAGAGTTAACATTTCAGGTCAGTGACCCTTCATCAGAACTGGCAGAGGCTAGAAATGTAACAGGTTTTAAGCAAATAAAGCAGGGGTGGGGCAAGAGATAACCAAAAAGAAGGTGTTTTCAGAGCATGACGGGCCCTCCTTTTTATTTTCAGCTATTTTTTCTTTTTTATTTGTTTATTTTATTTCATTTTGTTTCATCATTCATTTTTTTACCATGTGCCTACTCACTGCTTATTTTGTCATGTCTGTGCTTTGTTCTATTTCTCTGTCAATTAACATCCTCTCTGCACTAACACTTTGTCTTTGCTCCATGAACTTCTGGTCAGTTATTCTCTGTGACCTTGTCCTATCAACACCTCTTTTGTTATCTCTTGCCCCACCCCAACTTTATTTGTTTAAAACCTATTACATTTCTAGCCTCTGCCAGTTCTGATGAAGGGTCACTGACCTGAAACATTAACTCTGTTTTCTTTCTCCACAGATGCTGCCAGATCTGCTGAGTATTTCCAGCATTTCTTGTTTGTATTTATGTACAGACTTCAACATGGCTAATGACAGTAAAATCAAAATAACATGAAAACAAATATTGAGGGTGCTGCAATGATAAATAAAATATTATAATAGCCCTCTTTATTGGCACCCTGTCTCATTATATGGATGAGAAATATTCTCACTACTCTCACTGTTACAATCACCATTCAAGAAATGAGATGATCAAAAATTTCTGTCTATAGAAAAATAAGATTACCAATCCAAGATTTGTGAATGAGTAGATAGAATCAAGGACTTCAAATAAGACATGGTTGCTCAAACTACCAAAATATTCTAAACACACTTTAATACCAGTAGAATTTCCAACAGCAAATACGTTTTTAATGCTTAAATCATAATTATAATACAAATAGGTGAGGAGGAAACACCTATTTACACCTATTTAAAGATCAGTAAAAGGTGGTAACTCCCTCTCCCCAAATTAAAAAACCTAATAGCACAGCACCAAAGATGTGGTTCAAATTAATGCTTTGTTATGTTTTAGTCTCCATTCTATCTGATTAGATAAATTAATGATTCTTTAAATTCGCTAAAGCTACTTTCTTTAATGAGAGAATATAAAATGACATAAGAACTGAGTGAAGAAGATTGTGCTCTCAGATAAAAGTTGGAGTGAAATATATTTTTGGAGTAACTTGACTCTTTCTGGAGACCATGTTACACCTACCCTTGGAACAATTTATGCTGACACTAAGGGCTAAATTTTGAGGGCACACACACCAGCAGGGCCTTGCATTCAGCCAGCAAATATTGGAAAATAGCAGGCATCATAATACAATTTTTTGATATGCATTGACTTTCCAATACAAACTGTGATACTTGGAGAGTCTTTATTTTTCCACAATATGCCAACAAGACTAAACTGATCTGAATGGGTTAAGGTTCCCAGCCTGGAGGTAATAATTCCATCAGGATTTAATTATCTTTGCTTTATAAATGTGTTACTTGTGCGTGTCCCTGCTCAATTTAAAAGTTAGAGTGAACATTGCTGGTGGTGCATGGCCTTGCAAAGTCCATCGTTAATTAGTAGAAATAGAAAGCATTGAATTCCCAAGTCGTATCCATCTGTTAAACCAGAAACAATTGCTTTCATCATAAGACATCATCAGATATCATTCACAGATAGAGGTTGTCAGAAACATTTGATTTCTACATGAAATTATTACTATATTCTATTACATATTCTGGGTAAATCTGATATTTCTCAAATATAACAAACACAGATGGATTATCGGTGCAGTCAACGCAGCTGTCATACAGATTGAGGCTTGCGACATCTTTGGGTGGTGGCTGATGATAGCTTGAGTGTCCTTTAGTGAACTGTCCTACCAACACCCTTGCCAAGAACATGATGTTGAGGTGTGTTGTAGAATCTGAGTACAAATCAAAGTTGGAGCAGGATGCTTTCTTGGCAAAGTACCTTCCTGCAGAATAGAACAAATGATTTGTTGTCAAACTCTGAATGGAAAAGAAACAATTTCTTCTCAGGACTTAAAAGAAAAGTTGGAAGGAGAAAATTGAATCATCAAGCTCCTTCCTTCCTTTGAACATTTATAATGTTCCCCACCACAAATCTCTATCCCACCTTTTTAAAATTTCCTGAAGGGAAGTTTGGCATGAAACACTTGGATTCCTGAGGGCAATTAAGCAAGACTCCAGAATATTCATTCATCCCTACATCTTTACTGTTCAATGCTGGATGGTTGCCTGTCACAAATAACAGTATCCTCCTACTACTCCAATGGTCCCAGAATCTGAGGAACTATATATCCCATGTATTTGGGCCATACTAATTTGTTCAGATCTTGAAGTGTTGGTAATGCTCATTTTACCAAAGTGTGTTATTTCATACTGAAAGATTCTATTTGTACATGTGGAACGTTAAGTATATAAATGTGACAGCCTTGACCTTTATTGGTCATTAATTGCAATGCTGTTTGTGGGAATTTGCAGTGTGCCGATTGGTTGCCATGTTTCCTACATTACAACAGTGATTACACTTCACAAAAAGAACTTTGGGTCATCATGATGTCAACAAATTGGACATAGACATAGAACATAGAACAGTACAGCACAGTACAGGCCCTTCAGCCCACGATGTTGTGCCGAACCTTTAACCTACTCTAAGATCAAACTAACTACCTACCCTTCATTCTACTATCATCCATGTACCTATCCAAGAGTCGCTTAAATGCCCCTAATGTATCTGCTTCTACTACCACCGCTGGCAGCGCATTCCACGCACCCACCACTCTCTGTGTAAAGAACCTACCTCTGACATCTCCCCGAAACCTTCCTCCAATCACCTTAAAATTATGCCCCCTGGTGATAGCCCTTTCCACCCTGGGAAAAAGTCTCTGGCTATCCACTCTATCTATGCCTCTCATCATCTTGTACCCCTCTATCAAGTCACCTCTCATCCTTCTTCGCTCCAATGAGAAAAGCCCTAGCTCCCTCAATCTTTCTTCGTAGGACATGTCCTCCAGTCCAGGCAGCATCCTGGTAAATCTCCTCTGCACCCTCTCTAAAGCTTCCACATCCTTTCTAATAATGAAGCGACCAGAACTGAACACAATATTCCAAGTGTGGTCGAACCACACTAGTGTATAAATGCTATTTCTTCCTTTATGGGGAACAAGAGAAATCAGAGATAGTCATTTATACAACTGCTGTACGTACCAAAGATTCATCAAATATTAGCTATGATAATTAAATACCACAGTAACTTTTACTGCAATTAAATGGGCTAAACCTACATTATTGCTTAGATAATGGGTTAGCACTTTCCCCTTGTAGACTTGGATTGCACTATTCTTTCTGTTAGCAATTCAGTGATAACATTACTGATTTTCTGTTTTTGTCCTCATCATTATGCTCATCAAGGTGAGGGGTGTTAGTGTTGGGGAATGGAATGCATCACATTTCTGGCAGCCACTGGCATCTTCAAGCACTCCTAGGTCAGGTATAGGTCAGGTATAGCACAACTAAATGCATAGTAAAGTTCCTTCTGCTTTACTGAAAAAATGCAACCCCCCAGAAGAGTACCTCCTACTTACACCAGTGTGGCACTTACCCATTTCCACATGAGCCATACTGTGGTCTGTGGGCCCTAGTGCCACAATAGAAATAGTTTTGTGCTAAGACAATGCTTACAATGAACTGAATAGAGACTTCCCAAATGCATTTTACATTGGATGTCGACAGCCATCATACAGAGGAGGCTTTCAATCCATCTGTGACAGGTTGGATTTAAGCTTGTGTTCCACAGATGGAAGGTCATTGTCTAATCCACTGCACTATTCTGTTCCCCTAACAAATACTATTTTTCATCAGCCTATTGGATTTGATGTTTTTGTGTAATTTTCCAGCTTATTTTGCTCCTTTCCTCTCCTGAATGTATTGACTCATTCTGGAGTACAGTTCCAAGGCAACTGGCTGTCCTCCAGTATCTCACCAAAATAACCGGTTTTTGAGTGAGCCTTAACAGTAAGTTTCAGCAGGCAATTCAAATGAGGGGACGCTGAAGCAGAAAGTAATTCTGTCCTTATGCACAACCAGCTGGTAATTAGGAGTTGGAACCAGAGCTAAACCTTTCTTTTGCCTAGCCCAGGAACTGTAAAACCAATTGTAGCATCCCAACTGAGATTAGTTTACTCATTACAGAGATTAAACCAGGAATCTCTCTGAATTGATCATCATTTACTCAATGAGCCATGGAAGATCAGGAGTGTATCATATCATTTTAGATAGCTTTACACAATTTCCTCTTTTTCCTTTCTACTTCATTTGGAAGCTAAGTTGGCTCATAAAGCAACCATGAAGGTGAAAATAAAATTACAATTTGATTGGGGCGAGGACACTGAATTTGCTGTATCTAGTGCATTTTTTGTAGTTTGTTTCATGAAATTTAATAATAAAGAAAACCTACCTTTTCCATATGTAGTTTCATCCTGTGCGAAGCTTCCCCAATCAAAGTTCTGGTAGCAAATGGCATCAACAATCGAGTGATCTGTGATTCCATGAAAAAGGAACTGTTCGTTCACATTATTTGCACCATTCTTTTTCCTCAACCGTTCTTTCTGCCTGAGTACCAATATGCACAAAGACCAGTAAATGCACTGGAAAAGCAGCCAACAAGAACTAATAAGTCATAAACTTCCAAAATGATCATTCTATTTTAGAGTATGATTGATTTTCATTTCCTTAAAGATTTACAATTATTGTCAAGTTCCTCACCAAGGTATGTAGGACTCTTGTATACTAGTTTTCTCTTGTCCTTGTCTGAAGCAGGATACTTATACTGAGGTACAGTTGTATTGGTGCTGGCAGTCCTCTAGTAACTCACCCAAGTGGGCCATTATTTATGTGTGAGCCAAGACAGTGAAGGGTTAGCATCTGTTCAACAGTGGGTGCATTGCAGTCAAGCTTAATCCTATCCATAAACAATGACTGCATACACTTGAATTTTCCACTGGGATGAAGAAATCACTAGATAGCAATTGAAATTGGGAACTCTGGTTGATTTTTTTTTCCCTTTCATGTCCCAGGAGCACTGAGGCCAAATAAAATGTAGCACTTCTGGTGCAGCTCCAGTTAAATTAACTCATAAGAGATGGGTGATTGAAGCTTGGACCTCCCTGATCTCCATAGTTTACTACCATCCTGGACAGTCTATTTAGCCACAAAGCCATGGAGAAACCCTACTTTTGTAAGAACTATCAAAACTCTGCATCAAGCCACAGGCATTCTAAATTTCAATAGAGCTAAAAATCACTTCTGATTAATTAAATGTGTTTTTGTGAATATATATGAATTGTCATTACTAGAAAGAGTAAAGACTAAAAGACATGTAAATTGATCAGTAAATGATCAAATGAGCTGCAAGGTGTAATTCTTTTCTCACAATGCATGATGCCACTTTAATCCCTCAATTGAATTTCTGCATTGTAAATTACTTACTGGTGTTCATTTTCCCTATAAATTAATTGATCCATTCTAACAAGGCAGTTTTTAGACCTGTATACAATTCAGCAGAATTTTAAAAATCTTTATGATTAAGGGTTTGTGATACTGAGTCTTACATTAAAGTAAGTTTAACATGATCTGGGAGCCAAAAATATCTAAGATCAGGTGCTGAATTGTCAGGCCCTGCCGAGGTCTGGAATGAAGGCGGACGGGGCCTGAAAATACCAGCGTTGGTCGGCTTGCTGGTTTCTCAATCCAGTTCCTGCGCAGTTTGCTGAAGCGATTTTTGGGCCAACAGGACTACCCACCCTTACACGGTGGGTAGACAATTAGGCTCATTATGAGCCTTATTAAGGGCACTTAAAGGAGACTGACTATGATATATAAAGGAACACCTTTAAAGGCATAAGGCTAAGCATGCAGGATAAATTCATTCCCAAAACTAACAAGCTCAGACCAAGCAAACATGACATTAAATGAATTACCAATCAAATTGAAAGTGAGGTAAAAAGGAAGCATGACACGAGAAAAGGAGATGGTGCACATCAGGATGTATAGGGGAAAATGCAAAACCACTTTACAAGGTTGAACAGAGGAACAAAGAAGTTGCACCTCTAAAGAAGTGCAGCAACTGAGGCCAAGCATCAAAGTAAACAAAAAATTGTTTCAGTACCACAACAGCAAGAGGACACAGAGATAACCATGAAAGATGCAAAAGTTTGAAACTGGGGATGAGCACAAAATAATAAATCCTAACTCCGAGTATTCACAAGAAAACAGATGACCAACGTGTCCACTCCAGACAAAAATATCCAATGCAAATTCATAAAACCCGCCCATAAATGTTTATCTTCAATTGAGATAAGATGATCTGGCTTATAATTTCCTGAATTATTCCTTTCCTATTTCTTCAGCCAGCATGTAATACTAGCCACTCTCCAATCCTTTGTCAGAAATGACAGTTCCAAAGATTTCTACTTTTAGTTCCACTAACTCTTTTAATACAGTTTCCTTTTAAATATTTATCTTGAGCAGTGTTTCTTCCACATGCTCCTCGGGTATTCCAACAGTCCCATTTTCACCTTGCTCTATATAAACTGAGATAAAATACTTGTTAAGCTTCGATCTCCATCCTTATCTCACATGTAAGTGCTACCATCATTTCTTTGATCATCCTTTCACTTAATTGCTTACTAAAGTCTTTTCTATTTCCATTTGACTGCCAGCTTCTTTCAAGCTTTCTTAATCTTCTTAATCTCCCTTCTTGCTATTGTCTATCATGTATATTTGTCTAATATGAGTGTGTTTCAAGCAGATAGATAGTATTACTAATTGTCACATCCAATAGTGTTTTACAAACCACTGAAATATTTCCCAGAGTCCAAGGTTTTGGATTCTGTCAATTTTCTGGATTCTGCTGGACTGCATGCTCCTTTGGAAGAGGGACTGGATTTTCTTATACTCCTCAGAGAATGGAGGGAGCTGAATACGCTGCAAAAAAAAATCCAGAACATCAGGAAATATATGATAATATTAAAATAAAGATTTGTTCTGTAGGATTTATTTTGTGATTGAGCATTCCCAGCAGGGAAGTCTCTCTTGGAAATGGCAGGCTTGCAGTCCTTTATTTTCTTGCCATTAAATCATAGACTGTGGTTCCTTCTTAGCTAGCACTTGGGTGGCACAGTGGCGCAGTGGTTAGCACCGCAGCCTCACAGCTCCAGCGACCCGGGTTCAATTCTGGGTACTGCCTGTGTAGAGTTTGCAAGTTCTCCCTGTGTCTGTGTGGGTTTCCTCCGGTTTCCTCCCACATGCCAAAGACTTGCAGGTTGATAGGTAAATTGGCCATTATAAATTGCCCCTAGTACAGGGAGGTGGTAGGGAAATATAGGGACAGGTGGGGATGTGGTAGGAATATGGAATTAGTGTAGGATTAGTATAAATGGGTGGTTGATGGTCGGCACAGACTCGGTAGGCCGAAGGGCCTGTTTCAGTGCTGTATCTCTAAACTAAAAAAAATATCAGCTAATGTACTATCCATATATGGATCGAACAGGTGACAGTTGTATTAGGTATTATGACCAGCATTTTTATCTTCTTCCACAAAGAACAACATGACACAACTGCCCAATATCCAGCGTGTTTCCTAAAGTACAGGGGGAGGGTCACTGATGTCTGCACATCCTGGTTACAAGTAATGGACCAGTTTGTGTTCCAGTGCTTTAATGTGTGAAACACATAGAAGAGACATAAGGTACCATGACAGATTTTTAAGATCGTGTGAGGGCTTGGCATGGGCAAGCAGTAAAGGAGCAACAAGTTAACAAGAATTATCTTCTGGTTACCCGGTAAATAGGTATTGGATCATCTTAACCTACCAGGTTCCTTAAAGTGTGCTGTCTCCTGCAGCTGTTGTTATGCCCTGCACATCATTGGTCCTTGCCACTTCCTGCTAAGCATGATGCAGGCTGATATCTTGGAGTTACAAACAGAGCGGTCCTCCTTGCAAACAATTCATGTAGCAGCACATCCACTTTGCCAGCCCTCAAGCCAGAAATTCAGGGCAGTATTAGTCTGCCACTTGCCTACAAACTCTGTGTTGTCCCTATTTGTTTGATTTTCTTCCCATTTGTTCTTAGTTGTTATTTCTTCCTTCTATGAGCCTCTAAAATGTTAAAAGCTTTTCAAAATAATTTTAAAGCCATTAATAGGCCTCTAACATTTTCCCCCATAGGCCTTTAAGTAACCATATCCCTTCAATAGTGAGCTGTAGACCTAATTCTGGGGGGCCCCTTTAATCTCATTCCTTTATGCAAAACCCAAGCCATAGGGAGTGCAAGATAATAATATTCAGGATCTAGCCTTGGAGCATCTGAGAAAGCCATCTCATTATTCCAGCAGTACACATTCTGGACCTTGTACAGAAGTCACAGTTCCTTTTTAGCAGGAATTGGTAAATTGGTCCTCAAATGAATTAAATGAGAACCTGTTGCTTGTGTAATGTAGCAAATAAAAACTTTTACCGTATATCCCACGTCTGGCAAAGCTGATTTGTCCCAATTTTCTGGAATGTTTTTTGGTTCACAGGAACTGGCTGGCCTTTGTACCAATTGAACTCTGTTGCAAAAGTAAAGAATACTAAATATTTAATTTATTTTATATTACACACAGAGAATTATCCAAGATATTTGCAACATTTATGTATTTGGCCATCAGTGGAATAGATGTCATAGGTGAAGAAGTAAACATTTTAACATCAATTTCATCAAACACTCCCAGGCTAGATAGAACATTGGAGAGAGGTAGAGTGAAGATTCCTCTGCACTGTCCTACCTCACACTCCCAGATCAAGTACAAAGCTGGTTAAATATGGAGTAAAACTCCTGCTGCACAATCTCAATCTTGAGCACACTAGTGCACCAATTTTCCACAACAGTCGGAATGACCTCTCGGAATGAGACCTAAAAACATTAGGGGTAATTTTCTGTGCACGTCTTGTCCACTGGCCAGATATATCGCAATATTGCAGGTGCACTGCCCATGATTTTCCAATCATTCATTTTAATTAAGAGATCTCAAGACTAGTCTATGGAACACATGCAGAGGGGAGATAGCAGAGAATCTGACCAAGATATTCCGTTCCTCTCTAGATATGCAAAATGCCAGGGGATTGGAGTCAGTATAACTCTAAAGTAACTATATTATTCTATTACTGTAAATGATAAAATAGATTAAATAGAGGAAGACTAATTCCCATAGCTCGTGAATCAGTGATGATGGGTTATCAATTTAAAATTATTACTAAGGAGGGAGAACAGGAGAAAATTCTTCAGTGTTGGAACATGGAATGCTTTTAGACAGAGAGTAGTTGAAGCAGAGAGCATTGCATCTTTTAAAGGAAAGGTCGATAAATATTTGAAAAAGAGAAAGATATAACGTAGAGAGAATGACACTGGAATTAGTTTTGGATTGGTCTAGTGAAGAGTCTCCTCTGTTCTCTGGTTCTATATGCCAGGCTATTGGGAGAGACTCCCTGCCAGTAACACACAATCAGAAAATTCTCCTTTAGTGTAAATTTAGGTAGAGTTATGTATTGTGATTCACTGCTTCTAGTAGCTGGGTTGAGAATGCATTATGCTAATTTCACCCTAAGGGCCATCAGAGCACAGCATCTCCTATGTCTGGTTTCAATTTCAACTCAAGACTTAAAGTTTGGTACTGTGAGTCAATTTTATGGTTTCATAGCACAACAAGCTAAACATCAACCAACTTTCTGCTGGGATGACCTGCTGGTATTTTTTGGAGTTAGCCCTAATTGATAATTTGGAGAGAGACCCTGACCTTATTGTATTTGGTACTGGAGCTCATCAAAAGATGGAGGTGGGGGTGGGGAGGATGGTGGGACACAGAAAATGTCTCAGTTATGGGGCAAAATTTATTGCAATATTTAAAAAGGTTGTCACTAGCAGTATTGGCCCTGCGTGAGAGATTGGTTCCAGATGTCTTTGCAGCTGGTGGCAAAGCTGTGTAACTACCGCTGAGCTGACCAATAGCCCAAAGTGTCTCTTGCTTTTGGTGACAGTCTAGTAGATGTGACAGGGCTAGTAGATAGAAGGGGTAATCGTGGGTAATGTCGGCCTGAATTGCCAATATGCATTTCTCATGGCTGAAGTCCTCCCAACACATGTACATGTAAAATTACCTTGATAGTTGATGTGGTAATGATGGGTGCAGGCAGCCCAGCTTCTACTGCTTGTTGATCTCTCTGACATGCCTTCTTTCATCTTGTACCCCTTCACCCATCAATATTATGCAACTATCATTTTAAATTCTCCTGCCATTTAGCACAGGACAATGTGGTTTCTGATCAGATAGTCTGTTGTTCCTAAGTTGGAGTGGACACTTGTATTGTGAGTGTTCTTTGACATGTCTGCTTCACATTTGTCATTTCCTTTTCTGCTTAATTTTTGTAAATTCTTGACTTAATAGTGGACTTCCTGCAGATTTTCCACATAAACATGCAATGCCAAATAATGGAAAAATACAAAAAACAAAACAAGCAAAAAACAAGGAAATAAATAAAACACAGAAAAATGTTATAAAAAAATTAAGAATCAGATAAAAATCTATTGAGAAATAAAATAGAAAAATCTTATTAAAAATGCCTTTGCTTCTTGAAAACTCTTTTGCATATGGAATTCTCTTTACACTACTGCAGATACAAGGTGGAATCAGTGCACAGCACAATCCCATCACAACTTATGGGAAATTCTGTATATTCCAATTTTCATACATTTAGGTTTTATTTAAATATTCCAATGAAGCTATTTAACAAAATATGTGACAGCAAACAGCATGGGCTCTAAGGTCGAATGGAAAATTGTGCGCGTGAGAATTCCATGTGGGAAAAGGTTAGGGTCGCACACCATCAAAATACATCACTGGAAATTCCACCAGCTGAGAAATTTGCTCCAATGGCCATGTCACTGGTCCATTTAGTTCCCTCTATGTCATTCATTCTAATGTACATTATCAGCTTTTGTTAAGATAATGATGTTCTGAAAGGGAAATGTTCTTAGCTGTAAATACTGTAGGCAGAGTTTTCCAAGGCCCTGTGCCACTGGCATGGCTTTGCAAACCACAAGTGGTTTATTGGAATATTGAGGTTTCACGGTCCATGATTTTACATCCATTAACATTAACAAGAGTAAAATAGTTGACAATGAAACCATGGCTCTCTAATATACTGCTCATCAGACATCAGGCCCCTCCTGTGGCATGGGGCTTTCGAAAGTCTGCCTATTATTTTCTATTATCTGCCTATTAAGTCTTCCATCACAAAATATAGTCTGTACTTATTAAAAACTGTTGAAGAAAACCTATACATATACACACAAATGTAGACATAGGGTTGTCAATGCAAATCTAAAATAATTTGTTTGAGAGCAAGGAATGAAGGTTGTGACAGTATGTGAATGGAAAAGTCTTGGAACATATCGATCAGGAGAAGAATATGGGGATTATTTTGGAAAGGAGATTGAAACCATCAGCCCGTGTATAGGTGATGTGTTCAGGAGCCAGGAGCCAATGTAGATCAGTTAGGACAGGGTGATAGCTGAGTGGGACTGTAGTTGAAACTTACAGAGGATTGAGGATGGGAGGCTGGCAAGGAGAGCATTGCAATAGTTGAACAGAATTTTCATTGAGGCAGAAGTGGGTTTGGAAGCAGGCATGCCGGCAATATATCACTGCTGGCCAGCATGCCAGTCTGCTGGCACGTTCCCGCCTCCGGTCTATTTTCAAAGAGGAGGTTTCTGGGGGGTGATGGGGTGGGGGTGGGGGTGGGGGTGGTGGAGTGGAGGGGGTGGGGGTGCTGGTGAGGGGGCAGGGGTGGAGGGATTGGGAGGTGATGGCTACCTGGCTGCCAGCAGCAGGTAGCCAATTAGACCAATTAAAGTGCCAATCAAGGGAACTCTTCACACACTGTCTGAATTTTCCAGACAGCGGACATGCTCCTCAATGTGACTGGAGCCCATAGATGAAATAGATGGAAAGGTGGTGGCCTCCCGGTGGTAGGCCAGGGTTCTAGAGGTGCATCCTGCAAAGCAGCCCAGCATGGCTTCCCCTCTGCAATGATGGCCGTGCAGCTGTGGCCACAGTATATTTTGTATCATTTACAAGTCTTCAGAGGGCGCCTCCAACATGAGCCTACAGCAGCAGAGCCATCTATTCCAGTGGGGCTGCCAGACACCCGGAGCCTCGAGCATTCCCACTGGCCCTCTCAGCTGTGGAGCTCGCCTGCCATCCTTATTCAGTTGGAGCCCCTGGAGGCAGCCTCTTAATTGTCTGCCTCCTCAAAAATCTCCTCCAGGGTCCCGCCATATCCACCTCCAGGTACCCACCAAGAAATTCAGCTCAACGTCACGATTGGAATCCTGGAATTAAAATTTAGCCCGTTGAGTCTGGAGGTGACAACGACATGAATGACAGTTTCAACAGGTAGGGGCAAAGGTGAAAATGTTACACGGTAAAAGTAGGCAGTCTTTGTGATAGAGATTATATGGAATCAGAAGCTCACCTTGGGGTCGAATAGGACGTCAAACAATCTAGTTCTGTCTGAGACAGTGGCTAGGGAAAGGGAATGAATTGGTTGCAAAGTTATAAAGTTATAGCAGGGTCCAAAGACAATGGCTTTGGTATTCCCAATATTCAACTGGCGAAAATTGCAGCTCATCCAAGACTGGATGTCAGACAAGCAACTGATAACACAGAGGCAGCGAAGAGAGATGGTGGGGTCATGGTCCAGGGGGTGGTAGGAAGAAGTGTCTGAGAGTTGGCGCTCCGCCTCTGCAAGGTAGAGCTGAGTGCAATTAGCATACATTGCCTGCAAAGTGCTTTGGCACACCCTGAAGTTGTGTAAGATGCTATATAAATTCTTCTTCTTCCATCCAGGATTACAGGTACCTCTGAGACATACAACGTTCCTCAGACTGCTGTATTCACCATGTCCCGAGATCCACACTCAGTGCCATGCACCGCCAAGGTACACACTCATCCTCTTTCTCCAGCAGCACCCACTCAGCCTCTCTCAAAGCTGTCCTGCTCTGCAGTTTCATTTCATCCTTTGTCTTATCCGACACTTTAAAAAAAAACATTTCTCTTCCTTTCAGGTGTTCAGGAACGCAAGCTCCAGCAGCTCATGGGAACCAATGCCCCTCTAGATCTTTCACTTCCCTCTGACCCCATAGCTTCTTCTAATCCCAGCCCTTGCTGTGTATTCACTATACCCTCTGATCTTCCCCTTGCTGATGCTGAATGATCTATACTTAGCATCAAACTCAGCTTTATCCCCTTTCCCCCCCACCTCAATGACTTTTGCACTCAGCATGATGTTGAGGTCTTCTTCCGTTGCCTTCACCTCCGGGCTCACTTCTTTGGCCAGCAGTCCTCCCCCTAATCAGTGGACCCATTCACCCAACTCCAATATTCTCCCTCCATTTGTACTCCTCCCTCTGGTCTCTTACCCGCTCTTGATCTGTTCATTGAGAACTGTTGGCATGACATCGCCCGTCTTAAATTCTCTGCTCCCCTCACTCACTCTAAACTGCTTCCATCTGAACTTGCTGCACCGCGGTCTCTAACCCTGAGATTCTGATTAAACCTGCTGACAAAGGTGGTGCTGTTGTTGTCTGGCGTACCGACTACCTTGCAGAGGCTGAGTGCCAACTCTCAGACACTTCTTCCTACCTCCCCCTGGACCATGACCCCACCACCGAACATTAAGCCACTGTCTCCAGGACAGTCACTGACCTCATCTCCTCTGGAGATCTTCCCTCTATAGCTTCCCACTTCATAGACCCACAATCCCAGACAGCCCGCTTCTACCTCCTTTCCAAAACCCACAACAGAACTGTCCAGGTAAACCCATTGTTTCAGCCTGTTACTGCCCCACTAAATTTATTTCTTCTTACCTTGACTCTAATTTTTCTCCCCTTGTCCAGTCTCTTCCCACCTACGTCTGTGACTCTTCTGGCGTCCAATGTCATTTCAACAATTTCCAGTTTTCTGGCCCTAACCACCTCCTTTTCGCTATGGACATCCAATCTCTCTACACCTCCATCCCCCACCAGGACAGTCTAAGGACTCTTCACTTCTTATTGAACAGAGGTCCAGCCAGTCCCTAACCACCATCACTCTCCTCATCCTGGCTGAACTACTTCTCGCATCTCCTTCAACTCCACTTACTTCCTCCAAATAAAAGGTGTTGCTATGGATACCAGCACGGGTTCTAGTTATGCCTGTCTGTTTGTGGGGTATGTCGAACATTCCTTGTTCCAGTCCTTTTCAGAACCCCTCCCAACTCTTTTTCTGATACATTGATGACTGTATCTCTGCCACTTATGCTCTTGCCCCGAACTGGAAAACTTCATCAATTTTGCTTCCAATTCCCACCCTTCTCTCACCTTCACATGGTCCATCTCTGACACTTGCCTTCCCTTCTTTGACTTGTCTGTCTCCATTTCTGTGGATAGGCTGTCTACTAATATTCATTATAAGCCCACCGACTCCCATATCTACTAATATCCATTTTCAACCCACAGACTATTACAGCTATCCCAACTACACTTCCTTACACCCTGCCTCCTATAAGGACTCCATTCAATTCTCCCAGCTTCTCCATCTCCATCGTATCTGTTCTGATAATGCAACCTTCCACAGCAGTGCTTTTGATATGTCTTCCTTTTCCGTCAGCTGAGGATTCTCCCACACTATGGTTGACAAAGCCCTCGACCGTGTCCGACCCCTTCCCCGCCCGCCCAGAACTGCAATAGGGTTCCCTTTGACATCACTTGCCACCCTACCACCCTCCAAATCCAAAAGATCATCCTTCACCATTTCCTCCACCTACAGCATGATGCCACCACCAAACACATCTTCCCCTGTCAGCACTCCGAAGGGACCATTCCCACAGTGGCATCTTGGTCCACTCCTCCATCACCCCCGTCATCTTGACCACTTCCCACGCACCTTTCCCACCTCCTCACCATCCAAGGTCCCAAACACTACTTCCAGGTGAAGCAGTGATTTGCTTGTACTTCTTTCAATTTAGTATACGTAGTCACTGCTCACAATGCAATCTCCTCTACATTGGGGAGACCAAATGCAGATTGGGTGACTGCTTTGCGGAACACTTCTGCTCAGTCCGCAAGCATGACCCCGAGCTTCTGGTTGCTTGCCATTTTAATTCAGCACGCTGCTCTCACACCCACATTTCTGTCCTTGGCCTGCTGTGGTGTTCCAGTGAAGCTCAATGCAATCTCGAGGAACAGCACCTCATTTTCCGATTAGGCACTTTACAGCCTTCCGGACTCAATATTGAGTTAAATAATTTCAGAGCATGGCTCACATTTTGATTGTTTTCTTTTACCATGTGCTGGTCTTAAACTTGTTTTTCATGTTTTTGCTTTTGGACAGAGCTGTTCATTATTCTGCCATTAACACTCTCGCTGGACAAATGCTTTTTCTTTTACTACAACTATCACCACTCCCTTTGCCTTTTATTCTATGACATTTTTGTCATTTAATCTCTCCTGCCCTCTGCCCTATCACAGACCTTCCCTTTTGTCCTTCTTTCCCCCTCCCCCCTGTCACTTGCTTAAAACCTATTACATTCCTAGCCCTAGTCAGTCCTGATGGAAAGTCACTGACCATTTAAAAAAAAATGTTTTAAATTTTTATTTTTTATTTTAGAGATACAGCACTGAAACAGGCCCTTTGGCCCACCGAGTCTGTGCTGACCAACAACCACCCATTTATACTAAGCCTACATTAATCCCATATTCTCTACCACATCTCCACCATTCTCCTACCACCTACCTACACGAGGGGCAATTTACAATGGCCAATTTACCTATCAACCTGCAAGTCTTTGGCTGTGGGAGGAAACCGGAGCACCCGGCGAGAACCCACACGGTCACAGGGAGAACTTGCAAACTCCGCACAGGCAGTACCCAGAACTGAACCTAGGTTGCTGGAGCTGTGAGGCTGCGGTGCTAACCACTGCTGAAACATTAACTCTGTTTTCTCTCCACAGATGCTGATAGACCTGCTGAATATTTCCTGTACTTTCTGCTTTTATTGCAAGTTCTTCATACTTTCTTAATGTGGAAGCTGACTCTATGTCTGCAGATAATGCCATCGAGGGGCAGTACCTCCACCAGAAAGACAAGGGTGTAAGTTTAGATCCATGGGAAACTCCACAGGCAACAGTACAGGGACAGGAGGAGAAGCCATTGCTTGAGATGCTCTGGCATGATCTGGAAGGTAAGAGTGGAATGAAGTGAGGCAAGTCCGACAATGGAGAGAAGATGTATTGGAAGAGAATGGAATAGTCAACCATGCCAAAGATTGTAAAGACGTCAAGGAGAAATGCTGTACTCGTCACAGTTACAGAACATGTAATAAAAACAAAATACTGCGGATGCTGGAAATCTGAAATAAAAACAAGAAATGCTGTAACCACTCAGCAGGTCTGGCAGCATCTGTGGAAAGAGAAGCAGAGTTAACGTTTCGGGTCAGTGACCCGAAACGTTAACTCTGCTTCTCTTTCCACAGATGCTGCCAGACCTGCTGAGTGGTTACAGAATATGTAAGTTGTGACCATTCTAATGAAGGGTCGCAGACCTGAAACGTTAACTCTTTTTCTCTCTCCACAGATACTGCCAGAACTGCTGAGTATTTCCAGTACTTTCTGTTCTCATGTAATTTGTGACTTTAATTAAGGCCATTGTGGTGGTACGGCAAGGGCAAAAGGCTGACTGAAGAAACTCAAATATGGAGGCACAGGAAAAATATGCAGACATTTGCGAGGCAACAATGTGTTCAAGGACTTTGACCATATAGGTCTGTTCCTGGAAAAACAGGGATAGATATCGGGAAAAGCTGGAAAACTTGGAAGAAGGGCACGTCGCTGGGACAGAGTACACAAAACATCAGGCTGCCTTTAACTCAGCCTCCAATACCTACCCTGGAGGTGCTTGATGCTGAAGCTAGTTTCATGAGCACTAAACTCACAAAGAAAACTGAAGCTGAATCGCGAAAATTACAAACGATGAAGAATTCATGCTAAACTTAAGAGTTAATTGTGTTTTCGGTACCTCCCTATTTTTCTTTCCACATCTTGTTTAGAAATAAATCTTGGCCTTCTCCGAACTTCATTTGCTCTTTCAGAAAATTTGTCCTTCTGTATCATTTCTGAGGGACAGAAACATTAGTACTTCAAATATCGTCAACTGGCAAACAAATAAAAATCAAGATCAAGCTTTGAAACGGAGTCCAAAATGCTTTGTAAAGAGTTTGTCCTTAGACAATTCAGGCACTCCTCCTTTATCTGTAATATACTCAACACTACTCCACCATAAACACATGAAGTATTTTTGCAGCAGTTGTGGTTGGGGATTCTGAGGTGCAGCAGTTCTTAAATGGCTGCTGAACTAAACCAGAAGAGCAACCAGTTTTGGTGGCAGCTAACTTGTTGAAAGATGGAGACTGGAGGAGATGGAAGAACTGCTGCTTCACTGTAGAGAGTTGGAAATCATGCGTGAGGAGACAATACTAAAGCAAGTGACTTTTTTTCAGGCTAAGGGGAAACTTAGTAATTGAGTACATGTGGTGCTGGCATGGAAGGAGACATAGACATAAGACACTGACCTCCTGTTCTCCACAACAGAACGCCGAACACAACTGTACCCATTGGTTCTAACCATCATGCCCTTCCCAGAATAAGTATCTTTAGAACATATGACAATTGGAGCAAGGGATTCTGTTTCCACCTAGAACTGGGTGAATATCAAGCAATCTGAGGTTCCATTCTCAGACAAACACTGAAGATGAAATTAAAGACCCATTGCTCATACAACATTTTCATTTGGATTACAGGAGAGTGATAGCCAAACATTTATTCCTTTATCTATATTTGCTGAATTCCTTTAGATGTTTTTTCTCATCCATGGATATGCAGAAGAATCAACATTCTCCATTCTTTAATAAAAGCAAAATATGCAGATGCTGGAAATCTGAAATAAAAACAGAAAGTGCTGAAAATACTCAGCAGGTCTGGCAGCATCTGTGGAGAGAGAAGCAGAGTTAACGTTTCAGGTCTGTGACATTTCATCAGAACTGGCAAAGGGTAGAAATGTAATAGGTTTTAAACAAGCAAAGCGGGTGGTGGGAGAGGGGGAGGGGGAAGAGAACAAAAGGGAAGGTGTGTGATAGGACAGAGGGCAAGAGAGATTAACTGACAAGGAGGTCATGGGGCAAAGGCAAAGAGAGCGTGCTAATGGTGTGGTGAAAGACAAAGCATTAGTGCAGAGAAAGTGTTAATGACATTATAATGAACAGCCCTAACTAAAAGCACAATCATGAAAAAACCAGTAGGCAAGCACATGGTAAAAAAAAATGATGAAACAAAATCAAATAAAATAAAAATAAAAAAGGGCCAGTCATGCTCTGAAATTATTGAACTCGATGTTCAGTCCAGTAGGCTGTAGCATGCCTAATCAGAAAATGAGATGCTGTTCCTTGAGCCTGCGTTGATGTTCATTGGAACACTGCAGCAGGCCCAGGCCAGAGATGTGGGCATGAGAATAGGGAGGTGTGTTGAAATGGCAAGCGACCGGAAGCTCGGGATCATGTTTTCAGACTGAGTGGAGGTATTCTGCAAAGCGGTCACCCAATCTTCTGCATTTGGTCTCCCCAGTGTAGAGGAGATCGCATTGTGAGCAGCAAATACAGTAGACTAAATTGAAAGAAGTACAAGTAAATTGCTGCTTCACATGAAAGAGGTGTTTGGGGCCTTGGATAGTGAGGAGAGAGGAGGTAAAAGAGTAGATATTACACCTCCTGCAATTGCACGGGAAGGTGCTGTGGAAAAGGATGAGGTGTCGGGGGTAATGGAGGAGTGGACGAAGGTGTCGCGGAGGGAACGATCCCTTCAGAATGCTGACGGGGAGGGGAAGATGCGCTTGGTAGTGGCATCTCACTGGATCCAGCATGATGCCACTGCCAAATGCATCTTCCCCTCCCCTCCCCTGTCAGCATTCCAAAGGGATCGTTCCCTCCGCGACATCCTGGTCCACTCTTCCACTACCCCAGACACCTCGTCCCCTTCCCATGGCACCTTCCCATGCAATCGCAGGAGGTGTAATACCTGCCCATTTACCTCCCCTCTCCTCACTATCCAAGGCCCCAAATACTCTTTTCAGGTGAAGCAGCGATTTACTTGTACTTCATTCAATTTAGTGTACTGTATTCGCTGTTCACAATGTGAACTCCACTACATTGGGGAGATCAAGTGCAGATTGGGTGACCTCTTTGCGGAACACCTCCACTCAGCCCGAAAACGTGACTGCGAACCTCTGGTTGCATGTCATTTCAACACATCTTCCTGCTCTCATGCTCACATCTCTGTCCTGGGATTGCTGCAGTGTTCCAATGAACATCAACGCAAGCTCGAGGAACAGCACCTCATTTACCAATTAGGCACATTACAGCCCACCCGACTGAATACTGAATTCAATACTTTCAGAGCCCTTCTTTATTTTTATCTTATTTTGTTTCATCATTTTTTTTACCATGTGCCTGCCTACTGGTTTTTTCACATTTGTGCTTTTGGTTAGGGCTGTTCATTATAATGTCATTAACACTTTCTCTGCACTAATGCTTTGTCTTTCACCACACCATTAGCACACTCTCTTTGACTTTGCCCCATGACCTCCTTCAGTTAATCTTTCCGGCCCTCTGTTCTATCACACACCTTCCCTTTTGTTCTCTTTTTCCACCCACCCCCTCTCTACTTGCTGAAAACCCATTACATTTATACCCTTTGCCAGTTCTGATGAAACGTTAGCTCTGCTTCTCTCCCCACAGATGCTGCCAGACCTGCTGGGTATTTCTAGCATTTTCTGTTCTATTTCTCCATGCTTTACTTGTCTTTTAAGATCTGAAAATAAAATAATTCAAAAATCTGTCGATTCTTTTGTGTAGAATTTTTGGATATGACAGAAAATTTGGGCATTGGAAAACAAGTAATTAATGGCCTGAGGATTATATTTGAGCCAGTTATTTGTTTCTATATATTTGCATTAAGAAGCTTGTGTTACAATGGGAGCATGTAGATGTGCAGGACTGGCTTGATCTGTTTAGTGAGTTGCAGAAGGAGCCAATTCTTCAGACCGGACATCACAAGACTCACAACAGAAGTCTCTGCCAGATGACAGTCAGTTTAAGGTAAAGAGTGCCATTAACAGCTTGAGAATCGTGTATCAGCAGGTTATGGCATTGCATCAAGATTAAAAACACTGAGGTAAACAGCAGTATCTTGCTGAAGCAAGGCAAAAACACCACCCCTAATCAACAGTTAATGCAGCAGGACTTCTTAATTCCCCTCCACCCAGTGCAATGAAATTGCATGAACTGAGTTAGGTGAGGTGGGGAGGGAGGGGGGAGGTTGTGGGTGTTGTGGTGGGAGACGTTTGTAGCGACATGGAAACTCTGAAATGCGGATAATGTGGAGATCCTGAATTTTACATTTGAACGCTTTGTCGTCGTTTCCCAGCTAGATTGGGATGGCTGGCTGTCAGGCGGGAAGGTCTGTGGCACAAGGCCTCAGCTGAGGAGGGAAAAGGAAGGTGGGACGGAGGGAGAAATTGCTGGGGAGTGAAAGAGATTATGGCTTCAGAGTGGGTTCAGGCTTCAGAATGGGGAGGGAGGGGGAGAAGTATTTGGACAGTTTGCTCCAGACCTCAGTCACACCTCATGGAGAAGTGCAGTTCAACTGGAGTTTGTGTGACCGAAAGCATGCAGAGTAAGGGGAACTCAGGCGAGATAGAGAATGAGGATCCACAGAAACCGATCCTATTCAACAGGTACAATGTACTTGTTACCTCTGAGGAGAAGGCTAAAGACAGTCAGCAGGACAGCCAGAATGTTGACCATGGCACCTTGGTTGTCCAAAGGGAGGAGGAGGAGAAGTATAATGTCATAGTTGTAGAGGATTCAATAATTAGGGGAGACAGCATCCTTTGTAAGCAGGATCCAGAGTCCTACACGTTATGTTGCCTACCTGGTGCCAGGATGACGGCCATCTCAAACCAGCTTGAAAAGATACTGGAAAGGGAGAAGGAGGATCCAAATGTTGTGATTCATTTTGGGACCAACAACATAGGAAGAGTAAGCAAGAGGTCCTATTTGGAGAGTACCAGGAACTCGCAGTTAAATTAAAGAACAGGTCCTCAAGGTTATCCATGGAGTTAGGTTGCAGATCAGCCATGATCTTATTGAATGATGGAACAGGCATGAGGGGCTAAATGTCCTACTCCTGTTCCAATGTTACCCCACCAAATCTTTTTTTTTTATTTTTTTTTTATTTTTTTATTTAGAGATACAGCACTGAAACAGGCCTTTCGGCCCACTGATTCTGTGCCGACCATCAACCACCCATTTATATTAATCCTGCATTAATCCCATATTCCTACCACATCCACACCTTCCCTCAATTCCCCTACCACCTACCTATACTAGGGACAATTTATAATGGCCAATTTACCTATCAACCTGCATGTCTTTGGCTGTGGGAGGAAACTGGAGCACCCGGCGAAAACCCACGCAGTCACAGGGAGAACTTGAAAACTCCGCACAGGCAGTACCCAGAATTGAACCGGGTCGTTGGAGCTGTGAGGCTGCTGTGCTAACCACTGCGCCACTGTGCCGCATCTTTGGGGCGTGGGGGTTATAATTCCCCCATTGCATACCAGAATATGCACAGCTCCAAAAGTGTCCCAATTTACTCCTCTACAGACATCATGAAATTAAAATATATAAACTGCTTCATATAATATTTGTATGTATGTGAACGTATGAAAAAATTACACAAATGACAGTGTTACATGAACTGACTGTACCTTTAAAGCTTAGTGTTTCATTGAATTCTCCAATAGGCACTTCAGCACTGCTATTGGCCAAATAGACATTCTCCAGGTCTGTGGATGTAATATGCACTTGATCCTGTCAAATATGCCAACCTAATGATTAGACATTTTTTTCATCAAGGCTTCATTCTTCCGCAAAGCAAAGCTTACTAACTCACCAATTACGCCTTTTGCCCTTGAGAGGGTAGAGAAGTGAGCAAACAATGGTAAGTCCGGTATCTAAAATTTAAGTGATAAGAGAAGGTGGGGGGAGTCAGGTGTTTTTTTTTAGATGATGACAATGTTTTCAAGTATATGAGGGGATTAATAAGGAGGATCCAAGATAACTGCACACAGCAGTAAAGGGTTCAGATATCAGTGGAAGCAAGTTAAACCATCGGATGTTAAGAATAGGAAGGGAGGCCCTTTTTACACATAGGGGGTAATAGGCAGTGACACAAGTTAATAGGAGCAGCTATTGAAGCAGCCAGTGCAAATGAGTTCAAGAAGCAATCAATCAGTCAAATCTCTAGAGAAAGTACAAATCGAGGGATATGATGACAAGTTTAGAATTGAGATCCATGAAGAAGGCTACTACTTGTTGGGCCTAATGACCTTTTCCTGTTCCTGAAAATCCTGATGTTCTCATAATCTTAAAAGGCTCAGCTCTGGCCACACAGGCTTCTCTCTATATACTGCCAATATATTAGAAGGGCGGCGCAGTGGTTAGCACCGCAGCCTCACAGCTCCAGCGACCCGGGTTCAGTTCTGGGTACTGCCTGTGTGGAGTTTGCAAGTTCTCCCTGTGACCGCGTGGGTTTCCGTCGGGTGCTCCTGTTTCCTCCCACAGCCAAAGACTTGCAGATTGATAGGTAAATTGGCTATTGTAAATTGCCCCTAGTGTAGGTAGGAGAAAGGTGTGGATGTGGTGGGGAATATGGAGACGGGCTGGGAGGCAGGGGGGCAGACTAAATGGTGTGGATTGGCGTCAGGTGGCATGCCAGACATTGTCCTGCTCCCACGATAGGTTGTCTGCAGCAGGCACCATGGCAGACAGTAAGTCCACTGGGAGGCAGTTAAGCCTGTTACAACCAGGTGAGAAAGAGGTCTGGGGTTCCCTTTCAGCCTTCACCTGGTCTTACTATAACAGGGATTAAATTTTAAACACACTGTGTTTTTAGCTCCCCCTTGGTGAATACTTGTTCACCGCTTTTCAATTATAAGGAAAAGAAACGAGCACAAACAGGCTTTCTTAGATTTCAAGACAAAAAGTTTAAATTTATTAAACTTAAACTCTAATTCGGTTAACGCCGACAGATACATGACGTGCCCACACAAGCAGGCACACGTGATACACACATGCAGATAGAGACAGAAAAGAGCGGTAGAAAATAAAGTGGAAAAGTTTGAGGCAATATTTGAAGAGTTTTTGTTACGGTTCTTCGAGCTCACTGTAGAGTCCTTGATTGTAGGTAAATCTTGCTTTTCATTGCGGCCCAGTATTCTTCTTAAACCTTGTTCCCTGTAGGAGACTTTTCTCTCTTGGGATTCATGTGTCTTTAGTAGATTCAGAGGCTTGTGAGAAACAGATGGGAACAGACAGGAGAAAGATCTCAATCCAGGAGCAAACAGCTTTCTGCCCAAACTGTTTGTACAAATTCAAAAAACTCAGGTTGCCCAGCAGGTTAGTCATGTGACTAGTTGGTTTGACCATGTCCATTTGTATATTCGGCTATCTTAACAGTCAACCTGGAATGCGAGCTCCCCCACCTTCAACATCTGGTGATCAAAAGTCCATTGTGGGTTGAATGTCTGGGAATGGCTGCTTTGTCGTTCAAAACATTGTCTGTTAATATGCAAATGTCTTTTCCAGCCACAGCTGATCTGTTTAACAAGTCCTTTCTTAACTCCAGTAACAGTTTAAAATCAATGTTCATGACAAAATTAATGTGCCTCATTTTTGGCAGGTGGGGACCTGGCATGACACCTCCACACCCAGTGGAATGAAATGAGATTTGAGAAAAGCGCATTTCATTAAAAGGGTCGAGAGAAAAATGTAAGATACTGAAAAACCCATGCATTTCTCTCATTTATTCCCATTCATTCATAAATCCTAAAACTTATTACAGCCTTCTTCTCTTGGTGCCAGTGCTGCTTTAATTGCCCCCTTTTAATTGCATCCCAATAAACATGTGGTTCTTCTTTTTTGGAAAGTTTCACTTCCATTTGCCCATTTCCATGGCTGCCTAGGGTCTTTGTTCCTGCTGAGTTAATTTTTTTTTAAAAGTCAGTAGTGGGCGGGTCTATCCTGAACTCTCTTTCAGTGCTTTGCTGAGTCATGCAAAGACTTCAGGGGATGGGTGGTTCGCTGTTTTTCTGACTGTAGAGGAGGATTCTTTGCTAATCTCCCCTTTGTTCAAGAGGACACTCCTTCCTGCAGGTATTTGTGCAGACTCTACTGCACCCCCCCCCCCCCATGGCACTTTGACTAGGTGAGGCATTACCCTCACAGTTTTCCTGCCCCGTAGAGGTCTTTCTTTGTCTCTGCAAGCTCCTGTAAATGCTGTTGGCAACTTTGGAGGCAACCTCTAACTTTTCACATTGTTCGGGGTTGCCTGACCAGACAGTAGGGGTTTTCATCCAGGATTCCTCCCAGACTTCCTATAACCTGCCCTCTTGGTCACTTTTTCCCCTTCTCTTTCTAACCTTTTGCCAGCCTTGTGCCTTGCCTGTCCCTTTTTGTTCTCAGGGGTGGGGGGGAGGGTCCCTTACAATTCACCAGCCCTCCTAACAGGACTTCAGGGTGCAGGTTTCACTGTAGGTTGAGATTTCACCTCAACCTGGCACATGTGGCAATTCCTACAGTACTCCACCACATCTTTGTGGAGTTTTTGCCAGTCAAACTGCCGTCTTATGCGGGCTTTGGTCTTTCATAAAATATGGCATGTACAGCCACTGTAGTCTCATGGGCCCTTCTTAATATTTTTCTCTGGTACCTCTGCAGCACCATAAACTGGTGAACTACTCTCCACTCCTTGCTCTCAGGTCTGTGAGGAGAACTCCATTTCCTCATCAGTACCTCATTCTTTAAATAGTAGCAATCAGGGATTCCCTCTGCTTCACTTTCAGACTGGGCAGCCTGTGCTAATTCTCACAATAGTGAGTCGGCTCGCTGAGCCTCAGCTGGGGAAAATCCGTTTAATTCATTCCCTGGGTCTCCTAACTTTCCATAGAAAGTCTCAGACAGACAGACCTGGTCATCTGCCTGCAGTTCTAATTCAGTCTCCTCTGGGGGAGCTGGTTTGATCATGGCCTAATTCACTACAATTTCAGGGAAACTGCAGGGGTCTGCCGCAGCCCTGTCGCTCTGACCTCCTGGCGGTCTTTCTTTCACTACTGGGTGGGGGGGGCTACCACCTTCACCCCCACCAGATCATTACCTAGGAGCAGGTCAACCCCGTCCACAGGCAAACTAGGGACAAACCCTCTGGTCACCAGTCCTGAAACGAGGTCACACTCCAGGTGCACCTGGTGTACAGGTACAGGCATACACTGCCTTCCAATATCATTCACCACCATTCTGGTGTTCACTGCACTCTCTGGGTGAAAGGTCAGGCCTTTTCCCAGTAAAAGGGATCTAGTGGCCCCTGTGTCCCTGAGAATCACTATGGGCTTGCTTACCCCACTCGAGGGGAATGCAGTTACTTTTGCTTCCGACACAAAGCCTTGATAACCCTCAGAAATCCTACTTAATTTTCCTGCACTTGCAACCATAAGCTTCCTGGGTCTCACTATTACTGCAGTTAAAGCCACAGCTTGTTCTGCTATGCTTTCCATGAGGATCCCCTCTTCACTGAGTGGGTGTGCCCGGATTAACCCTACCTGTTTTCCCTTTAGTTTCCAGCAGTCAGCTTTTAAATGCCCTGCTTTATTACAATGGAAACACACAGGTCTCTGGGTCTCAATCTTGCTCACAGCACCTTCCTTTTTGGCTAGAGGAGGGTCCCCTGTGTCTCCTGCTTTCCTTTCTCTCTCAGGACTGCTTGGGCTCCTATCACCTTCCCACCATTTGTCCTTTTTGGATTTGTGGGGGTGATTAGGAAAGATTCTCCCCTGGGAAACCGACTTCTCAATTAAAGCAAACTCATTGTACAGAACGGCCACTTGCCGAGCTCTCTGGACCCACTGCTCCTCTACATGGGTCCTAATGGAGAGTGAGAGAGAGTTTTTAAATTCCTCTAACAGAATTACTTCTCTGAGATTCTCATAGCTGAGCTGTACTTTAAGAGCCCTAAGCCACTGGTCAAAAGCCAACTGCTTACTTCTTTCAAACTCTAGATACGTTTGATTAGCTTGCTTCTTGAGGGTTCTAAACTTTTGGCAATAGGCTTCGGGTACCAATTCATATGCCCCAAGGATAGCATTTTTGGTCAGTTCATAATTTGATGAACTCTCATCTGGCAACAGGGAATAAACCTCATTGCCTTTCCAGTTAGCGTGCTTTGTAGTAAAAGAGCCCAGGTCTCAGGTGGCCATTTTAGCTGCCTTGCCAGTCTCTCAAAGGACACAAAAAACTCTTCTACATCTTCCTCATTGAATTCTGGAATTAGTTGAGCTAGTTTTAACAATTAACAATCAGTCCTGTATTATGCACCTCCATATTGGCCATGCTTTCATTGGGGTTACTCTGTCGCCTCCTTGTTAACTCAAGCCACTTCAGCTCTCTTTCTTCGCATTCCTTCCGGAATATTCTTTCTCTCGTTCCTTCTCCTGTCTTTCTCTCTCTCCTCTCTTTTTTCCTCTTCATATTTCTTTTGGAAGGCTCTCTGTTTCTCCTTCCCCTGTCTCTCTCTTTCTCTTTCCCTGTCTTCTAATTCAAGTTTCCTTTGTTCCAATTGTATCTTTGTTTGCAGTACCCTCTCTGGGTCTGCTTCTAACCCTGTTTCTGCTTCTACAAATTCAAGGGAAAGATGGCTGGCCACTAGCCTTAGGAGTTCAGACCTCCTAGCCTTGCCACATACAGTGATCCCATACTGCTCTGCCATTTTTCTCAACTCCTCCATAGACAGTGCTTTTAACTTATCCCAAGTTACTTCACCCTGGCTTGGAGAGCTACTAGCTTCAGTTGCAGACATGTTAGTATTGATCTTGCTCTTTTTGATTGGGGACAATATGGCTTCCCACTTCCAATTTCTCTCGCTGCTCTGTAGGTCAATTCCAGATGCTAGCCCCCAAATTTCTGTTATGACCAGGTGAGAAAGAGGTCTAGGGTTCCCTTTCAGTCTTCACCTGGTCTTAATGTAACAGGGTTTAGATTTTACACACACTGTATTTTTAGCTCCCCCTTGGTGAATCCTTATTCACCGCTTTTCAATTAAAGGGTAAAGAAACGAGCACAAACAGGCTTTCTTAGGTTTAAAGAAAAAAAGTTGAAATTTATTACACTTAAACTCTAATTCGGTTAACACCTACGGATACATGATGTGCCCATGCTAGCACGCACATGTGATACACACATGCAGATAGAGACAAAAAAGAGTGGCAGAAAATAAAGTGGAAAAGTTTGAGGCAATATCTGAAGAGTTTTTGTTACGGTTCTTCGAACTCACTGTAGAGTCCTTGATTGTAGGTAAATCTTGCTTTTCATTGCGGCCCAGTTTTCTTCTTAAACCTTGTTCCCTGTAGGAGACTTTTTTCTCTTGGGGTTCATGTGGCTTCAGTGGATTCAGAGGCTTGTGAGAAACAGATAGAAGAAGACAGGAGAAAGATCTTCTCAATCCAGGAGCAAACAGCTTTCTGCCCAAACTGTTTGTACAAATTCAAAAAACTCAGGTTGCCCAGCAGGTTAGTCATGTGACTAGTTGGTTTGACCATGTCCATTTGTGTATTCGGCCATCTTAGCAGTCAACCTGGAATGCGAGCTCCCCCACCTTCAATGTCTGGTGATCAAATGTCCATTGTGGGTTGAATGTCTGGGAATGATTGCTTTGTCCTTCAGAACACTGTCTGTTAATATGCAAATGTCTTTTCCAGCCACGGCTGATCTGTTTAACAAGTCCTTTCTTAACTCCAGTAACAGTTTAAAATCAATGTTCATGAAAATATTAATGTGCCTCATTCTTGGCAGGTTTGGGAGGTGGCGGGGGGGGGGGGGTTGGAGCGGCCTGCCGCTGTATGCAGGCATTGCCAGGTAAGACCTGGCAGCCTCAGGGAGGTGGTGGGGGAGGGGTGGAGGGTTCTCTCCTGTGGGGGCAATCTACGGTCCTCTGATTGACCGACAGCTTTTGGGATAGGATCTTATCCCTTACAGGGGACGGCATCCCCGACAGTGGATTTAGTTGCAGTTAGTTACCTGCCCATCGTTGAATTCACCCGGGGGTCTGATAGAGGGCTGAGGCAGGGTCACCACCCGCCCCCCCCCCAACACACACACACACACACACACACACACACACACACACACACACACACACACACACACACACACACACACACACACACACACACACACCCCTCTGCCCCCCACCCCCCCCGGCCTTCCAGCCCATTGCTGGGACCCCTGTCACTGAGATTAAATTCAGCCGAGGAGTGGGAGTATGCTTACAATCAAAAGTTGCTGAACGTTGTGGAGGAACAAAGAAACCTAAGGTGCAGAAACACAATTCCTTCATCTGGGTGTCACCAACATTTATGTAGAGATGACAATGTGTCTGTGAAGAAGGTCTCCAAGAGACAGTATAAAAATGAGGGTGAAAAGGGGACCATGACGAAAACAAATGGTTAGAACAATGGCACAGTTTTGCGCACATTATAGAAAGAGCATTAAAGCCAATGGGAGTGTATGGTATAAATATCAAAGAGAAGACTTGCATTTAGATAGCACCTTTCACAACCACCAGACGTCTGAAAGCACTTTACAGTCAATTAAGTAATGTTTTTAAGTGTCGTCACTGTTGTAATGCAGGAAACATGGCAGTCAGCACAGCAATCTCCCACAAACAGCAATATGATAATGACCAGATAATCTGTTTTTGGCCAGGACACTGGGGCTAAATCCCCTGCTCTTGCAAACTTTTTAAAACAATATTTATCTCTTCCAGAAGGCTTTTACTCTTGATGTAATGTCAGTATTATGCCTGGGCAACAAGTTGAAAATCTGCCCCAAATTTACAAATTTCACTCAAAAAGACTGTTGACTTATTACACAGAATTCCTAGAATTGTTCTATGCTGGCCAAGATCCCAGGAAAGAAAAGGAATATGAAACTTACTTGACTTCCATATTCAGTCCATTTTCCAAACATATCCTTTATGTACCACAGCCATTCAGTAGTCAGGATATAGTGTGGGGGTTTCGTAACCGAGGACGCAGTAGAGAGACGCCTCACCTGGTAAGACTCACACATCATTCTCTCAAAGTTAATGGGAGCAGGTCCTGATCTGTTAAAACAATTTGAAGAGAACTTGAAGAGAGATACAATTCCGGTCATTAATATACTGGCAGTCACAGACAGATATAGGTACACTGTTTGAGCACAGAAATAAAGGGCACAGGTTTAAAATTAATCATCCTATGAGACTGGAGATTAGAATGTATTTTTCCAGACCACATAATGGATCTTCTGGAACAGAATCCCAGCAAAAGCATCTGGTAGGGTACACGGATAAATACAGATAGAGATTATCAAATATTCCATGTTTATGAATAGGGCGGCACAGTGGCGCAGTGGTTAGCACCGCAGCCTCACAGCTCCAGGGACCCGGGTTCGATTCTGTGTACTGCCTGTGTGGAGTTTGCAAGTTCTCCCTGTGTCTGCGTGGGTTTTCTCCGGGTGCTCTGGTTTCCTCCCACAAGCCAAAAGACTTGCAGGTTGATAGGTAAATTGGCCATTATAAATTGTCACTAGTATAGGTAGGTGGTAGGGAAATATAGGGACAGGTGGGGATGTTTGGTAGGAATATGGGATTAGTGTAGGATTAGTATAAATGGGTGGTTGATGTTCGGCACAGACTCGGTGGGCCGAAGGGCCTGTTTCAGTGCTGTATCTCTAATCTAATGATTGCTGTGCTGCTGATAGAAGGGTAACGATCAGCTGAATTTTACATGTCCGCTACCAAGATCGGTGGTGGACGTAAACTATGGCGGTCTGCCCTTGCGGACCGCTCGTCGCGGAGCCGCTGCGATATTAAACACGGAGGCTCGTTTAAATGGCCAGGGTGGACCACCCGCCTCCCCCGATGACGTGGAGGTCTATCCCTGGCAACTGCGCCAGGCGCCACTGTGCAGGCACCAATGCCATTTTTAAAGGGCTTCAAGCCCTACATTGTTATCTAAATTTTTAAAGGGAAATGTGCTGTAAAACATAAATTTATTGATCTAGACCCTTTCCCATCCCCCCAACAACCACACATTTAATTCCTTGCCCTCCCCCCACAAAAATACTTACCTTGTACACCTGACCTTCCCCCACACAAAGTTCACAAACTTTAACCTTCACCCCTTCCCACCATCCCCTACACCAATCAAATCACTCTGATGCTGCTCCCCACCCTCTACCGCTCCCCCCATCCCCCACCGCACAGAGAAACTTACCTGCTCCCCCCATCTCACCAGTGTTATACCTCGGATCTCCAGACGGGGATCCGAAGGCGTGAGAGTGCCAGCCATCAGCACTAATATCAGTGTGGCACGGGAGCGCGACGTTCATTAATGCAGGTATTTTAATTTTTTGCATATGTAGATTTGGCTTCTATCGCCAAGCGGCAGAGGGGCTGCCACAAAGCCTCACCAACACCAGCAATATGGGGCCAGGCCTTCCCAGCGTGTGGCCCATGGCGGGCCGCTGCCGGAGGCACTTTCCGACCCCCCCCCCCACCCTCCCGAACCCCCAATGTCGCAGCGGGGGGCTGTAAAATCCAGCCCGATGTCTGGAAGGCAGCAGGCCTGAGGTTATATTGTAAAGATGGCTGAGTTGCCTGAAGATTTCTTACATTACTTTTAGAGTTCAGGGAGCATTTATATAGAACTTTTAGGAGATTACATTTTGGGGTAAAATCTGTGGTAGGATCAATTGTACATGAGCTACATTCTTAATATCTTTTTATGAATTAAAATGGAACCAAAATCAACATTTCAGAACATATCAGATTCCTTTCCAAAAGACAGTTTCTTAATATGAATACAAAAGCAAAATACTGTAGTTGCTGAAAAGCTGAAATAAAAACAGAAAATGCTGGAAATACTTAGCAGGTCAGGCAGCATTTGTCGAGAGAGAAACAGAGTTAATGGGCTGCATATTAAGAGTCCTCCGCCGAAGTTGGCAGTCGATGTAAAAAACTGCGGCCCGCGTGCACGGGCACCACGTCACGGAGCTGCCACGATTTCAAACGCAGTGGCTCATTTGCATGGATCTGGTGCCTACCCCCGCGATGACGTGGAGGGGGCGAGCAAGCTGTCACAGGCAATGGCGTCCGGCACCATTTTTAAAGCCCTTACAGCCTTTAATGAACATTTAAAAATTAAAAGGGCCAGGTAAGTTACATTGCAACAAAACAGAATTACATGATATTTGAATGCATTTTTTCACCCTCCCCATGGCATTTCTGGCCATTCATACCCTTTTCTCCCCCAGAATGCGAATAGTGAGAATTTGCCCTTTCCCCCCTCCAAAGTTCGGCAACTTTCCCTTTACTCCTTCCCATCAGCCCCCACCCCACCCGCCCCGCCCGAATGAAAATCAGTGCGACGATTAAGGAGGTGACGGGACCGTCATTAAATCAGGTAGGTAAATTAGTTTACATATTGAAATGGGGATCCCGTTGCCGGACGGCCGCCACAAGGCCTCACCGCTGAGATCGGCACAGGGCCGGTGGCGGACCTCTGCCACACCAATCTTCATTGCCCCCCGCAACATTCCTGACGGTAGAAGGGCTTTAAAATCCAGCCCAATGTTTCAGGTCTGCGACCTTTCATCAGAACTGATGAACTTTGTTTCTCTCTCCACAGATGTTGCCTGACCTGCTGAGTATTTCCAGCGTTTTCTGTTTTTATTTCTTGCCATGAGTGCCTCTGCCACTAATCAATATTTACTCACTAAGTCTTTGCAGAATGCAACATGGATTGAAATTGATTTTTAAAAAATACTCAGGCTTTCTCTCATCCTACAGTTACTGTAACAGAATAACGGAAGTTAAGCCCAAACTTTTCAGTCAGTATTTAGCAATTCTTGAATAGTTAGTAAAGAAAACTCTCAAACTAAAGTTGTGCACGGCCCCTGCATGATCTCCTGCTTTCACATTATCATTAATAAATAGCCACACTTTGTGTCTGGTTTGTTTTAAGGCACTTTGAGAGATGTTTAAAGCATTTTATACACCTTAGTTAGACTACACTCGGAGTACTGTGAATAATTCTGGTCTTCATATTATAAAAAAGGATGTAGAGGCACTGAAAACAATGCAAAAGAGATTTACTATAATGCATCCAGAAGTGAGAGATTACACCCATCAGGAGAGATAGAACAGGTTAGAACTCTTTTCTCTAGAAGAGAGAAGACTGAGGGGTGACCAGATAGAGGTCTTTAAGATTATGAAAGGGTTTGATAGGGTCAGCATGGAGAAGATGTTTCCACTTGCAGGGGAGACCAGAACTAGGGGCCATAAATATAAGACTGTCATTAATAAATCTAATAGGGAATTCAACAGAAACTTTATCCAGAAACTTGCTACCACAAGGAGTAGTTAAGGTGACTAGCACAGATGCATTTAAGGGGAAGCTAGATATACATATAAGGGAGAAAGGAATAGAAGGATATGTTGATTGAGTTAAATGAAGAGTGGAACATAAACACCTGCGTGGGCTAAATGGTTTGTTTCTGTGCTGTAAATACTATGTAATATGTCATAAGATTTCACTTTTAGAAAGGATGATTTGCATTAATTCCATTTTTTCTTTTATTATCCTGTGGAACATTGAGAATAAATAAAATATTATAAAAACTTTGGGGTAGATTTTCAACTTGCCGCCCAGGCATAATACTGGCATTGCAGATCATCCGCCTGTTATAGCATCCACCCGATTTTCAGTTCAAAAATGGAGGTTGATTCATAGTTTCAGTTTTACGCTCGGGCAGCAAGTTGAAAATCTAACCCAGCATTGCCTAGTAATAAATATCAACTGGGAGCATATGATAAGAGAATGCCATTTCCCATTCAAGGCAAAAGGCTTAAATGAGATGGTTCCAACTGAAAGTATGAAATCCATAGTTAACTTTTGTAGTATGGCCTATTGGAGACATGTTGGAATTGGCTGCCTTAGAGATCTGTGTGACAAGAGTTTCAGTAGGTTGAGGAGTACATAGGAACATAGGATCAGGAGTAGACTATTCAGTCCTTCAAGCCAGTTCAAGTAATTTTCAAAACAGTTGGATAAGGATTTGGAATTATCCTTAAATTTAAGAGGGTTGGTCTTGGGACAGGAATGCACGCAAATCTGGAATGCAGTGATTGACTGTGCTCTGTAATTTCAATAATTCTATTTTCAAGTCTATCAACACTGGGAATATAATTTATTTTTATTACAAAATGCACTACATCAGAGAGATACCTGGTGATATTGTTTGGGTCACAGAAATCCATTTCAATCTCTTCCATGTTTGGGAAATCCTGCCATGTTCCCTTGAATATCTGCCATCTGTATGGAAGGTTGAAGTGAACCCGAATGCACTTGTCTGTACAAAACAAAAAAATTAATGTGGTTATTAACCCTTAGACTGGATTGATTCTGAAAAATTCCTATCTCCCTGAGTCATTTACAGTGTAATGCTGAAAGCAAATTTTGCAATATGGCAGTAAGAAAGGTACTCAAACATCACTGACTCAAAAGTCAGCTTTATACATATTAGATTATGGACTTCAAATCTGTACTTCCAGTGGCTTCAATGGAAATAAAAATTTCTATGGACTTCAATGGGATTTCCATTAACAGCAATGAGGTAATGATCAGATAATCCATCTTAGCCCCTTTAGTTAAGGGATAAATACTGGCCAGCACACTGGAAAGGTCTTTCCTTCTTTTCTTTGATTTGGAACTTTTACATCCACCTGAGAGGGCCTCGGTTTGATGTCCCATATGAAAGATGGCACCTCTGACAATGCAGTACTCTTACAGCACTTCCCCAGAATGTCACCTTAGATAACATGCTTAATTCTCTGGAGAGGGGGTTGAATTCACAACCTTCAGAGGCAAGAGAAAATAGTGTGCTCGCTGAGGCAAGGCTAACATATAAACAGTAGTGTAAGCAAGAGCCCTGAAACCATATAAGAAATAATTGCATGCTACAATGGGGGGAATGTTAGGATCCCTCTAGACAGATGAATTAAGATGCGCTGAATGGCTTTCCTTATGTGTAATTATCCTGTGATCTTGAGATTAGTGTGTGAGCTGAAAAGAAAATTGGTTAACACAGGGAGACTAAAATTAGCCTAAAGGGTAAACCATCCAAATACATTCCAAATTTTTACATAATTGCTGTCATTTATAGTTACTTCAGAGCACAATGAACTGAATAACAGCAACAACAACTTGTATTTATATCGTGCCTTTATCATAATAAAACATGTCAAGGGACTTCACAGGAGCATTATAAAACAAAATATTAGACCAAGCCACATACGGAGATATTACGGCAGATGACCAAAAGCTTGGTCAAAGAAGTAACTTTTGAGGAGTGTCTTAAATGCGGAAAACGAGGTAGAGAGGCTGAGAAGTGTAGAGAGGGAATTCCCTAGGGCCTAGGCAGCTGAAGGCATGGCCACCAATGGCAGAGCGATTAAAATTGGGAGTGCTCAAGAGGCCGGAATCAGAGGAGCACAGATACCTCGGAGGGTTGTAGGATTGGAGGAGATTACAGAGATAGGGAGAGGCCAGGCCATTGAAAACAAGGATGAGAATTTTTAAATTAAGGCTTTGGTTATTTGGGACCCAATGTAGGTCAGCGAGTACAGGGGTGATAGGTGAATGGGATTTGGTGTGAGTTAGGACACAGACAGCAGAGTTTTGGATGACCTCAAGTTTACAGAGGGTAGAATGTGGGAGAAGTGCATTAGAATAGTCAAGTCTGGAGGTAATAAAGGCATGGATGAATAACATCTGATGACGTTTTATTTCCTTATCAAAGAACAAATATATTTCTGGACTACTGAACTCTGAATTAAGAGTAAATTAGATATCAAATCTGTAATGCATAGATTTGACATTGGCTTAAGCAGGAGTGAGATTGCACCTGTAGCATACTTATTTCACTCCACAAGGCAACTTAACAGCCAAACTCAATTGACATTTAAATATTATATCTAACACACATATCAAGATCATTATGTGTGTGACATCCACTGGGCATTAATGCTCTTCTGACATTTCCTTCACCAATGGGACATCAGTCCCCAACATTTTTCATTTTAAGTGTATTGCTTTAGACTGAGTTCAGGTTACAGAAATGTTTGAACAAACAGTTTTATGCTGTAGGTCGAGGATGTCAGATTGGTGGAAACTGTCTCATCCATATCGCAGGACAGGTTCCACAGAACCAGCACAATAGACAAACAACTGCATTTCCACATGTATTTGAAAAATTCAGTTTATCATTTTATTTTTGGTTGATCTTTCCCAATTGGGTGGAACAGGTAAACAGAGGGAATCAAATGCATCACTGCCTGTCTATCTATGTCTGCACTGGACCTGCAGAGGCAACACTTCTACTTAACACTAGTGTGTTGCTGACTCCAGAACTAATGAGGGAAACCACAAGTGTCAATCTTGGTGTCTCTATGGAATCAGTACCACCTTACTTCCCTTATAAAAGTGCCTTCTTACTTGGAGTTGCTATCTGTGTAGGTAAATGCAGCATGAGAGTAAAGCAAATGGGTAAAAAAAAATGCCATAATGGTGTAATTAAAACATAGTGTAAGAAAAAAAATCATCACTTAAACTGTCTCACAGTAAATCATCATTCTTGGCAAACTTGAGTAATTTTACAGATACCTTCATAGCTGCAGTGTTTTCTGATGAAGTACAGACAGATCTCTTCAGTGTCGGCATTTTTCAGGGCACTTGTGAAAGGAGACTGAGAAGCAGCATTTATCCCTGCAAAAACACAGCAAAGAATTGTAACCCCAGGTACTTCCTGTAAAGAGAAATAACCATTTTGATGAAGAATTATTTGTTGGACATCAAAGGGCCTGACAAGCCATGGGTTACTTCAGTTGCAGATGATGAAATTATAGTTTGAGGTGTTTGAAAATAGGTGAGCCGCACATAACCCCGTTTGAATCACTGGCCTGTGCTGAATTAACTAATCACCGACATTACAACTGCAGTACTCAGTCTAAAAATTTATGCCAATAATTGTTAATTAGATGAGGTGGCAAAGAGCGAGGAGTGTGCAGGTAGGGAAGGAAGGGAAACAAATGGAAAGAAAATTTTTTTTTAAAAACAAGCCAGAAAAGGTTCATCAAATATTTTCTCCTGAACACAGAAACCTAGGTTACTGGGTAAACATAAGAACATCCAAATTAGGAGCAGGAGTAGGCCACTCGGCCCTTCGGGCCTGCTCCGCTATTCAATAAGTTCATGGCTGAACTGATGATTCCACATTTCCACCTACCCCCGATAACCTTTCACCCCCTTGCTTATCAAGAATCTATCTACCTCTGCCTTAAAATATTCAAAGACTCTGCTTCCACTGCCTTTTGAGGAAGAGAATTCCAAAGACTCACGACCCTCTGAGAGAAAACATTTCTCCTCATCTCTGGCTTAAATGGGTGACCCCTTATTTTTAAATAGTGACCCCTAGTTCTAGATTCTCCCACAAGGGGAAACATCCTTTCCACATCCATCCTGTCAAGGCCCCTCAGGATCTTATATGTTTCAATCAAGTTGCCTCTTACTCTTCTAAATTCCAGCAGATACAAGCCTAGCCTGTCCAATCTTTCCTCATAAGACAGCCCGCCCATTCCAGGTATTAGTCTAGTAAACCTTCTCTGTACTACCTCCAACATATTTACATCCTTCCTTAAATAAGGAGACCAGTACTGTACACAATACTCCAGATGTGGTCTCATTAATGCCCTGTAAAGCTGAAGCATAACCTCCCTACTTTTGTATTCAATTCCCCTCGTGATAAATGATAACATTCTATTAGCTTACCTAACTAAGGTGCTGTACCTGCATACTAACCTTTTGAGATTCATGCATTAGGACACCCAGATCCCTCTGCATCTCAGAGCTCTGCAATCTCTCACCATTTAGATAATATGCTTTTTTATTCTTCCTGCCAAAGTGGACAATTTCCCACTTGCCCACATTATACTCCATTTTCCAGGTCCTTGCTCACTCACTTAACCTATCTATATCCCTTTGTAGCCTCCTTATGTCCTCTACACAAGTTACTATCCTACCTATCTTTGTGTCATCAGAAAATTTAGCAACCATACCTTCGGTCCCTTCATCTAAATCATTTATATAAATTGTAAAAAGTTGAAGCCCCAGCACAGATTCCTGTGGCACACCACTCATTACATCTTGCAAACCAGAAAATGACCCATTTATGCCTACTTTCTGTTTCCTGTTAGCTAACCAATCTTCTATCCACACCAATGTTGCCCTCTATGCCATGAGCTTTTATTTTCTGCAATAGCCTTTGATGTGGCACCTTATCAAATGCCTTCTGGAAATCTAAGTACAATACATCCACTGGTTCCCCTTTATCCACAGCACATGTAACTCCCTCAAAGAACTCCAATAAATTGGTTAAACATGATTTCCCTTTCATAAAACCAAATTAGCCGGATTACCTGGAATTTTTCTAAATGCCCTGCTATAACATCTTTAATAATAGCTTCTAACATTTTCCCTAAGACAGATGTTAAGCTAACTGGCCTGTAGTTTCCTGCTTTCTGTCTCCCTCCCTTTTTGAATAAAGGAGTTACATTCGCTGTTTTCCAATCTAATGGAACCGTCCCCAAATCTAGGGAATTTTGGAAAATTAAAACTAACACATCAACTATCTCACTAGCCACTTCTTTTAACACCCCAGGATGAAGTCCATCAGGACCCAGGGACTTGTCAGCCCACAGCTCCAACAACGCAGCTCCAGGTGATTGTAATTTTCTTGAGTTCCTCCCTCCCTTCCATTTCCTGATTTACAGCTAATACTGGGATGTTACTTGTATCCTCAATAGTGAAGACTGTTGCAAAATATCTGTTCAATTCATCTGCCATCTCCTTATTATACATTAATTCCCCAGACTCACTTTCTATAGGACCAACATTCACTTTGTTAACTTTTCTTTTTTAAACACCTTTAGAAACTCTTACTTTCTATCTTTATATTTCTAGCTAGCTTTCTCTCATACTCTAATTTTACCTTCCTTATCAATCTTTAAGTCATTCTTTGTTATTTTTTATATTCTGTCCCATCTCTGCGCAATTATAAGCTTTTTCTTTATGTTTGATACTATCTTTAACTGTTTTAGTTAACTACGGATGGCGGGTCCCACCCTTGGAATTTTTGTTTCTCGTTGAAATGTATCCATTTTGTCTATTCTGAAATATCCCCTTAAATGTCTGCTACTACATTTCTATTGACCTATCCCTTAACCTGATTTGCCAGTTCACTTCAGCTAATTCTGCTTTCATGCCCTCATAATTGCCCTTATTTAAGTTTAAAATACTAGTCTTGGACCCACTCTTCTCTCCCTCAAACTGAATGTAAAATTCAATCATATTATAATCGCTGCTACCTAGGGGCACCTTCACTATGAGGTCATTAATTAATCTTATCTCATTGCACAATACCAGGTCTAGTATAGCCTGCTCTCTGGTTGGCTCCGGAATGTATTGTTCCAAGAAATTATCCCGAAAACATTCTATGTACTCCTCATCTAGGCGACCGCTGCCCATCTGATTTTTCCAGTCTATATGTAGGTTAAAATCCCCCATAATTATCGCTGCACCTTTCTGACAAGCTGCCATTATTTCTTCCTTTATACCCCGTCCTACAGTGTGGTTAATGTTAGGTGACCTGTACACCACTCCCATAAGTGACTTCTTGCCTTTATGATTTTTCACCTCTACACAAACTGCTTCTACACCCTGGTCTCCTGAACTTAGATCATCCCTCTCTGTTGCGCTAATAACATCATTACTTAACAGAGCTACCCCTCCACCTTTTCCTAGCTTCCTGTCCTTCCTAACTGCCATGTACCCTTCAATATTCAGGTCCCAATCTATGTCCTCCTGAAGCCATGTCTCTGTAATGGCTATCAGATCGTACTTATCTATTTCTATTTGCGCTCTCAGTTTGTCTGTTTTGTTTCGGATGCTATGTGCATTCAGATACAGAGCCTTTAGTTGTGTCCTTTTATTATTTTTGTAACCTCTAGTTTTATCTGTTGATTTACTCTTAGATTTGTATGCTCTGTCCCTTCCTCTCACAGTCGTTTGTCATTTCCCATATTAATACCTTTCTCTCTTGCCGTGCCTCTACTCCTTGATTTACCATATCTTCCCAAATTTGATCCCTTGCTCCCATTATTCAGTTTAAAACCCTCTCCACTTCCCTAGTTATGCGGCTCACTAGAACACTGGCCGCAGCACGGTTCCAATGGTACAACCACCACTTTGCCCAGTGCTGGTGCCTTTGCCGCATGAACCGGAACCCACATCGACCACACCAGTCTTTGAACCACACGTTAGCTTCTCTAATCTTATTTGTCCAATGCCAATTTGCACATGGCTCAGGTAATAATCCAGAGATTATTACCTTTGAGGGTCTGCTTCTTAATTTAGCGCCTAGTTCCTCACTCTGTCTATGCAGAACCTCTTTCCTTGTCCTGCCTATGTCGTTGGTACCTACATAGACCATGATGACTGGATCCTCCCCCTCCCATTGTAAGCTCCTCTCCAGCCCTGAGCAGATCTCATGAACCCTGGCACCGGGCAGGGAACACAGCCGTCTGGACTCTCGCTGTTTGCTGCAGAGAACAGTGTCAATCCCCAAACAATACTGTCCGCCACTACTACTACATTTCTTTTTTCTCCCTCCACTTGAGTGGCTTCCTGTACCATGGTGCCATGGTCAGCTAGCTCATCCACCCTGCAGCTCCCACTCTCATCCAAACAAGCTGCAAGAACCTTAAACCTGTTGGACAATCAGAAAGGCTGAGGCTCCTGCACTCATGCCCTCTGGGTCCCCTTACCTGCCTCAGCTGCAGCCACACTCTCCTGTCCCTGACCACTGACCAATCAGAAGACCCTATCCTAAGGGATGTGACTGCCTCCTGGTACAAAATGTTCATGTAACTTTCCCCGTCCCTGACGTGTTGCAGTGTCTGCAGCTCGGACTCCAGTTCAATGACTCTGAGCCGAAGCTCTTCGAGCCGCAAACACTTACTGCAGACGTGTTTACCCTGGATCACACTGGCATCCAGGAGCTCCCATATGCTGCAGCCATGACCCATCACCTGTCCTGCCATACTTAATGTGTTTTAATTAACTACTTAATTGTTTTATTCAATTATTGATTTTATTTTCCTTTTTTTATATATTTTATTAAGCTTATCACTAGTTCCTTTACTATATTAAACATTAGGATTAGAATGAACCTTAATCATTTACCAGATACTCACCAAACAGGTAGCTTCTTCCCTGCTCTCTCTGTTGATTGTAAAATAATGAACCAGTCACTATCCTTCACCTCTCGGACCTAAGTTTGAATCCAGTCTAGACAATAGGATGAATATTTCCTCAGTGTGACATCTGTGAGGGTTTCCTGTCATGATATAGTTTCAATGCAGCCCCAGTGGAACAGTCTGGAGGGACTAAATGACCTACTCCTGTTCCGATGGACCATGAACCAAAACTTCCTTAATTTTGTATTAACTGAGGCAACCTCTCAGACAAACCAGTGGATAATTCTGTGGAAAATGTAAAAATGTTACACTAGTGCACCGGGGTGCTTCAATGATGTAGGGACCAAACACATTGCTGGGGCAATGTAATCTATCAATATAATAATTGCCCAGTGTATGATTGAATCACAGCACCAGCAACAAACTGAAACCATGCAAGCAGTGAATAGAGACAAAGACATGAGGTTTGAATTCGGAATTTTCCTGGTCTGTGGAGCTCACTGCCACATTGTCGTGTATTAAATTATCAGGAAGATTTCCTGCTTCAATCTTTATTCTGCATTTAATGGCCACGTGTTTTATAGCTGGTCACTCATTATAAAATGTAAATCACTGATTCAAGGATCAGAAGTGTTGTGTGAAAGAATTTACTATGATTAGGTGGGACATTAGCACAGTGAAATGGAAGTTGTTGCATTCAATTGCTTGTGTTTGAATAATCTGTTTATACCAATCTGGCTTCTTAATCCACTTGTGCCAAAACATGAACAGTTAAATTTGTCAATCTGTGCCTGTCACATGGACTCTTTTTTCTTTTCTCAGTCTTTCACACTCTTTCTCGTATTCTCTTTCTGAATGATCAATGCTCGCATATCACTGAGTCACTGATCTTGGTTAACAGCAGCAATACAAAGCATCATCACATTGAGATCAGGTATTTCCTCAACAGAGTTCAGGGGAATTGTAAAGAGAGTAACTTCAAGCAGCTGTTATCTGTTTCCTGAACAGGCAGTTCAGAATGGCAGAAGTCAGTAAGCAAGGCACATCTATCCATGCAACTGCAATAATTTCTACCTGGGAAAACCAGGAAGACTGTCTTATACATAGGGACAGAGGTATTGCTAGATGAAAAAAGACTAAGGTTCATCTGGTTTGCCTGCTACCATCCTGGTAGTTGCATGATACAATGATAACGGAGTTGTTGACAAATCATAACAATCAATGATCAATCAATCAATGAGATGTAGAGGAAAGGATAGCGAAGATGATTCTCGACAGGGGCGAGAGTAACAGGGTAGTTGTTATGGGGGACTTTAACTTTCCAAGTATCAACTGGAAATACTATAGTTCGAGTACTTTAGATGGGTCAGTTTTTGTCCAGTGTGTGCAGGAGGGTTTTCTGACACAGTATGTAGACAGGCCAACCAGGGGCGATGCCACATTGGATTTGGTACTGGGTAATGAACCCGGCCAGGTGTTAGATTTAGATGTAGGTGAGCACTTTGGTGATAGTGATCACAATTCGGTTAGGTTTACCTCAGCGATGGGCAGGGACAGGTATATTCCGCAGGGCAAGAATTATAGCGGGGGGAAAGGAAATTATGATGCGATTAGGCAAGATTTAGGATGCGTAGGATGGGGAAGGAAACTGCAGGGGATGGGAACAATCGAAATGTGGAGCTTATTCAAAGAGCAGCTACTGCGTGTCCTTGATAAGTATGTACCTGTGAGGCAGGGAGGAAGTTGTCGAGCGAGGGAGCCGTGGTTTACTAAAGAAGTTGAAGCGCTTGTCAAGAGGAAGAAGAAGGCTTATGTTAGGATGAGACGTGAAGGCTCAGGTAGGGCGCTTGAGAGTTACAAGCTAGCCAGGAAGGATCTAAAGGGAGAGCTAAGAAGAACAAGGAGAGGACACGAGAAGTCATTGGCGGATAGGATCAGGGAAAACCCTAAGGCTTTCTATAGGTATATCAGGAATAAAAGAATGACTAGAGTTAGATTAGGGCCAATCAAGGATAGTAGTGGGAAGTTGTGTGTGGAATCAGAGGAGGTAGGGGAAGTGTTAAATGAATATTTTGCGTCAGTATTTACAGTAGAGAAAGAAAATGTTGTCGAGGAGAATACTGAGATTCAGGCTACTAGGCTAGATGGGATTGAGGTTCACAAGGAGGAGGTGTTAGCAATTTTGGAAAGTGTGAAAATAGATAAGTCCCCTGGGCCAGATGAGATTTATCCTAGGATTCTCTGGGAAGCTAGGGAGGAGATTGCAAAGCCTTTGTCCTTGACCTTTATGTCGTCATTGTCGACAGGAATAGTGCCGGAAGACTGGAGGATAGCAAATGTTGTCCCCTTGTTCAAGAAGGGGAGTAGAGACAGCCCTGGTAATTATAGACCTGTGAGCCTTACTTCAGTTGTGGGTAAAATGTTGGAAAAGGTTATAAGAGACAGGATGTATAATCATCTTGAAAAGAATAAGTTCATTAGCGATAGTCAGCACGGTTTTGTGACGGGTAGGTCGTGCCTCACAAACCTTATTGAGTTTTTCGAGAAGGTGACCAAACAGGTGGATGAGGGTAAAGCAGTGGATGTGGTGTATATGGATTTCAGTAAGGCGTTTGATAAGGTTCCCCATGGTAGGCTATTGCAGAAAATACGGAAGTATGGGGTTGAAGGTGATTTAGAGCTTTGGATCAGAAATTGGCTAGCTGAAAGAAGACAGAGGGTGGTGGTTGATGGCAAATGTTCATCCTGGAGTTTAGTTACTAGTGGTGTACCGCAAGGATCTGTTTTGGGGCCACTGCTGTTTGTCATTTTTATAAATGACCTGGAAGAGGGTGTAGAAGGGTGGGTTAGTAAATTTGCGGATGACACTAAGGTCGGTGGAGTTGTGGATAGTGCCGAAGGATGCTGTAGGGTACAGAGGGACATTGATAGGCTGCAGAGCTGGGCTGAGAGATGGCAAATGGAGTTTAATGCGGAAAAGTGCGAGGTGATTCACTTTGGAAGGAGTAACAGGAATGCAGAGTACTGGGCTAATGGGAAGATTCTTGGTAGTGTAGATGAACAGAGAGATCATGGTGTCCAGGTGCATAAATCCCTGAAGGTTGCTACCCAGGTTAATAGGGCTGTTAAGAAGGCATATGGTGTGTTAGCTTTTATTAGTAGGGGGATCGAGTTTCGGAGCCACGATGTCATGCTGCAGCTGTACAAAACTCTGGTGAGACCGCACCTGGAGTATTGCGTGCAGTTCTGGTCACCGCATTATAGGAAGGATGTGGAAGCTATGGAAAGGGTGCAGAGGAGATTTACTAGGATGTTGCCTGGTATGGAGGGAAGGTCTTACGAGGAAAGGCTGAGGGACTTGAGGTTGTTTTCATTGGAGAGAAGGAGGAGGAGAGGTGACTTAATAGAGACATATAAGATAATCAGAGGGTTAGATAGGGTGGATAGTGAGAGTCTTTTTCCTCGGATGGTGATGGCAAACACGAGGGGACATAGCTTTAAGTTGAGGGGTGATAGATATAGGACAGATGTCAGAGGTAGTTTCTTTACTCAGAGAGTAGTAGGGGCGTGGAACGCCCTGCCTGCAACAGTAGTAGACTCGCCAACTTTAAGGGCATTTAAGTGGTCATTGGATAGACATATGGATGAAAATGGAATAGTGTAGGTCAGATGGTTTCACAGGTCGGCGCAACATCGAGGGCCGAAGGGCCTGTACTGCGCTGTAATGTTCTAATTCAATCTCTATCAACTAGTCTGTAAAAGATCTAGACATGAGGTAAAGAAAATCTCAGCGATGGAAAACTTTGGGAACCACAAATCGTGCTCTTCAATGAACGTAAATTACACATTGAATTTTCTGATACAATATTTCTTACCTATAATGCAGGATTACCTGATGTCCACTTATGCTACATTCACAAGGCTGTTTAACTACAGGGAACATCACATTCTAGCTCAATCCTGCCCTCAAATGACCTCCACACTTTCACACTCACCAGTAGGAGCACCCGAGGCCAATTGTAGCATCTCTGCTGCCACCCTATCTGAGAACAGTTAACTCAGTATTGACCCAGGACTGAATCTGGCACCACTGAGGCCTGGAGTACTGTTAGGACCCATTGAATATAAATGGAAAAAGATTAGAAATAAGCGGTGATCGTCTACTCACCATCAGTGCTGAACACTTGTTTAATGTGGTTCCTGTTCTGATATATCAGCAGCAGATTGTGCACCACATTCTCATTCAAACTAAATTTCTTGAGAAGGGCTCTGATATCGTTGTCATGGAAACTGTGGGAACGTCGACACTCAGCCCCAAATCTACAGTTTCCTGAAATGAAGTATGAGCAAATATGGAGCTTATTGCAAGTGTGTTTATGAGAACAGCTTCCAAATCGATGTTTCCCATTTCCCCGGTTGTAATGCAGGCAGACCTAGAAAAGGAGAGATTTCAAATTCAATGTTAAAAGTAAATTGAAGCAGAGGAAAATAGCACATGTCTTTTAAGGACTTTTTTTGTACTCCTTAATTGAAGGAAATTCCTGTTGTGGAATTAAAATGCTTTATGCTCAGGCTCCCAACACCTTGCAAATCAAATACTCCAAGGTGAGGAATTGTATGGGTTAGATGCAGGGTAAAACTCGAGTAAGCTCGCCATACACACTGTATGGTTTGTTACTAACCCATACAAACAACAGAAGGTCCTAGCTTTATTCCTTTGTCTACATTGATTAGCTGATTTCAAATAGAATGATGGTGGGAGCACTCTAATTGGCTGCAATGTTCCTGGGCTAAGGAGGGTAAATTCAGTCGGGGTTCCTACCGCTCATTAATGCCTCTGGCTGGAAAGTGGGTGGCCACAAAATTCAGTTGCGTAGCGCCTGTACTTTCATCACTACAGTTGCCTTTTGGGTCCAAAATGGTGTCCACGCTGCATGCGCACATTTCTGGAGCAGGCCGCATTGGATGCCATTCGGGCAGGTTGTTAGGGTGGGCACTAGAAGTGTGCACGGGAAGTATGCAGAGTAGGCAGATTGTGACATAATGTGTAACAGTGATTTGACTCTAGTGGTGCCACTTTCGACCTCAATGTTCCAGCTAATGCCCTCTCTTAACCTTGCACAACTGAACCCGCATTCAGCAGTTGGAACCTTCGGGTTAGTTGCTCATTGATTTGTACTGGCTGCTGCTGAGTTGGTAGAAATGCTTGGAGCTTTGTACTGCCACTTAAAGTTGATGAAGTCTACAGGGGATGGTATAAAAACAAAACATGCTCGAAATACTCAGCAGGTAAGGCAGCATCCGTGGAGAGAGAAACAGAAATAATGTTTCAGGTCAATAACCTTCCAACAGAATCAAGTTATCGACCTGAAACATTAACTCTCTTTCTCTCTCCACAGGTGCTGCCAGAGCTGCTGAGTGTTTCATTTTCTGCTTTTATTTCAGATCTCCAGCATCTGCAGTATTTTGTTTTTCTATAGGGAGTGATGTTGCACATCGTGAAGGCCTTAGTTCTCACTTCAAGGGTGCTGCTTAGACCACTTGGTCCCAGTTGTGGGTGCAGTAGTTTGCATCCCCCTCCCCCCCACCCCCTTGCAGCAGAGCCTGCAAAATGACTGGGAAAATGAGCAGAGGTGACACAGAGGAAGACAAGCTGCTCAGAGAAGGAGAAGGAGCAAAGGTAGAAGAGCTCGCAGCAGGAGGCCATATCCACCCAGGGTCTTCAGGGAACAATTCTCCAAACTCAACCTCAGCAAGGAGCGGTATGTCCGATATCTCTGATTCACTAAGGAGGTGCTCACTGAAATATTGCAAGCACACCTGCAGCCTCAGAACAGGGCAAGGTCAGTATTACAAGTGGCTGTGAAGGTGACTGTGGTTACGAATGTTTTTGCATCAGGCTCCTTCCAGGCTGCAGCAGGTGAGTTTTGCCATCCACTGTTGTATAAAGGAGGTCACTGAGGCTCTCCATTCCAAGAGAGCTGAAGACATTTCATTCTCTCTTGCCAGAGAGAAGAAGATGGAGTGAACATGTGGCTTTGCGAGGATTGTAGACTTCCATGTGGATCAGGGTGCCACTGACTCGATGCATGTCATTCGACGGGCACTACATGTAAACTCAGAGATGAACAGCAACCACAAAGGTTTTCACTCCTTCAATGTCCAGCTGGTGTGCATCATGCCCAGTATCCTGGCAGCAGTCATGGTACCTTTATTCAGTGGCAGTTTGTTGTACAATCAGCACTTGAGTCACCACGTCCGTCCAGAGGGCAACAAGGGCTATTTGTTGACCCATGGCTCATGACTCCAGTGCGCAATCCAAGCACATCTGGGCAGTATGTATAAAACAAGAGGTATACTGCCACATGAAATGTCATCCAGCAGATCATTGGGGTGTTTAAGCAATGCTTCTGCTGCCTGGACTGCTCTGGAGGAGTCCTGCATAACTTGCCAGAGCATGTCTCACAATTTGTCGTGGTCTGCTTCACCCTGCACAACCTCGCCATGATGAGGGTATAGCCCTTACCACCAGGTATACCGTGAGCAGCTGAGGAGGAGGAGGAAGAGATGGAAGAGGGAGGAAGGAGGCAAACAACACAGCCCCTTTCTAGCCAGGCTGCCTATAATTGGTTCATCTGACTGCGGTACCAGTGAATGCAACCTCAATTATCCATTCAACAACAGACCCACTCTGTTACTGACCATCACAGTGTTCTCTTGGCCACAATATTGAAATAAAATTCACCACAAAACAACCATTCCAAACTTTATAAATCAAACCATCCAACATTCTGTACAGAAGACAACTAATCACCCTTCCCAGGTCATCCCTGGGAATGTTAACTGGCAATGGGACTACATCGGGGAGCTGTCCCAACACAGCTTCCTGCTATTTTCCTGGTGCCCCGCCTCCCAGCCTGCCAACCCTGGGGCTGGGACAATTCAGCCCTGCATGGCTTTTTTTATTGGTTCATGGGATGTGGGCCCATCCCTAATTGCTCTTGAGAAGATGGTGGTGCACTGCCTTCTTAAACTGCTGCAGTTCTTGGGGTGTAGGTACCCCAACAGTGCTGTTAAGAAAGGAGTTCCAGGATTTTGACCCAGCAACAGTGAAGGAACGGTGATATTGTTCCAAGTCAGGATGGTGTGTGGCTTGGAGGGGAACTTGCAGGTGGTGATGTTCCCTTGCATCTTCTGCCTTTGTCCTTCTAGGTGGTAGAGGTCACAGGTTTGGAAGGTGCTGTCGAATGAGCCTTGGTGAATGTAGAGATTCCAGTTTGGTGAGTGGCGAATCCGGTGAAGTGGGGAGGAGGTGCTCCATTTTTCTACTTTTTTTTAAACCCTCCAGTATTTGCTTCCTGTTTCGGTGCGGTGAAAGGAGCTGTTTGGTGAGTACCTGGTAAGCTATTCTACTTATAATAATCTGTAAAGTTAAGATATGGTAGAGCAGCTATGCCGAGTGGAATGTACAGCCTGTGGCATGTGGGAAGTCATGGATGTACCATGTGTCCTGGACAAACACGCCTGCAGGAAGTGTCACTGGCCGTAGAAGCTTCAGCTCCGGGTTTCGTAACTCGAGCGGCGACTGGAGTCACTGTTGTGCATCCGCGAGGCGGAGGACTACGTGGATAGCACATTTAGGGAGGTGCTCACACCGCAAGTTAGGAGCATGCAGACAGATAGGGAATGGGTGACCACCAGGCAGTCTAAGAGAACTAGGCAGGCAATGTAGGATTCCCCCGATATGATCTCACTCGCTAATCGGTTTTCCATTTTGGATACTGGTGACAGCGATGGTTTCTCAGAGGAGTGCAGTCAGAGCCAAGTTTGTGGCACCATAGGTGACTCAGCTGCATAGGAGGAGAGGAAGAGGAGTGGAAGAGCAATAGTGATAGGAGATTCGTTAGCTAGGGGAACTGACAGGCATTTCTGCAGCAATAAACGTGACTCCAGGATGGTGTGTTGCCTCCCTGGTACCAGGGTCAAGGACATCATGGAGTGGCTGCAGGACATTCTTCTGGGGGAGGGTGAACAGCCAGAAGTCGTGGCCGACATTGGTACCGATGACATAGGTAAGAATGGGGATGAGGTCCTAAAAGCAGATTTTAGGGAACTAGGAAGGAGATTAAAAAGGACGTCAAAAGAAGTAATCTCAGGATTACTCCCAGTCCAACATGCGAGTGAGCATAGGAATAGGAGAATTGAGCGATTAAACACGTGGCTGGAGAACTGGTGTAGGAAGGAGGGCGTCAGATTTCTGAGACATTGGGACCAGTTCTGGGGCAGGTGGGAACTGTACGAGATGGACAGGTTGCATCTTAGCAGGACTGGTATGAATATCCTCGCAGGGAGATTTGTTAGTGCTGTTCGGAAAGGTTTAAACTAAATTGTCAGGGGGATAGGAACCTGAGAGGGAGCTCAGATTGCAGGGAAGCAAAACTGGTAACTTGTCTGGGGTGTGGGAACCAGGAGCAAGTATTAGAGAGGAATACCAAGGTGCACAGAATACTGGGGGAGATAGATAGCACAAGAGTGGGGAAAAGTACATTATTAGGTAGGGTCAGAGTAAGGGAGAAAGTAACAAAGTCTGAATTGGAGTTAATGTGCATGTATGTGAATGCACGGAGTGATTAATGAGGTAAAGGCACAGATTGCCATGTGGAAATATGATGTTGTGGCTCTAACAGAGACCTGGTTGAAAGAAGGGCAGGACTGGGTGTTAAATATTCCTGGATACAAGGTGTTCAGGAAGGATAGGAAAGGGAACAAAAGGTGGAGGGGTGGCAGTATTGATTAAGGAGAGCATTGCAGTGCTGGAGAAAAAGGATGTCCCAGAGGAGTCGAGGACAGAATCAATTTGGCTAGAGCAAAAGGAACAAAAAGGTGCAGTTACATTGCTCGGTGTTGTCTATAGGCCACCAACTAGTGGGAAGGACATGGAAGAACAAATTTGCAAGGAAATTACAGAGAGGTGCAAAAATTATAGGGTAGTTATAATGGGGGACATTAATTATCCAAACATAGACTGGGATAATAGTAGTGTAAAAGGCAGTGAGAGGCAAGAGTTCCTGGAGTGTGTTCAGGAAAATTTTATACAACAGTATGTTGCTAGTCCAACGAGAAAGGAGACACTGTTAGACCTAGTTCTTGGGAATGAAGTGGGGCAAGTGGATCAAATATCAGTAGGACAGCATTTAGGGGATAGTGATCATTGCATCATAAGGTTTAGGCTGACTATGGAAAAGGAAAAGAGCAATCCAGGATAAGAATAATTAACGGAGGGAAGGCCAACTTCAATGGAGTAAGAATGGAGCTGAGGTGAATAAATTGGAATCAAAAGCTGGCAGGAAAATCAGTAGATGAACAATGGGCTACCTTCAAAGAAGAGATAGTTCGGGCACAGTCAAGGTATGTTCCCTCGAAGGGGAAAAGTAGGGCAAACAAATCCAGAGCTCCCTGCATGACAAAAGAGGTGGAGATTAAGATAAAGAAGAAAAAGTGAGCTTATGACAGACGCCAGGTAGAAAATACTACTGAGAACCAGGCTGAATATAGAAGGTCCAGAGGGGAAGTGAAAAATCAAATAAGAGAAGCAAAGAGAGAGCATGAAAAGAGACTGGCAACTAGCATTAAAGGAAATCCCAATGTTTTCCATAGGCACATACATAATAAAAGGGTGGTAAAAGGATAAGTGGGGCCGATTAGGGACCAGAAAAAGAATTTACACATGGAGGCAGAGGGCATAGCTGAGGTATTAAATGAATACTTTGCCATCTGTCTTTACCAAGGAAGAAGATGCAACCCAGGCATGTTGAAAGAGGAGGTAACTCAGACACTAGAGAGGTTTAAAATTAATAAAGAGGAAGTATTAGATAGGCTGTCTGCACTTAAAATGGATAAAGCACCAGGGCTGGATGAGATGCATCAAGGATACTGAGGGAAGTGAGGGTGGAAATTGCAGAGGCACTGGCCATAATTTTTCAGTCTTCCTTAGACTGTGGGGTGGTGCTAGAGGACTGGAGAATTGCAAATGTTACCCTCTTGTTCAAAAAATGGTGTAAAGATAGGCCCAGCAACTACAGGCCAGTCAGTTTAACTTCGGTGGTGGGAAAACTTCGAAAAAAAATAATTCAGGACAAAATCAATAGTCACATGGACAAATGCGAGTTAATTAAGGAAAGCCAGCATGGATTTCTTCAGGGAAAATCATGTTTAACTAACTTGCTGGAGTTTTTTGAGGAGGTAACAATGAGGGTTGATAAGGGCAATGCTGTTGATGTGGTGTACATAGACTTTCAAAAGGCGTTTTATACAGTGCCACACAACAGACTTGTGAGCAAACTTGTAGCTCATGGAATAAAAGGGATGGTAGCAACATGGATATAAAATTGGCTGTGACAGGAAACAAATAGTAGGAGTTAATGGATGTTTTTCAGGCTGGAGGAAGGTTTGTAGTGGAGTTCCCCAGGGATCAGTGCTGGGACCCTTGCTTTTCCTGATATATATTAATGACCTAGACCTTGGTGTACAGGACACAATTTCAAAGTTTGCAGATGATACGAAACTTGGAAGCATTGTGAACTGTGAGGAGGATAGTGTAGAACTTCAAAAGGACATAGACAAGTTGGTGGAATGGGCAGACAGGAGGCAGATGAAGTTCAATGCAGAGAAATGAGAAGTGATTCATTTTTGTCGGAAGAACATGGAGAGACAATATAAACTAAAGAGTACAATTCTAAAGAGGGTGAAGGAGCAGAGGGACCTAGGTGTATATGTGCATAAGTCATTGAAGGTGACAGGACATTTTGAAAGAATGGTTAATAAAGCATACAGTGTCCTGGGCTTTATTAATAGGGGCATAGAGTACAAGAGCAAGGAAGTTATGTTGAATAAAAGCAAAATACTGCAGATGCTGGAAATCGGAAATCAAAACAAGAAATGCTGAAAATACTCATCAGGTCTGGCAGCATCTGTGGAGAGAGAAGCAGAGTTAACGTTTCAGGTCAGTGACCTTTCATCAGAACTCTGGTTATGTTGAACTTGTATAAGACACTACTGCGGCCTCAACTGGAGTAATGTTTCCAATTCTGGGCTCCGCACTTGAGGAAAGACGTGAGGGCATTAGAGAGAGTACAGAAAAGATTGACGAGAATGGTTCCAGAGAATTTCAGTTATGAAGATAGATTGGAGAAGTTAGGACTGTTTCCCTTGGAGAAGAGAAGGCTGAGAGGTGATTTGATAGAGGTATTCAAAATCATGAGGGGTCTGGACAGAGTAGATAGGGAGAAACTGTTGCCACATGTGAAATGATTGAGAACGAGAGGGCACAGATTTGAAGTATTTGGTAAAAGAAGCAAAAGTGACATGAGGAAAAACGTTTTCACGCAGTGAGTGGTTAAAGTCTGGAATGCGCTGCCTGAGAACGTGGTGGAGGCAGGTTCAACTGAAGTATTCAAAAGGGAATTAGACAGTTATATGTAAAGGAAGAATGTGCAGGGTTATGGGGAGAAGACAGGGGAATGGAACTGTGGGAATTGCTCTTTCAGAGAGCCGGTGCAGACACGATGGGCTGAATAGCCTCCTTCTGCACTGTAATGATCCTGTGATTCTGTGAGTTGCTGCAGTGCACCTTGTATACGATACACACTGCTGCCACTGTGCTTTGGTGGTAAAGGGAGTGAATGTTTAAGGTGGTAGATGAGGTGCCAATCAAGCGGGCTGCTTTGTCCTGGATGGTGTTGAGCTTAAGTGTTTTGTATCCATCAGCCTTTTTCTGTACGCCGCCCAATCAAAGTCCTCATCTGAATCCTCTGCAGGAGACCTCCCGTGTGACTCACCCTCTAGCAAGCTGACACTTGCGCTACACTTGCTCTCTTCCCTGGCTGTAGCCTACTTCTACCTAGTGTCTCACCACATGCAGATTCTGCCTCTAAGCTACTCTCCAAAATTTGCACAATGTCAGTATTTGTGCTGGTGGCTGCGAGTTTGAGATCGAGTGATTGTGTTTTTCCATCATCAGTCTCTTTTTCCTCTTCCACTTCTTCCTCCTGACACCACTGTCTGGCCAGTTTGCAATTCTTGGGTACCTGAAAGAAGGCAGGGTTGTGTGGAGGGAGGGGGGAAGCAAAACGTGCATGCTTACACCATTTGCAGCTTCTAAATCAGAAGAGATTGTGGGATGAGGAGGAAGTGGGATATAAGATGGAGAATTAGGTATCAGTCTAAGTCCAATGATGGCAAACCGTATCTGTCTCCAGCTGCCTACGATTGTATGCCACCTTGTCCTGCAAGAGAGAGGGAAGTGTGTCAGTGAGTGTGGTGCAATCTGTCTGGGTGATCTGCCTGTCATGGTTGAATAGCTGGAAATGTGTGCAAGCTGTGACATGTGGTGTGAGGTTTGCAACAGTGCTAACTATGTCAGTATGAGTTGTGAGTTGATAGAGATTGTTGGTAGGTGAATGAAGGAATCAGCACTAGTTAATGGCGTGTCACAATCCACCCACCCATTTTTGAGGGCTATCCAATTTTGCCCCCGCATCTGTGAATATCAAATGATGACTGGAATGGATATTTTTAATTTCTTCATGAGCTGTGGGCATCACTGGCAAGGCCAGGATTTATTGACCATCCCGAGTTGCGCTTGAGAATTTGATGGGGAGCCAACTGAGTGGTTGGCGAGACCATTTCAGCAGGCAGTTCAGAGTCAGCCACTTTGCTGTCTGGCTGGAGTCACATACAGGCTGGACCAAGTAAAAGATAGCAGATTCCCTTCGTTTAAGGACATTAATGAACCAGATGGCTTTTTACAGTAATCCTATAGTTTCATGATCACTATCACAGATACTAGTTTTTTATTCCAGATTTTATTTAATTAATTGAATTTAAATGCTCTAGCTTCCTCATGAGATCATTACTTCAGAGCTCTGGATTACTCATCCAGTAACATAGCCACTGTGCTACCGTATGATGCGCTTGTGGTTCAATAGCCTGCCAACAATTACAGTGCTTGCTCACTTAGAAAGAAAAGCTGGCAACGCCTATGATATTGCACCCAATCATGAGCAGTGGAGATGGGGCTATAATTACTGGCAAGCTGCAATATGTCCATTGTACTAATATTAATAATATAATCCCTGAACAATTGGAAAGTTAATTAAAATTTTTGTTTTTTTACCTTTCTGTAAGTCTGCTACGTACTTAATACATATTTTAATTAAAATCTTTGCACGTTCTCAATAGCATTCTACAAACGGATTAGTAGGTCATTTATTTGTGCTTAGACATCACTGTCAGAGTTCACAACTGCCATCTAACTTTTGGAACCGTTGTATTTTTTTTTTAATGATTTTCTTCCCTCCTAAAGGAGTTGACTGTTCAATGAGGTAGTCTGGAAAAGTGTATTTATGTGTGAGTTTTGACAATGAGTCTTGACCACAGGGGCAACTTGAGCCCAGCCATGTTCTCGCTGAACAGACACACACAGACACTCTCTACAGGGTTGGGGGGTCAGGACGGCATGGGGGCGGTGGTAATGTTGGAAATCAAACAAAGACAAGAACCCAGCCGGATTGTCCTCTTCCTTACCCAGTGGTGAAGAGGCTAATTGAACATTCCCACCACTGCTAAGGCTAAATAATTCAGTACGGATCAGCAATACACTGGAGACCTCTCAGGTCAGTATTACTCAGCTACACACTGGGTAAACTCACTGAAACACCAGGTTGGAGTAGGCTGCATATTTCAGTTTTAAGCTTAGAATCATTGATATCTTTAAGTTGCTGCCGACTTATGCGGTGGGCCCTCATTCAGGATTGGGAACTGGATCAATTCCTAATACTGCAAGTAGTAGATAAGGAATCAGAGTAGGATTGCAACCTGTTTTATGGTAAGACTGCCTAAGAATTTCTATAATGTAGACCAGAGACCGAAATAGGTATTAGATATGGGATGAAGTGTGACGCACGTTCTGAGCGTTAATTTCATAAGACTGCTGTTTCTGCGGAGCCTCACTAGATGGACGTGTGGTTTGGAGATGCAGTCATAACTGAACAGACCCAATCCTGCAAATTACATTTTCTTCACTAGCAAAATAAAAAATGAAAACAGCAATTTTAAGAAGTTCCACTGATGGTACCGAGTGCAGGCCAGAGCATAAGGGCTACAACATTACAGCTTTATCTCTGACCCACTTTCCCTTCTAGTGAGACTTCATGCTGGCTGTAGAGTGACTTCTCAAAACTCAAAATAGTCTCATGATTGTTCAGCTCCTTATCTGGTTTTAGAAAAGGTGCAACATCATATTTGAGTGATGAGTATGATAAAGGGAGCTCAGATGGGTTCTAAAACAGGAACTGGAGAATTCAGCAAAGTTTAACTCCATGGTCTTGCCTACTTATTTCATCTGATAAATCACAAGTTTGCAGTGGCCAAGAGGCAGAACAGCAGAGAGGATAAAAGGAGTGGGAAGAGCAGTGACAGGCAGACCAGCAGAGAGGATAAAAGGAGTGGGAACAGCAGTGAGAGGCAGACCAGCAGAGAGGATAAAAGAGGTGGGAACAGCAGTGAGAGGCAGACCAGCAGAGAGGATAAAAGAAGTGGGAACAGCTGTGAGAGGCAGACCAACAGAGAGGACAAAAGGAGCAGGAACATCAGTGAGAGGCAGACCAGCAGAGAGGATAAAAGAGGTGGGAACAGCAGTGAGAGGCAGACCAGCAGAGAGGATAAAAGAGGTGGGAACAGCAGTGAGAGGCAGAGCAGCAGAGAGGATAAAAGGAGTGGGAGCAGCAGTGAGAGGCCGACCAGCAGAAAGGATAAAAGGAGTGGGAACAGCAGTGAGAGGCAGACCAGCAGATAGGATAAAAGGAGCGGGAACAGCAGAGAGGCAGACCAACAGAGAGGATAAAGGGAGTGGGAGCAGCAGTGAGAGGCAGACCAGCAGAGAGGATAAAAGGAGCGGGAACAGCAGTGAGAGGCAGACCAGCAGAGAGGATAAAAGGAGCGTGAACAGCAGTGAGGGGCAGACAAGCAGAGTGGATAAAAGGAGCAGGAACAGCAGTGAAAGGCAGACCAGCAGAGAGGATAAAAGAAGTGGGAACAACATCGGGAGGCAGACCAGCAGAGAGGATAAAAGAAGTGGGAACAGCTGTGAGAGGCAGAGCAGCAGAGATGATAAAAGGAGCGGGAACAGCAGTGAGAGGCAGACCAGCAGACAGGATAAAAGGAGCCGGAACAACATCGGGAGGCAGACCAGCAGAGAGGATAAAAGAAGTGGGAACAGCAGTGAGAGGCAGACCAGCAGAGAGGATAAAAGAGGTGGGAACAGCAGTGAGAGGCAGACCAGCAGAGAGGATAAAAGAAGTGGGAACAGCTGTGAGAAGCAGACCAGCAGAGAGGATAAAAGGAGCAGGAACATCAGTGAGAGGCAGACCAGCAGAGAGGATAAAAGAGGTGGGAACAGCAGTGAGAGGCAGACCAGCAGAGAGGATAAAAGAGGTGGGAACAGCTGTGAGAGGCAGAGCAGCAGAGAGGATAAAAGAGGTGGGAACAGCAGTGAGAGGCAGACCAGCAGAGAGGATAAAAGAGGTGGGAACAGCTGTGAGAGGCAGACCAGCAGAGAGGATAAAAGAAGTGGGAACAGCTGTGAGAGGCAGACCAGCAGAGAGGATAAAAGGAGCAGGAACATCAGTGAGAGGCAGACCAGCAGACAGGTTAAAAGAGGTGGGAACAGCAGTGAGAGGCAGACCAGCAGAGAGGATAAAAGAGGTGGGAACAGCTGTGAGAGGCAGAGCAGCAGAGAGGATAAAAGGAGTGGGAACAGAAGTGAGAGGCAGACCAGCAGAGAGCATAAAAGGAGCGGGAAAAGCAGAGAGGCAGACCAACAGAGAGGATAAAGGGAGTGGGAGCAGCAGTGAGAGGCAGACCAGCAGAGAGGATAAAAGGAGCGGGAAAAGCAGTGAGAAGCAGACCAGCAGAGAGGATAAAAGGAGCGTGAACAGCAGTGAGAGGCAGACCAGCAGAGAGGATAAAAGAAGTGGGAACAGCTGTGAGAGGCAAACCAGCAGACAGGATAAAAGGAGTGGGAACAGAAGTGAGAGGCAGACCAGCAGAGAGGATAAAAGGAGCAGGAAAAGCAGAGAGGCAGACCAACAGAGAGGATAAAGGGAGTGGGAGCAGCAGTGAGAGGCAGACCAGCAGAGAGGATAAAAGGAGCAGGAACATCAGTGAGAGGCAGACCAGCAGAGAGGATAAAAGAGGTGGGAACAGCAGTGAGAGGCAGACCAGCAGAGAGGATAACAGAGGTGGGAACAGCTGTGAGAGGCAGAGCAGCAGAGAGGATAAAAGGAGCGTGAACAGCAGTGAGAGGCAGACCAGCAGAGAGGATAAAAGAAGTGGGAACAGCTGTGAGAGGCAAACCAGCAGAGAGGATAAAAGGAGTGGGAGCAGCAGTGAGAGACCGACCAGCAGAGAGGATAAAAGGAGTGGGAACAGCAGTGAGAGGCAGACCAGCAGAGAGGATAAAAGGAGCGGGAACAGCAGAGAGGCAGACCAACAGAGAGGATAAAGGGAGTGGGAGCAGCAGTGAGAGGCCGACCAGCAGAGAGGATAAAAGGAGCGGGAACAGCAGTGAGAGGCAGACCAGCAGAGAGGATAAAAGGAGCGTGAACAGCAGTGAGGGGCAGACGAGCAGAGAGGATAAAAGGAGCGGGAACAGCAGTGAAAGGCAGACCAGCAGAGAGGATAAAAGAAGTGGGAACAACATCGGGAGGCAGACCAGCAGAGAGGATAAAAGAAGTGGGAACAGCAGTGAGAGGCAGAGCAGCAGAGATGATAAAAGGAGTGGGAACAGCAGTGAGATGCAGACCAGCAGACAGGATAAATGGAGTGGGAACAACATCGGGAGGCAGACCAGCAGAGAGGATAAAATGAGTGGGAAGAGCAGTGAGAGGCAGACCAGCAGAGAGGATAAAATGAGTGGGAAGAGCAGTGAGAGGCAGACCAGCAGAGAGGATAAAAGAAGTGGAACAACATCGGGAGGCAGACCAGCAGAGAGGATAAAAGGAGCGGGAACAGCAGTGAGAGGCAGACCAGCAGAGAGGATAAAAGAAGAGGGAACATCGGGAGGCAGACCAGCAGACAGGATAAAAGGAGCGGGAACAACATCGGGAGGCAGACCAGCAGAGAGGATAAAAGAAGTGGGAACACCACTGAGAGGCAAACCAGCAGAGAATAAAAGAAGTGGGAACAGCAGTGAGAGGCAAACCAGCAGAGAGAATAAAAGGAGCGGGAACAGCAGTGAGCGGCAAACCAGCAGAGAGGATCAAAGGAGCAGGAAGAGCAGTGAGAGGCAGACCAGCAGAGAGGATAAAAGGAGCAGGAAGAGCAGTGAGAGGCAGACCAGCAGAGAGGATAAAAGGAGTGGTAACAGCAGTGAGAGGCAGACCAGCAGAGAGAATAAAAGGAGCGGGAAGAGCAGTGAGCGGCAAACCAGCAGAGAGGATAAAAGAGCAGGAAGAGCAGTGAGAGGCAGACCAGCAGAGAGGATAAAAGGAGTGGGAAGAGCAGTGAGAGGTAGGTCAGCAGACAGGATAAAAGGAGTGGGAACAGCAGTGAGAGGTAGACCAGCAGGGAGGATAAAAGGAGTGGGAACAACATCGGGAGGCAGACCAGCAGAGAGGATAAAATGAGCGGGAACAGCAGTGAGAGGCAGAGCAGCAGAGAGGATAAAAGGAGTGGGAAGAGCAGTGAGAGGCAGACTAGCAGAAGAGGATAAAAGAAGTGGGAACAGCAGTGAGAGGCAGACCAGCAGAGGAAAAAAGTAGTGGGAACAGCAGTGAGAGGCACACCAGCAGAGAGGATAAAAGAAGTGGGAACAGCAGTGTGAGGCAGACTAGCAGAGAGGATAAAAGGAGCGGGAACAGCAGAGAGGTAGACCAGCAGAGAGGATAAAAGAAGTGGGAACAACATCGGGAGACAGACCAGCAGAGAGGATAAAAGGAGTGGTAACAGCAGTGAGAGGCAGACCAGCAGAGAGAATAAAAGGAGCGGGAACAGCAGTGAGAGGCAAACCAGCAGAGAGGATAAAAGAAGTGGGAAGAGCAGTGAGAGGCAGACTGGCAGAGAGGATAAAAGGAGCGGGAACAGCAGTGAGAGGCAAACCAGCAGAGAGGATAAAAGAAGTGGGAACAGCAGTGAGAGGTAGACCAGCAGAGAGGATAAAAGAAGTGGGAACAACATCGGGAGGCAGACCAGCAGAGAGGATAAAAGAAGTGGGAACAGCAGTGAGAGGTAGACCAGTAGAGAGGATAAAAGAAGTGGGAACAACATCGAGAGGCAGACCAGCAGAGAGGATAAAAGGAGTGGTAACAGCAGTGAGGCAGACCAGCAGAGAGAATAAAAGGAGCGGGAACAGCAGTGAGAGGCAAACCAGCAGAGAGGATAAAAGGAGCAGGAAGATCAGTGAGAGGCAGACCAGCAGAGAGGATAAAAGAAGTGGGAAGAGCAGTGAGAGGCAGACCAGCAGAGAGGATAAAAGAAGTGGGAACATCGGGAGGCAGACCAGCAGAGAGGATAAAAGAAGTGGGAACAGCAGTGAGAGGCAGACCAGCAGAGAGGATAAAATGAGCGGGAACAGCAGTGAGAGGCAAACCAGCAGAGGATAAAAGAAGTGGGAACAGCAAAGAGAGGCAAACCAGCAGAGGATAAAAGAAGTGGGAACAGCAGTGAGAGGCAAACCAGCAGAGGATAAAAGAAGTGGGAAGAGCAGTGAGAGGCAAACCAGCAGAGAGAATAAAAGGAGTGGGAACAGCAGTGAGAGGCAGAGCAGCAGAGAGGATAAAAGGAGTGAGAACAGCAGTGAGAGATAACCAGCAGAGGATAAAAGAAGTGGGAACAGCAGTGAGAGGCAGACCAGCAGAGAGGATAAAAGGAGTGGGAAGAGCAGTGAGAGGTAGGTCAGCAGACAGGATAAAAGGAGTGGGAACAGCAGTGAGTGGCAGACCAGCAGGGAGGATAAAAGGAGTGGGAACGACATCGGGAGGCAGACCAGCAGAGAGGATAAAATGAGCGGGAACAGCAGTGAGAGGCAGAGCAGCAGAGAGGATAAAAGGAGTGGGAAGAGCAGTGAGAGGCAGACTAGCAGAGAGGATAAAAGAAGTGGGAACAGCAGTGAGAGGCAGACCAGCAGAGGAAAAAAGTAGTGGGAACAGCAGTGAGAGGCACACCAGCAGAGAGGATAAAAGAAGTGGGAACAGCAGTGTGAGGCAGACTAGCAGAGAGGATAAAAGGAGCGGGAACAGCAGAGAGGTAGACCAGCAGAGAGGATAAAAGAAGTGGGAACAACATCGGGAGACAGACCAGCAGAGAGGATAAAAGGAGTGGTAACAGCAGTGAGAGGCAGACCAGCAGAGAGAATAAAAGGAGCGGGAACAGCAGTGAGAGGCAAACCAGCAGAGAGGATAAAAGAAGTGGGAACAGCAGTGAGAGGCAGACCAGCAGAGAGGATAAAAGGAGTGGGAAGAGCAGTGAGAGGTAGGTCAGCAGACAGGATAAAAGGAGTGGGAACAGCAGTGAGTGGCAGACCAGCAGGGAGGATAAAAGGAGTGGGAACGACATCGGGAGGCAGACCAGCAGAGAGGATAAAATGAGCGGGAACAGCAGTGAGAGGCAGAGCAGCAGAGAGGATAAAAGGAGTGGGAAGAGCAGTGAGAGGCAGACTAGCAGAGAGGATAAAAGAAGTGGGAACAGCAGTGAGAGGCAGACCAGCAGAGGAAAAAAGTAGTGGGAACAGCAGTGAGAGGCACACCAGCAGAGAGGATAAAAGAAGTGGGAACAGCAGTGTGAGGCAGACTAGCAGAGAGGATAAAAGGAGCGGGAACAGCAGAGAGGTAGACCAGCAGAGAGGATAAAAGAAGTGGGAACAACATCGGGAGACAGACCAGCAGAGAGGATAAAAGGAGTGGTAACAGCAGTGAGAGGCAGACCAGCAGAGAGAATAAAAGGAGCGGGAACAGCAGTGAGAGGCAAACCAGCAGAGAGGATAAAAGAAGTGGGAAGAGCAGTGAGAGGCAGACTGGCAGAGAGGATAAAAGGAGCGGGAACAGCAGTGAGAGGCAAACCAGCAGAGAGGATAAAAGAAGTGGGAACAGCAGTGAGAGGTAGACCAGCAGAGAGGATAAAAGAAGTGGGAACAACATCGGGAGGCAGACCAGCAGAGAGGATAAAAGAAGTGGGAACAGCAGTGAGAGGTAGACCAGTAGAGAGGATAAAAGAAGTGGGAACAACATCGAGAGGCAGACCAGCAGAGAGGATAAAAGGAGTGGTAACAGCAGTGAGGCAGACCAGCAGAGAGAATAAAAGGAGCGGGAACAGCAGTGAGAGGCAAACCAGCAGAGAGGATAAAAGGAGCAGGAAGATCAGTGAGAGGCAGACCAGCAGAGAGGATAAAAGAAGTGGGAAGAGCAGTGAGAGGCAGACCAGCAGAGAGGATAAAAGAAGTGGGAACATCGGGAGGCAGACCAGCAGAGAGGATAAAAGAAGTGGGAACAGCAGTGAGAGGCAGACCAGCAGAGAGGATAAAATGAGCGGGAACAGCAGTGAGAGGCAAACCAGCAGAGGATAAAAGAAGTGGGAACAGCAAAGAGAGGCAAACCAGCAGAGGATAAAAGAAGTGGGAACAGCAGTGAGAGGCAAACCAGCAGAGGATAAAAGAAGTGGGAAGAGCAGTGAGAGGCAAACCAGCAGAGAGAATAAAAGGAGTGGGAACAGCAGTGAGAGGCAGAGCAGCAGAGAGGATAAAAGGAGTGAGAACAGCAGTGAGAGATAACCAGCAGAGGATAAAAGAAGTGGGAACAGCAGTGAGAGGCAGACCAGCAGAGAGGATAAAAGGAGTGGGAAGAGCAGTGAGAGGTAGGTCAGCAGACAGGATAAAAGGAGTGGGAACAGCAGTGAGAGGCAGACCAGCAGGGAGGATAAAAGGAGTGGGAAAGACATCGGGAGGCAGACCAGCAGAGAGGATAAAATGAGCGGGAACAGCAGTGAGAGGCAGAGCAGCAGAGAGGATAAAAGGAGTGGGAAGAGCAGTGAGAGGCAGACTAGCAGAGAGGATAAAAGAAGTGGGAACAGCAGTGAGAGGCAGAACAGCAGAGGAAAAAAGTAGTGGGAACAGCAGTGAGAGGCACACCAGCAGAGAGGATAAAAGAAGTGGGAACAGCAGTGTGAGGCAGACTAGCAGAGAGGATAAAAGCAGTGGGAACAGCAGTGAGAGGTAGACCAGCAGAGAGGATAAAAGAAGTGGGAACAACATCGGGAGGCAGACCAGCAGAGAGGATAAAAGGAGTGGTAACAGCAGTGAGAGGCAGACCAGCAGAGAGGATAAAAGGAGCGGGAACAGCAGTGAGAGGCAAACCAGCAGAGAGGATAAAAGAAGTGGGAACAGCAGTGAGAGGCAGACTAGCAGAGAGGATAAAAGGAGCGGGAACAGCAGTGAGAGGCAAACCAGCAGAGAGGATAAAAGAAGTGGGAACAGCAGTGAGAGGTAGACCAGCAGAGAGGATAAAAGAAGTGGGAACAACATCGGGAGGCAGAGCAGCAGAGAGGATAAAAGGAGTGGTAACAGCAGTGAGGCAGACCAGCAGAGAGAATAAATGGAGCGGGAACAGCAGTGAGAGGCAAACCAGCAGAGAGGATAAAAGGAGCAGGAAGATCAGTGAGAGGCAGACCAGCAGAGAGGATAAAAGAAGTGGGAAGAGCAGTGAGAGGCAGACCAGCAGAGAGGATAAAAGAAGTGGGAACATCGGGAGGCAGACCAGCAGAGAGGATAAAAGAAGTGGGAACAGCAGTGAGAGGCAGACCAGCGGAGAGGATAAAATGAGCGGGAACAGCAGTGAGAGGCAAACCAGCAGAGGATAAAAGAAGTGGGAACAGCAAAGAGAGGCAAACCAGCAGAGGATAAAAGAAGTGGGAACAGCAGTGAGAGGCAAACCAGCAGAGGATAAAAGAAGTGGGAAGAGCAGTGAGAGGCAAACCAGCAGAGAGAATAAAAGGAGTGGGAACAGCAGTGAGAGGGAAACCAGCAGAGGATAAAAGAAGTGGGAACATCAGTGAGAGGCAGACCAGCAGAGAGGATAAAAGGAGTGGGAAGAGCAGTGAGAGGTAGGTCAGCATTCAGGATAAAAGGAGTGGGAACAGCAGTGAGAGGCAGACCAGCAGGGAGGATAAAAGGAGTGGGAACAACATCGGGAGGCAGACCAGCAGAGAGGATAAAATGAGCGGGAACAGCAGTGAGAGGCAGAGCAGCAGAGAGGATAAAAGGAGTGGGAAGAGCAGTGAGAGGCAGACTAGCAGAGAGGATAAAAGAAGTGGGAACAGCAGTGAGAGGCAGACCAGCAGAGAGGATAAAAGAAGTGGGAAGAGCAGTGAGAGGCAGACTAGCAGCGAGGATAAAAGGAGCGGGAACAGCAGTGAGAGGCAAACCAGCAGAGAGGATAAAAGAAGTGGGAACAGCAGTGAGAGGCAGACTAGCAGAGAGGATAAAAGAAGTGGGAACAGCAGTGAGAGGCAAACCAGCAGAGAGGATAAAAGAAGTGGGAAGAGCAGTGAGAGGCAAACCAGCAGAGAGAATAAAAGGAGCGGGAACAGCAGTGAGAGGCAGACCAGCAGACAGGATAAAAGAAGTGGGAACAGCAGTGAGAGGCAGACCAGCAGAGAGGATAAAAGGAGCGGGAACAGCAGTGACAGGTGAACCAGCAGAGAGGATAAAAGAAGTGGCAACAACATCGGGAGGCAGACCAGCAGAGAGGATAAAAGGAGTGGGAAGAGCAGTGAGAGGCAGACCAGCAGAGAGGATAAAATGAGTGGGAAGAGCAGTGAGAGGCAGACCAGCAAAGAGGATAAAAGAAGTGGGAACAGCAGTGAGAAGACCAGCAGAGAGGATAAAAGGAGTGGGAAGAGCAGTGAGAGGTAGACCAGCAGAGAGGATAAAAGAAGTGGGAACAACATCGGGAGGCAGACCAGCAGAGAGGATAAAAGAAGTGGGAACAGCAGTGAGGGGTAGACCAGCAGAGAGGATAAAAGAAGTGGGAACAACATCGGGAGTCAGTCCAGCAGAGAGGATAAAAGGAGTGGTAACAGCAGTGAGAGGCAGACCAGCAGAGAGAATAAAAGGAGCGGGAACAGCAGTGAGAGGCAAACCAGCAGAGAGGATAAAAGGAGCAGGAAGAGCAGTGAGAGGCAGAATAGCAGAGAGGATAAAAGAAGTGGGAAGAGCAGTGAGAGGCAGACCAGCAGAGAGGATAAAAGAAGTGGGAACATCGGGAGGCAGACCAGCAGAGAGGATAAAAGGAGCGGCAACAGCAGTGAGATGCAGACCAGCAGACAGGATAAAAGGAGCGGGAACAACATCGGGAGGCAGACCAGCAGAGAGGATAAAAGAAGTGGGAACAGCAGTGAGAGGCAGACCAGCAGAGAGGAGAAAATGAGCGCGAACAGCAGTGAGAGGCAAACCAGCAGAGGATAAAAGAAGTGGGAACAGCAAAGAGAGGCAGACCAGCAGAGAGGATAAAATGAGCGCGAACAGCAGTGAGAGGCATACCAGCAGAGGATAAAGGAAGTGGGAACAGCAAAGAGAGGCAAACCAGCAGAGGATAAAAGAAGTGGGAACAGCAAAGAGAGGCAAACCAGCAGAGGATAAAAGAAGTGGGAACAGCAGTGAGAGGCAAACCAGCAGAGGATAAAAGAAGTGGGAACAGCAAAGAGAGGCAAACCAGCAGAGGATAAAAGAAGTGGGAACAGCAGTGAGAGGCAAACCAGCAGAGCATAAAAGAAGTGGGAAGAGCAGTGAGAGGCAAACCAGCAGAGAGAATAAAAGGAGCGGGAACAGCAGTGAGAGGCAGACCAGCAGACAGGATAAACAGAAGTGGGAACAGCAGTGAGAGGCAGACTAGCAGGGAGGATAAAAGGAGCGGGAACAGCAGTGACAGGTGAACCAGCAGAGAGGATAAAAGAAGTGGCAACAACATCGGGAGGCAGACCAGCAGAGAGGATAAAAGGAGTGGGAAGAGCAGTGAGAGGCAGACCAGCAAAGAGGATAAAAGAAGTGGGAACAGCAGTGAGAAGAAGACCAGCAGAGAGGATAAAAGGAGTGGGAAGAGCAGTGAGAGGCAGACCAGCAGGGAGGATAAAAGGAGTGGGAACAGCAGTGAGAGGCAGACCAGCAGAGAGGATAAAAGAAGTGGGAACAGCAGTGAGAAGAAGACCAGCAGAGAGGATAAAAGGAGCGGGAACAGCAGTGAGAAGAAGACCAGCAGAGAGGATAAAAGAAGTGGGAACAACATCGGGAGGCAGACCAGCAGAGAGGATAAAAGGAGTGGTAACAGCAGTGAGAGGCAGACCAGCAGAGAGAATAAAAGGAGCGGGTACTGCAGTGAGAGGCAGACTGGCAGCGAGGATAAAAGGAGCGGGAACAGCAGTGAGAGGCAAACCAGCAGAGAGGATAAAAGAAGTAGGAACAGCAGTGAGAGGCAGACTAGCAGAGAGGATAAAAGAAGTGGGAACAGCAGTGAGAGGCAAACCAGCAGAGAGGATAAAAGAAGTGGGAAGAGCAGTGAGAGGCAAACCAGCAGAGAGAATAAAAGGAGCGGGAACAGCAGTGAGAGGCAGACCAGCAGACAGGATAAAAGAAGTGGGAACAGCAGTGAGAGGCAGACCAGCAGAGAGGATAAAAGGAGCGGGAACAGCAGTGACAGGTGAACCAGCAGAGAGGATAAAAGAAGTGGCAACAACATCGGGAGGCAGACCAGCAGAGAGGATAAAAGGAGTGGGAAGAGCAGTGAGAGGCAGACCAGCAGAGAGGATAAAAGGAGTGGGAAGAGCAGTGAGAGGCAGACCAGCAAAGAGGATAAAAGAAGTGGGAACAGCAGTGAGAAGACCAGCAGAGAGGATAAAAGGAGTGGGAAGAGCAGTGAGAGGTAGACCAGCAGAGAGGATAAAAGAAGTGGGAACAACATCGGGAGGCAGACCAGCAGAGAGGATAAAAGAAGTGGGAACAGCAGTGAGGGGTAGACCAGCAGAGAGGATAAAAGAAGTGGGAACAACATCGGGAGTCAGTCCAGCAGAGAGGATAAAAGGAGTGGTAACAGCAGTGAGAGGCAGACCAGCAGAGAGAATAAAAGGAGCGGGAACAGCAGTGAGAGGCAAACCAGCAGAGAGGATAAAAGGAGCAGGAAGAGCAGTGAGAGGCAGAATAGCAGAGAGGATAAAAGAAGTGGGAAGAGCAGTGAGAGGCAGACCAGCAGAGAGGATAAAAGAAGTGGGAACATCGGGAGGCAGACCAGCAGAGAGGATAAAAGGAGCGGCAACAGCAGTGAGATGCAGACCAGCAGACAGGATAAAAGGAGCGGGAACAACATCGGGAGGCAGACCAGCAGAGAGGATAAAAGAAGTGGGAACAGCAGTGAGAGGCAGACCAGCAGAGAGGATAAAATGAGCGCGAACAGCAGTGAGAGGCAAACCAGCAGAGGATAAAAGAAGTGGGAACAGCAAAGAGAGGCAGACCAGCAGAGAGGATAAAATGAGCGCGAACAGCAGTGAGAGGCATACCAGCAGAGGATAAAAGAAGTGGGAACAGCAAAGAGAGGCAAACCAGCAGAGGATAAAAGAAGTGGGAACAGCAAAGAGAGGCAAACCAGCAGAGGATAAAAGAAGTGGGAACAGCAGTGAGAGGCAAAGCAGCAGAGGATAAAAGAAGTGGGAACAGCAAAGAGAGGCAAACCAGCAGAGGATAAAAGAAGTGGGAACAGCAGTGAGAGGCAAACCAGCAGAGGATAAAAGAAGTGGGAAGAGCAGTGAGAGGCAAACCAGCAGAGAGAATAAAAGGAGCGGGAACAGCAGTGAGAGGCAGACCAGCAGACAGGATAAACAGAAGTGGGAACAGCAATGAGAGGCAGACTAGCAGAGAGGATAAAAGGAGCGGGAACAGCAGTGACAGGTGAACCAGCAGAGAGGATAAAAGAAGTGGCAACAACATCGGGAGGCAGACCAGCAGAGAGGATAAAAGGAGTGGGAAGAGCAGTGAGAGGCAGACCAGCAAAGAGGATAAAAGAAGTGGGAACAGCAGTGAGAAGAAGACCAGCAGAGAGGATAAAAGGAGTGGGAAGAGCAGTGAGAGGCAGACCAGCAGGGAGGATAAAAGGAGTGGGAACAGCAGTGAGAGGCAGACCAGCAGAGAGGATAAAAGAAGTGGGAACAGCAGTGAGAAGAAGACCAGCAGAGAGGATAAAAGGAGTGGGAAGAGCAGTGAGAGGCAGACCAGCAGACAGGATAAAAGGAGCGGGAACTACATCGGGAGGCAGACCAGCATAGGGGTAAAAGAAGTGGGAACAGCAGTGAGAGGCAGACCAGCAGAGAGGATAATAGAAGTTGGAAGAGCAGTGAGAGGCAGACCAGCAGAGAGGATAAAAGAAGTGGGAACAGCAGTGAGAGGCAGACCAGCAGAGAGGATAAAAGGAGCGGGAACAGCAGTGAGAGGCAGACTAGCAGAGAGGATAAAATGAGCGGGAACAGTAGTGTTGAGCAGACCATCAGAGAGGATTAAAGAAGTGGGAAGAGCAGTGAGAGGCAGACCAGCAGAGAGGATAAAAGAAGTGGGAACAGCAGTGAGAGGCAGACCAGCAGAGAGGATAACAGGAGCGGGAACAGCTGTGAGAGGCAGACCAACAGAGAGGATAAAAGAAGTGGGAACAGCAGTGAGAGGCAGACCAGCAGAGAGGATAAAATGAGCGGGAACAGTAGTGTTGAGCAGACCATCAGAGAGGATTAAAGAAGTGGGAACAGCAGTGAGAGGCAGACCAGCAGAGAGGATAAAAGGAGCGGGAACAGCAGTGAGATGCAGACCAGCAGAGAGGATAAAAGAAGTGGGAACAGCAGTGAGAGGCAAACCAGCAGAGAGGATAAAAGAAGTGGGAACAGCAGTGAGAGGCAGACTAGCAGAGAGGATAAAAGAAGTGGGAACAGCAGTGAGAGGCAAACCAGCAGAGAGGATAAAAGAAGTGGGAAGAGCAGTGAGAGGCAAACCAGCAGAAAGAATAAAAGGAGCGGGAACAGCAGTGAGAGGCAGACCAGCAGACAGGATAAAAGAAGTGGGAACAGCAGTGAGAGGCAGACTAGCAGAGAGGACAAAAGGAGCGGGAAGAGCAGTGACAGGTGAACCAGCAGAGAGGATAAAAGAAGTGGCAACAACATCGGGAGGCAGACCAGCAGAGAGGATAAAAGGAGTGGGAAGAGCAGTGAGAGGCAGACCAGCAGAGAGGATAAAAGGAGTGGGAAGAACAGTGAGAGGCAGACCAGCAAAGAGGATAAAAGAAGTGGGAACAGCAGTGAGAAGACCAGCAGAGAGGATAAAAGGAGTGGGAAGAGCAGTGAGAGGTAGACCAGCAGAGAGGATAAAAGAAGTGGGAACAACATCGGGAGGCAGACCAGCAGAGAGGATAAAATAAGTGGGAACAGCAGTGAGGGGTAGACCAGCAGAGAGGATAAAAGAAGTGGGAACAACATCGGGAGTCAGTCCAGCAGAGAGGATAAAAGGAGTGGTAACAGCAGTGAGGCAGACCAGCAGAGAGAATAAAAGGAGCGGGAACAGCAGTGAGAGGCAAACCAGCAGAGAGGATAAAAGGAGCAGGAAGATCAGTGAGAGGCAGACCAGCAGAGAGGATAAAAGAAGTGGGAAGAGCAGTGAGAGGCAGACCAGCAGAGAGGATAAAAGAAGTGGGAACATCGGGAGGCAGACCAGCAGAGAGGATAAAAGAAGTGGGAACAGCAGAGAGGCAGACCAGCAGAGAGGATAAAATGAGCGGGAACAGCAGTGAGAGGCAAACCAGCAGAGGATAAAAGAAGTGGGAACAGCAAAGAGAGGCAAACCAGCAGAGGATAAAAGAAGTGGGAACAGCAGTGAGAGGCAAACCAGCAGAGGATAAAAGAAGTGGGAAGAGCAGTGAGAGGCAAACCAGCAGAGAGAATAAAAGGAGTGGGAACAGCAGTGAGAGGCAGAGCAGCAGAGAGGATAAAAGGAGTGAGAACAGCAGTGAGAGATAACCAGCAGAGGATAAAAGAAGTGCGAACAGCAGTGAGAGGCAGACCAGCAGAGAGGATAAAAGGAGTGGGAAGAGCAGTGAGAGGTAGGTCAGCAGACAGGATAAAAGGAGTGGGAACAGCAGTGAGAGGCAGACCAGCAGGGAGGATAAAAGGAGTGGGAACGACATCGGGAGGCAGACCAGCAGAGAGGATAAAATGAGCGGGAACAGCAGTGAGAGGCAGAGCAGCAGAGAGGATAAAAGGAGTGGGAAGAGCAGTGAGAGGCAGACTAGCAGAGAGGATAAAAGAAGTGGGAACAGCAGTGAGAGGCAGACCAGCAGAGGAAAAAAGTAGTGGGAACAGCAGTGAGAGGCACACCAGCAGAGAGGATAAAAGAAGTGGGAACAGCAGTGTGAGGCAGACGAGCAGAGAGGATAAAAGGAGTGGGAACAGCAGTGAGAGGTAGACCAGCAGAGAGGATAAAAGAAGTGGGAACAACATCGGGAGGCAGACCAGCAGAGAGGATAAAAGGAGTGGTAACAGCAGTGAGCGGCAGACCAGCAGAGAGAATAAAAGGAGCGGGTACAGCAGTGAGAGGCAAACCAGCAGAGAGGATAAAAGAAGTGGGAAGAGCAGTGAGAGGCAGACTGGCAGAGAGGATAAAAGGAGCGGGAACAGCAGTGAGAGGCAAACCAGCAGAGAGGATAAAAGAAGTGGGAACAGCAGTGAGAGGCAGACTAGCAGAGAGGATAAAAGGAGCGGGAACAGCAGTGAGAGGCAAACCAGCAGAGAGGATAAAAGAAGTGGGAACAACATCGGGAGGCAGACCAGCAGAGAGGATAAAAGGAGTGGTAACAGCAGTGAGGCAGACCAGCAGAGAGAATAAATGGAGCGGGAACAGCAGTGAGAGGCAAACCAGCAGAGAGGATAAAAGGAGCAGGAAGATCAGTGAGAGGCAGACCAGCAGAGAGGATAAAAGAAGTGGGAAGAGCAGTGAGAGGCAGACCAGCAGAGAGGATAAAAGAAGTGGGAACATCGGGAGGCAGACCAGCAGAGAGGATAAAAGGAGTGGGAACAGCAGTGAGAGGCAGACCAGCAGAGAGGATAAAATGAGCGGGAACAGCAGTGAGAGGCAAACCAGCAGAGGATAAAAGAAGTGGGAACAGCAAAGAGAGGCAAACCAGCAGAGGATAAAAGAAGTGGGAACAGCAGTGAGAGGCAAACCAGCAGAGGATAAAAGAAGTGGATAGAGCAGTGAGAGGCAAACCAGCAGAGAGAATAAAAGGAGTGGGAACAGCAGTGAGAGGGAAACCAGCAGAGGATAAAAGAAGTGGGAACAGCAGTGAGAGGCAGACCAGCAGAGAGGATAAAAGGAGTGGGAAGAGCAGTGAGAGGTAGGTCAGCATTCAGGATAAAAGGAGTGGGAACAGCAGTGAGAGGCAGACCAGCAGGGAGGATAAAAGGAGTGGGAACAACATCGGGAGGCAGACCAGCAGAGAGGATAAAATGAGCGGGAACAGCAGTGAGAGGCAGAGCAGCAGAGAGGATAAAAGGAGCGGGAAGAACAGTGAGAGGCAGTCTAGCAGAGAGGATAAAAGAAGTGGGAACAGCAGTGAGAGGCAGACCAGCAGAGGAAAAAAGTAGTGTGAACAGCAGTGAGAGGCACACCAGCAGAGAGGATAAAAGAAGTGGGAACAGCAGTGTGAGGCAGACTAGCAGAGAGGATAAAAGGAGCGGGAACAGCAGTGAGAGGTAGACCAGCAGAGAGGATAAAAGAAGTGGGAACAACATCGGGAGGCAGACCAGCAGAGAGGATAAAAGGAGTGGTAACAGCAGTGAGAGGCAGACCAGCAGAGAGAATAAAAGGAGCGGGTACAGCAGTGAGAGGCAAACCAGCAGAGAGGATAAAAGAAGTGGGAAGAGCAGTGAGAGGCAGACTGGCAGCGAGGATAAAAGGAGCGGGAACAGCAGTGAGAGGCAAACCAGCAGAGAGGATAAAAGAAGTGGGAACAGCAGTGAGAGGCAGACTAGCAGAGAGGATAAAAGAAGTGGGAACAGCAGTGAGAGGCAAACCAGCAGAGAGGATAAAAGAAGTGGGAAGAGCAGTGAGAGGCAAACCAGCAGAGAGAATAAAAGGAGCGGGAACAGCAGTGAGAGGCAGACCAGCAGACAGGATAAAAGAAGTGGGAACAGCAGTGAGAGGCAGACCAGCAGAGAGGATAAAAGGAGCGGGAACAGCAGTGACAGGTGAACCAGCAGAGAGGATAAAAGAAGTGGCAACAACATCGGGAGGCAGACCAGCAGAGAGGATAAAAGGAGTGGGAAGATCAGTGAGAGGCAGACCAGCAGAGAGGATAAAAGGAGTGGGAAGAACAGTGAGAGGCAGACCAGCAAAGAGGATAAAAGAAGTGGGAACAGCAGTGAGAAGACCAGCAGAGAGGATAAAAGGAGTGGGAAGAGCAGTGAGAGGTAGACCAGCAGAGAGGATAAAAGAAGTGGGAACAACATCGGGAGGCAGACCAGCAGAGAGGATAAAAGAAGTGGAAACAGCAGTGAGGGGTAGACCAGCAGAGAGGATAAAAGAAGTGGGAACAACATCGGGAGTCAGTCCAGCAGAGAGGATCAAAGGAGTGGTAACAGCAGTGAGAGGCAGACCAGCAGAGAGAATAAAAGGAGCGGGAACAGCAGTGAGAGGCAAACCAGCAGAGAGGATAAAAGGAGCAGGAAGAGCAGTGAGAGGCAGACCAGCAGAGAGGATAAAAGAAGTGGGAAGAGCAGTGAGAGGCAGACCAGCAGAGAGGATAAAAGAAGTGGGAACATCGGGAGGCAGACCAGCAGAGAGGATAAAAGGAGCGGCAACAGCAGTGAGATGCAGACCAGCAGACAGGATAAAAGGAGCGGGAACAACATCGGGAGGCAGACCAGCAGAGAGGATAAAAGAAGTGGGAACAGCAGTGAGAGGCAGACCAGCAGAGAGGATAAAATGAGCGCGAACAGCAGTGAGAGGCAAACCAGCAGTGGATAAAAGAAGTGGGAACAGCAAAGAGAGGCAGACCAGCAGAGAGGATAAAATGAGCGCGAACAGCAGTGAGAGGCATACCAGCAGAGGATAAAAGAAGTGGGAACAGCAAAGAGAGGCAAACCAGCAGAGGATAAAAGAAGTGGGAACAGCAGTGAGAGGCAAATCAGCAGAGGATAAAAGAAGTGGGAACAGCAAAGAGAGGCAAACCAGCAGAGGATAAAAGAAGTGGGAACAGCAAAGAGAGGCAAACCAGCAGAGGATAAAAGAAGTGGGAACAGCAGTGAGAGGCAAACCAGCAGAGGATAAAAGAAGTGGGAACAGCAAAGAGAGGCAAACCAGCAGAGGATAAAAGAAGTGGGAACAGCAGTGAGAGGCAAACCAGCAGAGGATAAAAGAAGTGGGAAGAGCAGTGAGAGGCAAACCAGCAGAGAGAATAAAAGGAGCGGGAACAGCAGTGAGAGGCAGACCAGCAGACAGGATAAAAGAAGTGGGAACAGCAGTGACAGGCAGACTAGCAGAGAGGATAAAAGGAGCGGGAACAGCAGTGAGAGGTAAACCAGCAGAGGATAAAAGAAGTGGGAACAGCAAAGAGAGGCAGACCAGCAGAGAGGATAAAATGAGCGCGAACAGCAGTGAGAGGCATACCAGCAGAGGATAAAAGAAGTGGGAACAGCAAAGAGAGGCAAACCAGCAGAGGATAAAAGAAGTGGGAACAGCAGTGAGAGGCAAATCAGCAGAGGATAAAAGAAGTGGGAACAGCAAAGAGAGGCAAACCAGCAGAGGATAAAAGAAGTGGGAACAGCAAAGAGAGGCAAACCAGCAGAGGATAAAAGAAGTGGGAACAGCAGTGAGAGGCAAACCAGCAGAGGATAAAAGAAGTGGGAACAGCAAAGAGAGGCAAACCAGCAGAGGATAAAAGAAGTGGGAACAGCAGTGAGAGGCAAACCAGCAGAGGATAAAAGAAGTGGGAAGAGCAGTGAGAGGCAAACCAGCAGAGAGAATAAAAGGAGCGGGAACAGCAGTGAGAGGCAGACCAGCAGACAGGATAAAAGAAGTGGGAACAGCAGTGAGAGGCAGACTAGCAGAGAGGATAAAAGGAGCGGGAACAGCAGTGACAGGTGAACCAGCAGAGAGGATAAAAGAAGTGGCAACAACATCGGGAGGCAGACCAGCAGAGAGGATAAAAGGAGTGGGAAGAGCAGTGAGAGGCAGACCAGCAAAGAGGATAAAAGAAGTGGGAACAGCAGTGAGAAGAAGACCAGCAGAGAGGATAAAAGGAGTGGGAAGAGCAGTGAGAGGCAGACCAGCAGGGAGGATAAAAGGAGTGGGAACAGCAGTGAGAGGCAGACCAGCAGAGAGGATAAAAGAAGTGGGAACAGCAGTGAGAAGAAGACCAGCAGAGAGGATAAAAGGAGTGGGAAGATCAGTGAGAGGCAGACCAGCAGAGAGGATAAAAGGAGTGGGAAGAGCAGTGAGAGGCAGACCAGCAAAGAGGATAAAAGAAGTGGGAACAGCAGTGAGAAGACCAGCAGAGAGGATAAAAGGAGTGGGAAGAGCAGTGAGAGGTAGACCAGCAGAGAGGATAAAAGAAGTGGGAACAACATCGGGAGGCAGACCAGCAGAGAGGATAAAAGAAGTGGGAACAGCAGTGAGGGGTAGACCAGCAGAGAGGATAAAAGAAGTGGGAACAACATCGGGAGTCAGTCCAGCAGAGAGGATCAAAGGAGTGGTAACAGCAGTGAGAGGCAGACCAGCAGAGAGAATAAAAGGAGCGGGAACAGCAGTGAGAGGCAAACCAGCAGAGAGGATAAAAGGAGCAGGAAGAGCAGTGAGAGGCAGACCAGCAGAGAGGATAAAAGAAGTGGGAAGAGCAGTGAGAGGCAGACCAGCAGAGAGGATAAAAGAAGTGGGAACATCGGGAGGCAGACCAGCAGAGAGGATAAAAGGAGCGGCAACAGCAGTGAGATGCAGACCAGCAGACAGGATAAAAGGAGCGGGAACAACATCGGGAGGCAGACCAGCAGAGAGGATAAAAGAAGTGGGAACAGCAGTGAGAGGCAGACCAGCAGAGAGGATAAAATGAGCGCGAACAGCAGTGAGAGGCAAACCAGCAGAGGATAAAAGAAGTGGGAACAGCAAAGAGAGGCAGACCAGCAGAGAGGATAAAATGAGCGCGAACAGCAGTGAGAGGCATACCAGCAGAGGATAAAAGAAGTGGGAACAGCAAAGAGAGGCAAACCAGCAGAGGATAAAAGAAGTGGGAACAGCAGTGAGAGGCAAATCAGCAGAGGATAAAAGAAGTGGGAACAGCAAAGAGAGGCAAACCAGCAGAGGATAAAATAAGTGGGAACAGCAAAGAGAGGCAAACCAGCAGAGGATAAAAGAAGTGGGAACAGCAGTGAGAGGCAAACCAGCAGAGGATAAAAGAAGTGGGAACAGCAAAGAGAGGCAAACCAGCAGAGGATAAAAGAAGTGGGAACAGCAGTGAGAGGCAAACCAGCAGAGGATAAAAGAAGTGGGAAGAGCAGTGAGAGGCAAACCAGCAGAGAGAATAAAAGGAGCGGGAACAGCAGTGAGAGGCAGACCAGCAGACAGGATAAAAGAAGTGGGAACAGCAGTGACAGGCAGACTAGCAGAGAGGATAAAAGGAGCGGGAACAGCAGTGAGAGGCAAACCAGCAGAGGATAAAAGAAGTGGGAACAGCAAAGAGAGGCAGACCAGCAGAGAGGATAAAATGAGCGCGAACAGCAGTGAGAGGCATACCAGCAGAGGATAAAAGAAGTGGGAACAGCAAAGAGAGGCAAACCAGCAGAGGATAAAAGAAGTGGGAACAGCAGTGAGAGGCAAATCAGCAGAGGATAAAAGAAGTGGGAACAGCAAAGAGAGGCAAACCAGCAGAGGATAAAAGAAGTGGGAACAGCAAAGAGAGGCAAACCAGCAGAGGATAAAAGAAGTGGGAACAGCAGTGAGAGGCAAACCAGCAGAGGATAAAAGAAGTGGGAACAGCAAAGAGAGGCAAACCAGCAGAGGATAAAAGAAGTGGGAACAGCAGTGAGAGGCAAACCAGCAGAGGATAAAAGAAGTGGGAAGAGCAGTGAGAGGCAAACCAGCAGAGAGAATAAAAGGAGCGGGAACAGCAGTGAGAGGCAGACCAGCAGACAGGATAAAAGAAGTGGGAACAGCAGTGAGAGGCAGACTAGCAGAGAGGATAAAAGGAGCGGGAACAGCAGTGACAGGTGAACCAGCAGAGAGGATAAAAGAAGTGGCAACAACATCGGGAGGCAGACCAGCAGAGAGGATAAAAGGAGTGGGAAGAGCAGTGAGAGGCAGACCAGCAAAGAGGATAAAAGAAGTGGGAACAGCAGTGAGAAGAAGACCAGCAGAGAGGATAAAAGGAGTGGGAAGAGCAGTGAGAGGCAGACCAGCAGGGAGGATAAAAGGAGTGGGAACAGCAGTGAGAGGCAGACCAGCAGAGAGGATAAAAGAAGTGGGAACAGCAGTGAGAAGAAGACCAGCAGAGAGGATAAAAGGAGTGGGAAGAGCAGTGAGAGGCAGACCAGCAGACAGGATAAAAGGAGCGGGAACTACATCGGGAGGCAGACCAGCATAGAGGTAAAAGAAGTGGGAACAGCAGTGAGAGGCAGACCAGCAGAGAGGATAATAGAAGTTGGAAGAGCAGTGAGAGGCAGACCAGCAGAGAGGATAAAAGAAGTGGGAACAGCAGTGAGAGGCAGACCAGCAGAGAGGATAAAAGGAGCGGGAACAGCAGTGAGAGGCAGACTAGCAGAGAGGATAAAATGAGCGGGAACAGTAGTGTTGAGCAGACCATCAGAGAGGATTAAAGAAGTGGGAACAGCAGTGAGAGGCAGACCAGCAGAGAGGATAACAGGAGCGGGAACAGCTGTGAGAGGCAGACCAACAGAGAGGATAAAAGAAGTGGGAACAGCAGTGAGAGGCAGACCAGCAGAGAGGATAAAATGAGCCGGAACAGTAGTGTTGAGCAGACCATCAGAGAGGATTAAAGAAGTGGGAACAGCAGTGAGAGGCAGACCAGCAGAGAGGATAAAAGGAGCGGGAACAGCAGTGAGATGCAGAGCAGCAGAGAGGATAAAAGAAGTGGGAACAGCAGTGAGAGGCAAACCAGCAGAGAGGATAAAAGAAGTGGGAACAGCAGTGAGAGGCAGACTAGCAGAGAGGATAAAAGAAGTGGGAACAGCAGTGAGAGGCAAACCAGCAGAGAGGATAAAAGAAGTGGGAAGAGCAGTGAGAGGCAAACCAGCAGAAAGAATAAAAGGAGCGGGAACAGCAGTGAGAGGCAGACCAGCAGAGAGGACAAAAGGAGCGGGAACAGCAGTGACAGGTGAACCAGCAGAGAGGATAAAAGAAGTGGCAACAACATCGGGAGGCAGACCAGCAGAGAGGATAAAAGGAGTGGGAAGAGCAGTGAGAGGCAGACCAGCAAAGAGGATAAAAGAAGTGGGAACAGCAGTGAGAAGACCAGCAGAGAGGATAAAAGGAGTGGGAAGAGCAGTGAGAGGTAGACCAGCAGAGAGGATAAAAGAAGTGGGAACAACATCGGGAGGCAGACCAGCAGAGAGGATAAAAGAAGTGGGAACAGCAGTGAGGGGTAGACCAGCAGAGAGGATAAAAGAAGTGGGAACAACATCGGGAGTCAGTCCAGCAGAGAGGATAAAAGGAGTGGTAACAGCAGTGAGAGGCAGACCAGCAGAGAGAATAAAAGGAGCGGGAACAGCAGTGAGAGGCAAACCAGCAGAGGATAAAAGGAGCAGGAAGAGCAGTGAGAGGCAGACCAGCAGAGAGGATAAAAGAAGTGGGAAGAGCAGTGAGAGGCAGACCAGCAGAGAGGATAAAAGAAGTGGGAACAACATCGGGAGGCAGACCAGCAGAGAGGATAAAAGAAGTGGGAACAGCAGTGAGGGGTAGACCAGCAGAGAGGATAAAAGAAGTGGGAACAACATCGGGAGTCAGTCCAGCAGAGAGGATAAAAGGAGTGGTAACAGCAGTGAGAGGCAGACCAGCAGAGAGAATAAAAGGAGCGCGAACAGCAGTGAGAGGCAAACCAGCAGAGGATAAAAGAAGTGCGAACAGCAAAGAGAGGCAAACCAGCAGAGGATAAAAGAAGTGGGAACAGCAAAGAGAGGCAAACCAGCAGAGGATAAAAGAAGTGGGAACAGCAGTGAGAGGCAAACCAGCAGAGGATAAAAGAAGTGGGAAGAGCAGTGAGAGGCAAACCAGCAGGGAGAATAAAAGGAGCGGGAACAGCAGTGAGAGGCAGACCAGCAGACAGGATAAAAGAAGTGGGAACAGCAGTGAGAGGCAGACTAGCAGAGAGGATAAAAGGAGCGGGAACAGCAGTGACAGGTGAACCAGCAGAGAGGATAAAAGAAGTGGCAACAACATCAGGAGGCAGACCAGCAGAGAGGATAAAAGGAGTGGGAAGAGCAGTGAGAGGCAGACCAGCAAAGAGGATAAAAGAAGTGGGAACAGCAGTGAGAAGAAGACCAGCAGAGAGGATAAAAGGAGTGGGAAGAGCAGTGAGAGGCAGACCAGCAGGGAGGATAAAAGGAGTGGGAACAGCAGTGAGAGGCAGACCAGCAGAGAGGATAAAAGAAGTGGGAACAGCAGTGAGAAGAAGACCAGCAGAGAGGATAAAAGGAGTGGGAAGAGCAGTGAGAGGCAGACCAGCAGACAGGATAAAAGGAGCGGGAACTACATCAGGAGGCAGACCAGCATAGAGGTAAAAGAAGTGGGAACAGCAGTGAGAGGCAAACCAGCAGAGGATAAAAGAAGTGGGAAGAGCAGTGAGAGGCAAACCAGCAGGGAGAATAAAAGGAGCGGGAACAGCAGTGAGAGGCAGACCAGCAGACAGGATAAAAGAAGTGGGAACAGCAGTGAGAGGCAGACTAGCAGAGAGGATAAAAGGAGCGGGAACAGCAGTGACAGGTGAACCAGCAGAGAGGATAAAAGAAGTGGCAACAACATCAGGAGGCAGACCAGCAGAGAGGATAAAAGGAGTGGGAAGAGCAGTGAGAGGCAGACCAGCAAAGAGGATAAAAGAAGTGGGAACAGCAGTGAGAAGAAGACCAGCAGAGAGGATAAAAGGAGTGGGAAGAGCAGTGAGAGGCAGACCAGCAGGGAGGATAAAAGGAGTGGGAACAGCAGTGAGAGGCAGACCAGCAGAGAGGATAAAAGAAGTGGGAACAGCAGTGAGAAGAAGACCAGCAGAGAGGATAAAAGGAGTGGGAAGAGCAGTGAGAGGCAGACCAGCAGACAGGATAAAAGGAGCGGGAACTACATCAGGAGGCAGACCAGCATAGAGGTAAAAGAAGTGGGAACAGCAGTGAGAGGCAGACCAGCAGAGAGGATAATAGAAGTTGGAAGAGCAGTGAGAGGCAGACCAGCAGAGAGGATAAAAGAAGTGGGAACAGCAGTGAGAGGCAGACCAGCAGAGAGGATAAAAGGAGCGGGAACAGCAGTGAGAGGCAGACCAGCAGAGAGGATAAAATGAGCGGGAACAATAGTGTTGAGCAGACCATCAGAGAGGATAAAAGAAGTGGGAAGAGCAGTGAGAGGCAGACCAGCAGAGAGGATAAAAGAAGTGGGAACAGCAGTGAGAGGCAGACCAGCAGAGAGGATAACAGGAGTGGGAACAGCTGTGAGAGGCAGACCAACAGAGAGGATAAAAGAAGTGGGAACAGCAGTGAGAGGCAGACCAGCAGAGAGGATAAAATGAGCGGGAACAGTAGTGTTGAGCAGACCATCAGAGAGGATTAAAGAAGTGGGAACAGCAGTGAGAGGCAGACCAGCAGAGAGGATAAAAGGAGCGGGAACAGCAGTGAGATGCAGACCAGCAGAGAGGATAAAAGGAGCGGGAACAGCAGTGAGATGCAGACAAGCAGAGAGGATAAAAGGAGCGGGAACAACATCGGGTGGCAGACCAGCAGAGTGGATCAAAGAAATGGGAAAGGCAGTGAGAGGCAGACCAGCAGAGGATAAAAGAAGTGGGAAGAGCAGTGAGAGGCAAACCAGCAGAGAGAATAAAAGCAGCGGGAACAGCAGTGAGAGGCAAACCAGCAGAGAGGATAAAAGGAGTGGGAAGAGCAGTGAGAGGCAGACCAGCAGAGAGGATATAAGGAGTGGGAAGAGCAGTGAGAGGCAGGCTAGCAGAGACGATAAAAGGAGTGGGAACAGCAGTGAGAGGCAGACCAGCAGTGAGGATAAAAGGAGCGGGAACAACATCGGGAGGCAGACCAGCAGAGAGGATAAAAGGAGTGGGAAGAGCAGTGAGAGGCCGACCAGCAGGGAGGATAAAAGGAGTGGGAAGAACAGTGAGAGGTTGACCAGCAGAGAGGATAAAAGGAGTGAGAGCAGCACTGTGAAGCCGACCAGCAGAGAGGATAAAAGGAGTGGGAACAGCAGTGAGAGGCAGACCAGTGGGGGCAGGTGTGTGGGTTCAGATCTCTCTCACAGCATTCACCAAGAAAAACTTAGTGTGACGTCAGAGAAAGATGGATAAGTGCTGTCGCACAGACTCAGCTGGTGACACCAGCAGCAGTGAAGGATAAAGTGAGAGAGAGAGATCGTGGGGGAGAGAGAACAGACCTGGTTGGAGAGTTGAGGGGATGGAGGTGGCAACCTGGCAGCAGGAAGCAGCGACCTGGAGATGCTCCCTTCACACACCTGGAGGACAAGATTACACCCACGTTTGTGGTGATCTGGGCCCTGCTGGTCAGTGCCTTCAACATTAATAACAAAAACATCAAGAGCTAATGATTAAGGGAATAAACTCAACAAAATCTGGAGCAGAGTCCCATTAGGCGGTTGGTATTTTCCTCAAGTTAGCACCTTCCGGCAACTCCTGCAACCGAATAGGCCCCAAACGTATAGGCTTTCATCTTTCCTCTGGACACCCGCCTACGAGGCCAAGAGAGGGGTGCAGATGTTAGGCAAGTATGTTGTTCCTAAAACCATACCTAGGCTACGCAGTCAACAAAGAAAGGTAAGCTTTCAGCTTGGAGCTGGAATGTGAGGACTGTGTGTCTTGGAATGAACAATGACCCACACTCAACAGCAAGTGTACTCAAGATGGCCCTGATTGACCGTGAACTACACAAGCTTGCTGTCGACACTGCCACTCTACAAGAAACCAGATTAGCTGATGCAGGCTCTCCTTGAGAAGCTAATTACACCTTCTCCTGGCATGAAAAGAGTGCTGGAGATCACAACGAGCATGGTGTAGGCTTTGCAGTGAGCAATCGGCTGACACAGTCAATTGAGCCACCAGTAGCAACCTCAGAGTGTCTCATCTCCCTGTGGCTATCATCCAATGGAGGCACAGACAACATCATATGCGTCTTTGCACCAACTCTGAATGCCAGCATCTCAGGTAAAGAGCATTCCCTAGGTGACGTCCTGAGGAACATCCCAAATGGCGATTCATCCTGGGTGACTTCAACGCGTGTGTTGGGGCAGACAGTGATTCATGGCCAACATGCCTGGGTCGTCATGGGGTGGGTAAGATCAATGATAACGGAAAACGCCTTCTTGAGCTTTGTGCCCTGAATGAACTCTGCATCACCAGCACCTTCTTCCAGGGCAGATATCGCCACAAGGTATCAAGGCATCACCCAAGGTCTGGACATTGGCACCAACTAGACCTAATTATAATAAGGTAGTGCGATCTGCCCAGTGTTCTTCACACCCACAACTACCACAGCTCAGATTGCGACACCCCGACCACTCGCATCAGCAGAATGAAGGTGCACCCTGTGGAAGTTCCACAGCTCCAAACGCAATGGTCCGTCACGTATCAACATCCCTTGCATAAGCAATGATGCCAAACACCAGCACTTCGCACTGTCGCTAGAACGCTTGCTACCCACCAAAGTCTTAATGGGAAGCACCAATGCTGGCATTGGTGAAGCTTGGAAGTCACTAAGTTCAATCATCTATGAAGCAGCAGAAGCATCATTTGGTAATGGCGGAACCCGTTACCAGGACTGGTTTGAGACCCACTCAGCTGAGATGATATCTGTCATTGATACAAAAAACAAAGCCTACATGATGCACAACATAAACTCAACAGCTGAAAGTGGCCAAGACAGCTGTGCAAAGGAGAAGGAGATACTGCGCAAACAAACACTGGATCAACTTATGTGAAGAAATCCAAAATGCATGTGACAAAGGAAATCTACAAGCTATGTTCAAAGGGATCAAGAGAGCGCTTGGTCCTGCCATCATCAAAGTTGCTCCCCTGAAGACAGCATGGTGAAGTACTCACTGACTGAGTAAACAGATGTTCTGCTGGGCTGAACACTACCGTGGACTGTACTCCTGTGAGTCGGGCATCTCCTAGTCCGCGCTTTCCGCTTTCCCACAACTTCCTGTTATGGGGGAGTTAGATGAAGAACCCTCATCACTGGAGCTCGAGAAGGCCATAGATCACCTAGAAACAGAAGGGCACCCTGGCAAGGACGGAATCCCAGCCAAACTGCTCAAGCACGGAAAGTCCTATCCATGACACATCTCTATGACATTTTCCAGCTCGGCTGGAAAGTAGGCTCTGTTCCACAGGAGATGCTTGACACCAAAATCATCACACTATACAAAAACAAAGGCGACAGAGGAGACTGCAACAACTACAGAGGCATCTCACTTCTTGGCAAGCCAGGTAAGACCTTTCTTAGGATCATACTTGAAAGACTCCATTTACTTGCAGACCAAGCATACCTGGAAGTGTAGTGCGGTTTCTGTGCTGGCAGATCTACTGTGGACATGATCTTCTCCATACGCCAGCTACAAGAGAAGTGTAGGGAACAGCGTATACTCCTTTACCTTACTTTAGTGGATCTCACTAAGACATTCAACACCGTCAGCAGAGCAGGGCTCGACAAGATTTTGGGAAAAATTGGCTGTCCACTGAAGCTCCTCAGTCTCATCGCTCCTTCCATGACAACATGCGCTGCGCTATACAGTTTGATGGCTCCACTTCCAACAGCTTCAGTGAAGAATGGAGTGAAACAGGGTTATGTCCTAGCCTCCACTGGTTTGGTATCTTCTTCTCCATGCTCCTGACCTTCGCCTTCCCTGCAGATATGGAAGGAGTCTACTTGCAAACTAGGTCAGACGACAAGTTCTACAATCTATCAAGGCTGAAAGTGAAGACAAAAACACATTGTGTCCTGATCAGAGAACTCCTCTATGCTGATGATGCTGCGCTAGTCGCTCACACGGAAACTCAGCTACAAAGATTCATGGAATGTCTCTCCCATGCCTGTAACTTGTTCTCCTTGACTATAAGTGTCAAGAGAACTGTGGTCATGGGACAAGGTGTTAAATCTTTGCCCCGATCAAACTAAATAACACCCCACTGGAAGTGGTTAGAAACTTCTGTTACCCGACTTGCAAAACGTGCATGGCATAACAGCAAGCCGATCCTTAGGACCAAGCTGATGGTTTATAAGGCCGGTGTTCTCAGCACCTTGCTGTATGGCTGTGAAACATGGGCAACTTACAGCTACCTTTGCTGTCTGTGGCGCATTATGGGTATATCCTGGCAGGACAAAATCACAAATGTAGCAGTCCTCTCAAAGGCAGAGCTCCCAACTGTGTTGGCACTAATCAAACAGAGGAGGCTTCGGTGGATCGGATATGTCCGCAGGATGGAAGACGGTCACATACCCAAGGACCTTCTGTATGGTGAGGTAGCCAGGGTCAGACAACCAGTGGGGCACGCAAAGCTCCGCTTCAAGGATGCTTGCAAGCATAACACGAAGGCCCTAAACGTTGACCATCATACCTGGGAGTCACTAGCTGGCGAAAGAGGGAAATGGCGACACATCTTGTGGACTGGCATGCACTACCACAATGACCAGTTGCTACAGCAGCTTGGAAACAGGCACCAACGCCAAAAACAACAACTCTCAGCATCATTTGGCAGCTTCACGTGCAGCACTTGTGGCAGAACCTGATTCTCAAGGATTGGTCTTCTCAGCCATCAGCAAAGGTGCACCAAGAGAAGACACCCCACCTAAATGGATTGTTTGCTGTGTATCCATCATCTTTCGAAGAATTCCATCAATGGTTACTCTTATTGTAGCTGATGCCATTTTCTGATTTGAGTGTCTGTTTCATAATTCCCTCCCCCACATCCTTCTTTCTCATAGACTGTTATGAACGCTGGACTTTGTAGAATGGTTATGTTTTAAAAACTGTGATCTTTAATGCAGCGTAAAATGGATTTGAAAGAGACATGTGACTTCACACCAAGTCTGCCCAGAGACAAACCTAGGATCTTGGTTACCATGCAAACAAGGAACCCAGGTGAAAAACCCTTTTGAAAGCAGAGTGCAAGGTTGTAACATTTAAAGGACAATGGGTTTTGCTCTTCCAGACTCTCGGATTGTAAACAGAGAGCCAGGGGCTCTAAAAATGCAAATACGTGTTGCAATTGTTAACACCTAGAAAAAAAAGGCGGCCCAGCTTTTGCTGTGGTCAGGCTTATGGACTCTGAATATTGTAAAAGGCAAATAACTATTGATTTTTATTCTGGATCATTTCAACAGGCTTGCCTAAGTCTGGTAGCTTGTAAGGCTGAAAGGAAAACACGAAGACCAGCAGCGGCAGCCTCAAAAGAGAGAAAGAAACAACTGCTCTCAGATCACCAATACAGCAAAAGGCTGCTAAGACTTGAATCCAATTTGAAAGTTGAAGTTTGTGGAGAATAAATGACCAACAGGGTCACCAGAGATTGCCTTACTAACAGAAGACCAGTCAAACTTGCTCGGAAGAGGTGAGCGAAGAGGACGTTGGCTTTGGGAGGGACACTGGGAAATCTAATCCATTGCAACTGGGAGGAATTTGGGACTTTTAACCACAAAGATACCGATTCGATGAGAACACTGTGTAATGTATAAATGTGATGTGGGGTTTTTGAGTATGTTATTAAGTTAATTGGAAGTACCTTTCTCTGCAATTTAGTGTAATAGCTACCTACTAAGTACTGCTGACTTAATGTTGATTGAGTTTAATTGTTATAGTAAAAGCCTTAAAATGTGAAATCTTGTTGTGTAATCCTTTAATTGGTCCGGGGAGTTCATATCTCTTGTTTTAAAGTTAACGGTCTCTACTGAGGTCGTAAGATAAGACATACACATATGCATACAACAACATTAAACCAAATTTTGTACAGGCAAAATTTACATTCAGTTAATTATGCAAAAATATTTTCATATCAGTATTGTTATGAGTTCTGGACTTTGTAGTATTGTTATGTTTTAAAAACTGTGAACCTTAATGCAGTGTAAAATGGACATTCAGAGAAAACATGTGACCTCATACAAAATCTGCCCAGAGACATGCCAAGGTCTGGGTTAACATGAGAACAAGGAACTCATATCAAAGACCCTTTTGAAAGCAGGGTGCAAAATTGTTCCACCGAAAGGACAATGGGTTTTGCTCTCCCAGACTGTAAACAGGGAGCCCAGGGCTCTAAAATGCAGATTTGAATTGCAATTTTTAACAAAGGAAGGCGCAGGTGGTTTTGTTATGGTCAGATTTATGATCTCTGGGAATTGTCAAAGGCAAATGACTACTGACTTTTGAGCTAGATAAATTCAAAAGGATTTCCTAGGTCTGGGGCTGAAAGGAAGGAACAAAGACCAGCAGTCAGTTGCGCAGTCTAAAGAGAGAGAGTAAGAGAGAGAGACACCAATGGGCTGTTTCTCGGGAAACAGCTGCTCTCAGATCGCAGATACAGCGAAAGGCTGCTAAGATTTGAACCTGGTTCAAAGGCTCAAGATTTTTGGAGGAAAAAAGACCAACAGGGTCACCAGAGATTGCCATATTAACAGAATTCCAGTCGAATGTGTTTGGAAGAAGGGAGCAAAGGGGATTTGGCTTTGAGGACACTGGGAGATCCAACCCATTGCAACTGGGAGGAAACGGAAACATAGCAAATAGGAGCAGGAGTAGGCCATTCGGCCCTTTGAGCCTGCTCCGCCATTCATTATGATGTTTAGTTTAGTTTAGTTTAGAGATACAGCACTGAAACAGGCCCTTCGGCCCACCGAGTCTGTGCCGACCATCAACCACCCATTTATACTAATCCTACACTAATTCCATATTCCTACCTGTCCCCACCTGTTCCTATATTTCCCTACCACCTACCTATACTAGGGGCAATTTATAATGGCCAATTAACCTATCAACCAGCAAGTCTTTGGCATGTGGGAGGAAACCGGAGCACCCGGAGGAAACCCACGCAGATGATCATGGATGATCATCCAACTCAGTAACCTGTTCCCGCTTTCACCCCATACCCTTTGATCCCTTTAGACCCAAGAGCTATATCTAACTCCTTCTTGAAAACATACAATGTTTTGGCCTCAACTGCTTTCTGTGGTAACAAATTCCACAGGCTCACCACTCTCTGGGTGAAGAGATTTCTCTTCATCTCAGTCCTGAAAGGTCTACCCTGTATCCCTAGACTATGACCCCTGGTTTTGGACTCCCCCACCATCGGGAACATCCTTCCTGCATCTACCCTGTCAAGTCCTGCTAGAATTTTATAGGTTTCTATGAGATCCCCCCTCACTCTTCTGAACTCCAGCGAATATAATCCTAACCGACTCAATCTCTCCTCATACTTCAGTCCCGCCATCCCAGGAATCAGTCTTGTAAACCTTCGCTGCACTCCTTCTATAGCAAGAACATCCTTCCTCAGATAAGGAGACCAAAACTGCACACAATATTCGAGGTGTGGCCTCACCAAGGCCCTGTATAATTGCAGCAATACATCCCTACTCCTGTACTCGAATCCTCTCGCTATGAAGGCCAACATACCATTTGCCTTTTTTACCGCCTGTTGCACCTGCATGCTTACCTTCAGCGACTGGTGTATGAGAACACCCAGGTCTCACTGCATATTCCCCTCTCTCAGTTTATAGCCGTTCAGATAATAACCTGCCTTCCTGTTTTTGCTACCAAAGTGGATAACCTCACATTTATCCACATTATATCTCATTGAATTTTTGAAGAGGTGACTAAGGTAATGGACAGGGAATGTCTTTGGATGCTATTTACATGGATTTCCAGAAAGCATTTGATAAAGTCCCACATAAGAGACTGTTAACTAAGGTAGAAGCCCATAGAGTTGAGGGCAAATTATTGACATGGTTAGGAAGTTGGTTGAGTGGTAGACGACAGAGAGTGGGGATAATGGGTCAGTACTCCAATTGGCAGGATGTGACTAGTGGTGTCCTGCAGGGATCTGTGTTGGGCCCTCAATTATTCACATTATTCATTAACGACTTGGATGGACCCCACTTTGGCATAGTAAGTCATATATCCAAATTTGCTGATGATACAAAGTTAGCCGGCATTGTGGACAGTCTAGATGATAGCATAAAATTGCAAAGAGACATTGACAGACTAGGTGATTGGGCAAAACTGTGGCAGATGGATTTCAATGTGGGCAAGTGTGAGATTATCCATTTTGGACCAAAAACGGATAGAGCAGGGTACTTTCTAAATGGGAAGAGGTTAAGTACAGTGGATGTCCAAAGAGACTTGGGGTTTCAGGTGCATAGATCTTTAAAATGCCACAAGCAAGTGCAGAAAATAATCAAAAAGGCTAATGGAATGCTAGCCTTTATATCTAGAGGACTGGAGTATAAAAACACAGAGATTATGCTGCAGCTGTACAAAACCCTGGTTAGACCCCACTTGGAGTACTGTGAGCAGTTCTGGGAATCACACCTTAGGAAGGATATACTGGCCTTGGAGGGAGCGCAACGTAGGTTTACAAGAATGATACCTGGACTACAGGGGTTAAGTTACGAGGAGAGATTACACAAATTAGGCCTGTTTTCGCTAGAATTTAGAAAGTTAAGGGGTGATCTGATCGAAGTCTTCAAGATAGTAACAGGAAAAGATAGGCTAGATAAAGATAAACTATTTCCACTGGTTGGAGATTCTAAAACTAGGGGGCATAGTCTAAAAATTAGGACCAGACAATTCAGGAGAGATGTTAGGAAGCACTTCTTCATGCAAAGCTTGGTAGAGGTTTGGAACTCTCTCCCACAAACAGCAGTTGAAGCTAGAACAGTTGTTAATTTTAAATCTGAGACAGATAGATTTTGTTAAGCAAAGATATTCAGGGATATGGGCCAAAGGTAGGTATATGGAGTTAGGCCACGGATTAGCCATGATCTCATTGAATGGCGGGACAGGCTCGAGGGGCTGAATGGCCTACTCCTGTTCCTATCTTCCCATGTTATAGTGCATCTGCCATGCATTAGCCCACTCACTCAACTTGTCCAAATCACCCTGAAGCCTCTCTGCATCCTCCTCACAACTCACCCTCCCACCCAGTTTTGTGTCATCTGCAAATTTGGAGATATTACATTTAGTTCCCTCATCTAAATCATTAATGCATATTGTGAACAGCTGGGTTCCTAGCACCGATCCCCGTGGTACCCCACTAGTCACCGCCTGCCATTCGGAAAAAGACCCATTTATCCCTACTCTTTGCTTCCTGTCTGCCAACCAATTTTCTATCTATCGCAATACACTACCCCCAATCCCATGCTCTTTAATTTTACATGCTAATCTCTTATGTGGGACTTTGTCGAAAGCCTTCTGAAAGTCCAAATATACCACATCCACTGGCTCCCCCTCATCAACTCTGCTAGTTATATCCTCTTTTACATGCAAGGATACCTTTTTTGCTGAGAACACTGTGTAGTGTATAAATGTGGTGTGGGGTTTTCAGGTGTGTTAATAAGTTAATGGGAAATACATTTCTCTGTAATTTAGTATATTAACTACCTACTAATACTGTTTAGTTAATGTTGATTTTGAGTTAAGTTGTTATACTAAAAGTCTTAAAACATGAAATCTTGTGCAATTCTTTAATCGGTCACTGGGAAATTCATATCTCTTGTTTTAAAGTTAGTGATCTCTACTGAGGTTGTAACAGTATATATATATATATATATATATATATTTTTTTTTTACCAGCCATCAATTGTTCCATTGATCAAGGATAGGAAGAATTTAGAAAACAAACCTCAGGCAGCAATGATGGATCGTTCTGAAGCAAGAGGAAACGCATTTCATTCATGTTCAGTTCTTGGAGCTGGTTAAGGCGGATGATTCTCCAGTTGTGAGAGTTATGAATGTCATGGGAATATTTGCAAGTACTGTTGAAAGGAATAAAAAACAACTGTTTCAGGGAAAAAGAGCTTGGACTGGACTTTTATATCACTTCCTTATCAACAGACTATGCCTAGATTTTCTTTCCGATGAGAATCCTTCTAGAACTGAGGCAGTATAAGTTTGCCGCCTGCTCCTTTATTCCAGGTAGTATATCTCTGGTGAACACACTGCAGTATTCTTTCTATTCTTATTGCTGTACCAAGCAGCCTGCCTCAAGGGGCGGAGAATATAGAATATGGCTTCCAATCACATATCCACATGATCAGTAAGACTGCCTATTTCCACCTCTCTAACATTGCCTAACTGCGTTTGTGTGGGGTGGCTGGATGCAATGGAGAAATAGCTTCCTTATATCTGCTAACTCCTGCCATGCCCCTATTCCTGGACCATCGCTCGGCATGTTCTGCCATCCACCTGGGGCACACCACAAAGTGGCACTGGGGTGACGCTGAAGCCTCACATTAAGACTGACGATTTCCCAGAATGGCAAACTCTCAGAACTAAATCATGGATATTGGGTACCAAGGTCTCCGTCACATGTGATATGGTCTTCCTCAGATAATTAACAGAGGTTCTAAGCACATTCGCAAAGGGAGGAAAATCACTGCAGTTGTCACTGGAGGTGTCACATGCTCCAAAATAGACTGCAATTCTGTGAAGCAGGCATACATGTGAGTAATGATCTCTTTCATACTAGCTGTCATACTTGGCTAAACGTTTTGCACAGTCTCAAATATTTCAATAAATGGACCATGCTCAGAAAGTTGGATTTTTTGTGAGTTAGGTCCTGGATATCACCAATGCCCACCATGCAGCATTTGAGGGAAGTCTGGCATTACCCCTACAGCCAACCCTTTCCTGTTCCTCTACTGCCAACTCCACGTGCTCATCCTCACTTACGCACTCCAGCCAAAGCTCTTTGCTTTAATTCTGTTCCTACATTTGATTCCACTGGACTGGATATCCTGATGCTTGCTGCAGTTGGAGTGCACCACACAGTTTGATGTGCGTCAAATACCCCCCACAGCCTCAGACCCTGCAATCCACTGGTGAAGCTGCAAGATAGGGCTACACGTACGGTAAACAGTGAAGACAGGATGGCATGGATAGAGATAAGTGATCCCACAAACAACGGAACTGATCAAAAGCAAAATACCGCAGATGTTAGAAATCTGAAATAAAACCAGGAAATGCTGAAAATGCTGAGTAGGTCTGGCATCATCTGTGGAGCAAGAAACAGAGCTAAGGTTTCAGGTCGGTCACCTTTCGTCACAACTGATCTGATCAAAGCTCTGCAGACCTGTCACATCCTGCTATGACTGGTGGTGGCAATTAAACAACTAACGAATTCATGAACATTAAAGGCCTGCTCAGGTTGGGAAAAAGAACCCGAGCCCGAACCAGACTGAACCACAGCGGACCCGAGTCCGACCCGAGTCCCTCCGATTTTGCCCCAAGTCCGGACCGACCCAAGCCTGACTCAACCATCCCTTTACTTACCTTTCGACTCGGAACCTCCAGGAAACTGCAGCGCATGAGTGATGACGTCATAGTGACATCACTCGCTCACTGTGCAGACACAGTTTCGTCCCGGACTCCCAGCTCAGGTAAGTTTTTTAATTTCAATACTTACCAGCAGAGCACTTACCGTGTGTGTCCGGCCCGACCCAAGTCCAAAAGCCAGATCCGGAAGAGGGGCCCGACCCAACCCGAACCCGACACATACCGTCGGGTTCGGGTTGGGCAGCAGGCCTTTACTGAACATTCTCATGCTCAATGATGGTGGAACACAGAACATGAGTGCAAAAGACAAGGCTGAAGTATTTGAACCACCTTCCGCCAGAAGTAACAAATGGATAATCAATTTTGACCTCCTCCTGAGGTCCCCACCATCATAGATGCTGGTCTTCAGCCATTTCAATTCATTCCAAGTGATATCAAGAAATGGTTGAGCGCACCAGACACAGCAAAGATTATGGCCCCGACAACCACCCAGCTATAGTGCTTAAGTGACGCGTGTTCAAGAACTAGTCGCACCTCTAGCCAAGCTGTTCCAGTACAACTACAACACTGGCATCTATCTGCCAAAGTGGAAAATTGCCCAGTTATGTCCTGTCACAAAAGGCAGGACAAATCCAATCCAGCTAATTACTGCCCCATCAGTCTACTTTCAATCATCAGCAAAGCGACAGAAGATGCCATGACAGTGCTTTCAAGCAACACTTATTTACCAATAACCTGCTCACCAATGCTCAGTTTGGATTCCGCCAGGACCACTCAGCTCCAGACATCATTGCAGCCTTGGTCCAAACATGGACAAAACAGCTAAATTCTAGAGGGAGGTGAGAGTGACTGCCCTTGACATCAAGGCAGCACTTAACCAAGTGTAGCACCAGGAGCCCTAGCAAAACTGAAGTCAATGGGGATCAAGGGGAAAACTGTTCACCGGCTGCAGTCATACCCAGCACAAAAGATGATGATTGTGGTTATTGGAGGCCAATCATCTCAGTCCCAAGGCAACACTACATGGGTTGCTTCAGGCAGTTTCCTAGGCCTAACTGGCAAGTGACATTCACACCACACAACAGCCAAACAATGACCACCTCCAACAAGGGATAGTTGAAACCCCCTTTGATATTCAATGGCATTACCATGGTTGAATTTCTCTACCATCAACATCCTGGGTGTCGCTATTGGCCAGAAACTTAACTGGACCAGTCACTTAAATAGTGTAACTACAAGAGTTGGTCAGAGGCTAGGCAGTCTGTTGTAAGTGACTCACCTCCTGACTCCTCAGAACCTTTCCCCCAACTACAAGGCAGACTAAGGAGTGTGATGGAATATTCTCTGCTTGCCTGGATGGATACAGCACCTATAACACCCCAGAAGCTCAACACCATCCAGGACAAAGCAGCCCGCTTGATCTGTACCCCATCCACCGCCTTCAACATTCAGTCCTCCATCACTGGCACACCATGGTTGCAGTGTGTACCATATACAAGATGCACAACAGCAATTTTCAAAGACTCTTTCAATAGCACCTCCCAAACCCATGACCTCTACCACCTAGAACAAGGGAAGCCTCTGCATGGGAACACCACCAACTGAAAGTTCCCCTCCAAGTCACACACCATCCTGATTTGGAAATATATTACCAATATCACCATTCCTTTATTGTCATTGGGTCTAAATCCTGGAACTCCCTCCCTAACAACATTGCAGGTGTACCTTCATCACATGGACTGCAGCGGATCAAAAAGGCAGCTCACCACCACCTTCTTAAGGGTAATTATGGATGGGCAATAAATTCTGGCCTAGCCAGTGATGCCCAAATCGCTTGAATGAAAAAATTAAAAAAATCAGTAGCCCTTATCAGCAAGGCATTCCTTTGTAATACATTTCACTAAGCCATGCTATTACACCATGGGTTCTGCTAGCTCTCTAAATAACTGACAGAAGGCCCAAGTGTGTGAAAAGTTCATAAGATGAGAGAAAGAGCAACAATAAGGAATAGCAGGCTGGTGATGCATGTATGCTTTTCTGAAATGGCCTTAATGGAGTAGCACCCGAGAAATTCCTGTGTTCCTTCTTCCAGAGAGGTTCAGAGTTCCAGGTTGTGTGTGCCCTGAGAACTTGTTAGTCCCTTCCTCTGCTTATGTGCTTCTTTTCCCAGCAATCATAGTGTTGAAATGCTGGCATTTACTTAGCTATGCAACTGGTCACTGTGCCTGCCAAAACAACAATGCGAAAACACGCATGAACCCCAGCATTGTTGAAATATTTATCTGGGACGTGAAAGCTGTGTTTAAGCATGAATATGGATAGCGTAGGGTCACGAATAATGTCAAACAGACCAAAAAGGTAAGCAAAAATCTCATGTGAGGATGAAGTGAAAATGTGTGTTCCTGTGTCGCCATCCCAGAACTGCAGAAGGAGATAATTTAGGCAAACAGATCCTTATCTTGGCAATTTTTTTTTTAAAGGTGTTAAACTTTTGGATTACTGACCTCCTGAATATAGGTACCACAATGATCTGCTCCACCACCTGTCAGCTGCCTTTGAGGAGAGTGCCCTTCTCAGCCTAAGATGGCAACCCACCTTTGGCTCATCACCCTCAGTATTACCTCAGGTCAGAAAAGCAGTCACCACTCCTCCCATGGTCTTTGCCAACAACTCTGGCTTTCTGTAACATAAAGCTAAGATGATTTGCCACATAATAAACAGATGATCACTACAGGAAAGGCAGGGGACCTTTTCAGGCACAGCAGTGGCTGTGCTATGATACTGCCGAAGTAGCACTGTGGCTAACAACACAACTTCATTGTAGACCCACCCTTTTTCCTGCACCACCCCCACCCATTCTGTGATGTCACTGGTTTCTGCCATAGAGAAACCTTGGACTCAGTGACATCATCTTCCCACCCCACCCACCACAGAGATCCATCCCTTTACAAAGTACATTTCCTTTGTCCCACTCTCTAGTTTCTATCTCCCAACCAGCTACTGAGCCATGTTGCAAGATTACCTTGAATTCTGCCTCATTTTTGTTAATTATCGCTTGTGTGGACCCTTATCAAATGCCTGCTGGAAGTCCATATAGACAACATCTGTATGTAAGAAAACAGTTAAACCTTTATATTAACTTTCTTTTAGGTGAATTTGTTGGAAGGCTGGAAATGTCAGTTACATTTCCAGTGAAATTAGAATTTGCCAGACAGAGACTTTGACTGTGAACTTGGACAGGGCCCGAAAACAGGCACGGCAACCACGATTTAGGGTTACCCCATGTCTATTGCTTCTGATGCAAGCAGCACACAAATTTCATGCTGCCTGCTAATTTAAATGATTCTAACATGCAGCCAGGGCTAAGCAAACTGTTGAGTGTATGCAGGCCTAAGCAGGCGGGGTGCAAAATCATGAGAGACTAGCACAGCTTAAGGCTAGCTTGCATCTCTTAAAGGGGAGGTGCATTCTGACTGGGCAGGTGCTAGAGGATGTTCTAGAAGCAATTTTGACCTCAGGAACACTCAATGATGGCACAACATGGCAGAGAGCAATTTCTAAGATGATTCAACATGACACTGGAGGCCTTGGTGGAGCAGGTGGAGAGGAGGAGAGATGTCATCTATCCAAAGGGAGTCAGGAGGTCTCCAGTCAAAAACTTTGTGAAGACAGTATGATCAGATAGCCTGTGGGATCTGGGCCAGCCAAACCCCTCAAGCTCAAAACCAGTGAATTCCTTTCATTGTGTTTTATTGTGTCTCTCGTATATTTATAATTATTAATGCCAATAGTTATCATTGCATACGTGTGGTCATTGGTTATTATAGTGATCATTATAAGCTTAATTCATATGAAAGCCAATCCCAAGTTATAAGCGGCATGGACAGAGTGGATAATCAGAAGCTTTTTCCCAGGGTGGAAGAGTCAGTTACTAGGGTACATAGGTTTAAGGTGAGAGGGGCAAAGTTTAGAGGGGATGTGCGCGGCAAGTTCTTTACACGGAGGGTGGTGAGTGCCTGGAACTTGCTGCCTGGGAAGATGGTGGAAGCAGGTACGATAATGACGTTTAAGAGGCATCTTGACAAATACATGAATAGGATGGGAATAGAGGGATACGGTCCCCGGAAGTGCAGAAGGTTTTAGTTTAGGCAGGCATCAAGACCGGTGCAAGCTTGGAGGGCCAAATGGCCTGTTCCTGTACTGTACTGTTCTTTGTTCTTTAAGCCCATTTTCTTGTGGAATAATTTATAAATCATTCCCTAAAACATAGATGCTCACCTGTCCACCATATTCGTGACCTCTTCAAAACATTCAGCTCCATTAGTAAGACATCATCTACTCTTCACAAATCCATGCTCTCATAGATCAACACATACATTTTTCAAATGCCCAGCCACTCTATCACTGATGATAGATTCCAGTAAATTCCCCAGAACTGACATTAAACGGACAGGTCTGTAGTTTCCTGGAGCTGAATTTTGGGGCGAGGCTGCAAATCCTGGTGTCGGGACTGGAAGCGGGAGTCACTTCCACTTGGGCAGGGATCAGCCAGCCGCATGCAATCTTCCAACAGCCAGCCAATTAACAGTCGGGAGGTACAGGGGCCGTCCATTGAGTGAGCGGAGATGGGCTGAGAGGCGACGTCAGGTGATATCACAGCAGGTGCTAGCGCCATATTTAAAGGGCTGCCAGCACTGCATGTAATGGGGACTGCCTGGAAGCCTTGAGAGAGGAAGGAAAGCAGCAACAAGAATGGCAGAAGGAAAACCCCGGGTGGCTCCATGGATCAGCGATGCCTCCCTACAAGCTTTCCTCCAGCCAGCAAAGGCAAACTGAGAGGTCCTCCTCCCCGGGGACGGGAGGAGGAGACCAGCCTGACTCACCAAGCAAGCCTGGACAGAGATTGCAGAGGAGGTCAACACCCCCAGAACCTGCATGCAGTGCCACAAGTGAGTCAATCCTTATACGGTCCACCAAGGTGAAAACTCCATACCTCTTTTCCCTTTGGGCTTTATATGTGGCAATGCAAGAGGGTGCATTTGGTGGAGAGGGAGTGGCCACGCAATCAGTGGTATTGGGGTCAGGCAGCAGCATATTCTGTCAGAGGCATGGCTGCATCTCAGTGAGAAGTGCCTGCCTTTCATTGGTGACCCCCATAAAGTACCTCGAGAGTGGCTGCGTGCAGGAGGCATTAGTGTGCCCCTTCATGGATCACTGGGCTGCCACCAACATAGGCGTTGATCTAGTCTTCATGGAGAGATTAACAGTGTTCATCTTTCTGCTTGTAGGAGAAGACAGTCCATTCCTGGCCATCCTAACCCCTGTGGAGAAAGAGGTGTTAGAACTAGCAGGGCATTATGGCAGCCATTCCATTACTGATGGCAAGATAGGGCTGCAAACCCAAGAGAATGAGTGGCCGAGTGCAAAGGCACAACAGAGCCCCGGTGCACATGAGATATGGTGCTTGTGTCCAACACTGACGCATGCAGCACAACACTAGGAGCAGTTAGAAGGATGCAATGGGAAGCACATAACCCTTTAATCTTTCTTTTCTCTCATGCAGGCCAGGTCAAAGAACAGAGAGCTGGAGTGACCAGGAGACAGCTACCCCCTCTAAGGAGGAGGAGGGAGCCTCAGAGAATGCACTAACACTTCATTCCCCCAAACTATCCACCTGCACAGATACTCTCACATCGGTGGGTATCCTTTTGGGCTTAGACTCAGGGACACAAGCTGGAGAGCACATCACAGATGTGCCTGGGCAGCTGATATAGGCTGTGACAGCCGAAGCCACTGACAGTTGGAGGACTGTTGGAGACCAGGGCAATGCTGAGCCCCAGGCCGATGACATGCCTCTGGAATTCTCGGCAACATGGCAACTGCTGGAGCTGCAGCATGAGGTAAGGGAAAATCTGATGGGGCTCCCATAAGCTATGCGCACCCAAGCGTAGATGATGGAGCCCATCCAGGCCTTGAACGCTGCTATGTTACTGATGGGTGCATGCTTGGCTTCCTCCATCAAGCGACTCGCAGCCCTCAGAAAGCCAGATCCAGCAGACCACTCATTGGATGCTGTAGATGCAAGCGGACCTAAATGCCACCTTCTCATCCATGAGCTCTGTGCAGCAATGGCCAGCGAGCCAGGAGCTAGGTGCCTGGAGTCTCTGTCAGGTCCTCGCACTTTTCCGGTCAGCAGGAGAAGGAGTGGCAGCCTTCTGCATCTGGGGCTCCTCTCGGGACGCTCCTGGTGTGGGCAGCAGCTCCTCAGCCCCTCTGCCAGTGACACCAGTGCTTCAAGTAGCCGCAACAACAGAGAAGGTTCCTGCACCTCCAGGCCTCAGGGAACCAGAGGATGACTGCCAAGATCATCCCAAGCCATGGACAGCAAGGTCGGCAGCCTGCTTCCTCCTGCAAGGGCAGGGGGAGTACTATGTAAGAGGAGACATAAGAAATTTAAGAAGCACACCTAGCTGCACTTGGGGTTCACAGGTGAATAGAGTATTAAACTGTGAAGCCTCACGTGTGTTGTCTCATTTAATAAAGGATTAATGCATTGGTGCTACATCTCCTTCCATTTATGCTGTCCCTTGGGACTTCAGTTACACCGTGTCTCCCTCAAGGGGCTGGCTGTGAGGGACCAGACTGCGTTCAGTCGACGCTTCACTCCTGTCACTGTGCAATTGGGTGCAGGGCACTGGAATGGTAAATGAAGGGGGCAACATCAGGGCTGCACAAAGGCAACGTGTTCTTGGTAAGGATCATATGAAATGTCTGTGTATTAGTGCGTCCTGACACTCCTTTGTGCATATCTCATTGCGCCTTGCCTATGGTCCCAGGGGTCCTTCATCATGCATTGCCTGGTCAGCAGCCTCCTCCACATCCTCATCATTAGAGGAGGCATCGCGATCCACAAGATCTTCATTGTTCAATGCCTCCCCCTCCCTCTACTGCAGCACCAGGTTGTACAGTGCACAGCAGACCACCACAATACGTGAGACCCTTACTGTGGCAGACTGAAGGGATCCACCAGATTGAGCTAGCCACCTGAATCACAACTTCAGAATCCCTATGGCCTGCTCAAAGGTTGCTTGGTTTGCCCCGTGCTGCACCGCATCTGTGCATCCAAGCGTGGGCTCCTCACAGACGTTAGTAGCCATGCACACAGTGGGTAGCCCTTGTCACCAAGTAGCCATCCCTGAAGTTGCACAGGGGGCCAGAAAAGCTGTGGCACATGGGACTGCTGAAGTATGTAGGCACTGTGGCTGCTTCCTGGGAATCATGCACACACCTGCAGGATCCATCTGCAGTGATCACAGTCCAGATGGACATTGGTGGAATAGAAGACTTCTTGTTAATGAAGACCACAGGCTGGTCTGTGGGAGCCTTAATAACCACATGTGTGCAGTCGATCACACCCTGCACCTAGGGGAATCCAGCGATGGTCCCGAACCCAATGGATCTCCCACCTTCACTGTCCAGATTCGTGTGGAAATGCACATACTTGCTGGCCCTCTTGAATAGGTCACCACCTTGATGCAGGATGTGCCATGAACTGTGAGACACCGCACATATTTCCAGTGGATCCCTTGAAAGATCCGGAGGCTTAGAAGTTCAGCACCACGGTGACCTTTGGCACCACTGGTATTGGGTGTCCACCACCTCCCATGGAGCTCAGCTCATCCTCCAGCATGGCACACAGATCAGTGACAACCTTCCTGGAGAGGCGCAGTCTTTGGGGACGCCACCGCTTGGACACTTGTAGGTAGCTGAGCCTCGGATGGTTGACTCTCTCTGGAGGCTAGCCTCTTGGGCACACAGGAGGTTGGTGGCAGGTCCCTCTGTGCCCTTCTCCTATGTCCCTACCACAAGGCAGGCCCTTCTGTTGACCCTGTTGACTGATCTCCAACCGCCTGTAGCTGGACCTCCCTCCTTCTCTGCTACTCCTCCTCAACGGGGGCCCCAAATCTTGGGTGAATGAGGCCCATGGCAGGTGGCCTCTCTCAGTTTCTAAAGCCTGTTAACCATAGAACCATAGAAGAACCATAAAAAATTACAGCACAGAAGGTGGCCATTCAGCTCGTCTTGTCTGTGCCATATGAGAAAACTAGCTGCCCAATCTAAGCCCATCTTCCAGCACCCCTGGTCCATAGTCTTGCTGGTTACAGCACTTCAGGTACATGTCCAGGTACCTTTTTAAAAGAATTGCGGGTTTCTGCCTCCACCACCGTTCCTTGTAGTGAATTCCAGACACCCACTACCCTCTGGGTGAAAAGGTTTTTCCTCATGTCCCCTCTAATCCTTCTACCAATCACGTTAAATCTGTGTCCCCTGGTAATTGACCTCTCTGCCAGGGGAAACAGGTCCTTCCTGTCTACCCTATCTAGGCCCCTCACAATTTGTGCACCTCAATTAAGTAACCCCTCAGCCTCCTCTGTTCTAAAGAAAATAACCCTAGCCTATCCAATCTTTCCTCATAGCTGGAACTTTCGAGCCCTGGCAACATTCTTGTAAATCTCCTCCGTACTCTCTCCAGAGCAATTATGTTCTTCCTGTAATGTGGTGACCAGAACTGTACGCAATACTCCAACTGTGGTCTAACCAGCGTTTTCTTCAGTTCCAGCATTACATCCCTGTTTTTGTATTCTATAACCTTGGCCAATAAAGGAAAGAATTCCATATGCCTTCTTCACCACTCTGTCTACCTGTTCTGCCACCTTTAGGGACCTGTGGACATGCACTCCAAGATCTCTCACTTCTTCTACCCCTCTCAATATCTTCCCATTTATTGTGTATTCCCTCACTTTATTTGCCCTCCCCAAATGCATTACCTCACACCTATCTGGATTGAATTCCATTTGCCACTTTTCCGCCCACTCAACCAAACCATTGATATCATTCTGGAGTCTAGAGCTATCTACATGGCCAATTTTTGTGTCATCAGCAAATTTCCCAATCATGCCTCCCACATTTAAGTCCAAATCATTAATATACACCACAAACAGCAAGGGATCCAACACTGAGCCCTGTGGAACACCAATAGAAACAGCTTTCCATTCACAAAAACTTCCGTAGACTACTACCCTTTGTTTCCTGTCACTGAGCCAATTCTGGATCCAACCTGCCACATTCTCCTGTATCCCATGGGCTTTCATTTTACTGACCAGTCTGCCATGTGGGACCTTTTCAAATGCTTTACTAAAATCCATGTAGACCACATCCACTGCACTACCCTCATCAATCCTTCTTGTTACTTCCACAAAAACTCAATTATGTTAGTAAGACGTGACCTTCCCTTAACAAATCCATGTTGACTATCTCTGATTAATCTGTGCCTTTCTAAGTGGCAGTTTATCCTGTCCCTCAGAAATGATTCGAATGATTTACCCACCACCGAGGTCAGACTGACCGGCCTATAATTATTTGGCCTATCCCGCGCACCCTTTTTAAACAATGGTACAATGTTCGGAGATTTCCAATCATCTGGTACCTCTCCTGTATCTAGTGAGGATTTGAAGATGATCCTCAGAGCATCCGCTATTTCCTCCCTGGCTTCCTTTAACAACCTGGGATGCAATCCATCCGGCCCTGGTGATTTATCCACTTTCAAGGATGTCAGACCCTCTAGTACTTCCTCTTTCATTATGCTTATCGTATCTAATATTTCACACTCCTCCTCTTTAACTACAATGTCTATGTCAACCCTCTCCTTTGTGAAGACAGATACAAAAAGCTCATTAAGAACACTGCCACATCTTCTGCATCCACACATAAGTTCCCTTGTGCATCTCTGATAGGCCCTACCCTTTCCATAGTTATCCTCTTGCTCTTAATGTACTGATAAAACAACTTTGGGTTTTCTTTGATTTTACCTGCCAATACTTTTCCATGTCCTCTCTTTGCTTTTCTAATTTCCTTTTTTACTTCACCCCTGCACTTTCTATACTCCTCTAGGTTTTCTAAAGTATTAAGATTTTTGTGATTGTCATAAGCTTTCTTTCTCTGCTTTAACTTACCCTGCTGTGTTTAAGTTATAATGCCCAGGTGGAACTTTGCTGACATGACTCCGCAGTGCTGGCACCTTTTCCACCCTTCTTGCCTTTGTTTCCCAGTTCCTACACTGCTCCATCCTCAATGGCAGGCCATGCTGGCTCTCTCGATGGCAGCTGGAGAAAGCCAGCACTAAGCACCTGCTTACTCACTGTCTCCTTTTACTGGGTGAGGCTCTAAAGGCCTGTGGTTCCCATGCGCCATTAGCAAAATTAAAAATCCCCCGTAAAATCGCTCTCAATTGGCCAATTAATTGGCTAAATTACCTTCCTGCCATTTCCATGCACGATGTCCTCCCACCATGTCGGCCGCCATTGGGAATATCTGGCAGCGACGCGAACACATCGGGCTTCTGCTCCGATGTCTTCCCTTCCGATATTCACCGCCACCGCCCACCCCCCCCCAACCTCGCCTCCGAACGCATCTCTAAAGGGCCTAGAAAACTACAGCCCTGGGTCCTCCCTTGCTCCTTTCTTACATGACATTTAGGGATGGGCAGAAATTGCTGGTAGTGCCAGCGATGCACATATCTCATGAATAAAAAAAAATTTTGCAATTTTGCAATTCAAACAGCACATCAAATCTGGAGAGCTTTTGAAAATTATGACTAGTGCTTCCACAATTTTCCCACCCGTTTCCTTGAATACCATAAGGTGGAAACTATCAGGTCCTGTGATATGTATAGCTTATCATCTCCATTACTGCTTTCCCTTATTCTATTTAAATGTTAGTACCAGAACTTCACAGAAGGAGGCCATTCAGCCTATTGTGGCTGCACTGGATCTCCAAATGAGTAATTCACTTAGCGCCAGTCCGTCTTCTCCCTGTAATCCTGCACATTTTTCCTTTTCTGGTAACAGTCTAATTTCCCTTTGAACGCCTCGATTGAACCTGCCTCCACCACACTCTCTGGAAGTGTATTCCAAACTAGAGGCCTGCTTTAGGTCAGGAAAAAGAACATGACCCGAACCCAACTGAACCACAGTGGACCCAAGCCCGAGTCCCTCCAATTTTGTCCCGAGGCCGACCCGATCTGAACCTGCCACTACTTGACCCGACCCGAGCCCAGCCCGACCATCCCTTTACTTTCCTTCCTGACATCAAGCCTGCAAGAAAGCTGCAGCACATGCGCGAGATGTCATAGTGACGTCAATCGCTCACTGCGCAGACTCAGTTGCGTCCTGGACTCCCAGCTCAGGTAAGTTTTTTTATTTTTAATACTTACCAGCAGAGCACTTACCGTGTGTGTCTGGCCCGACCTGACCCGACTCGGCCCTACCCGACTTGAGCCCGAAAACCGCCCCGGAAGATGGGCCCAACCCGACCCGAACCCGACACATGTCGTGGGGTCCCATCGGGTTCGGGTCGGGTAGCAGGCCTCTATTCCAAACCTTAACCACTGGCTGTGTGAAAAAGTTTTTTCTCATGTCGCCATTGCTGCTGTTGCCAATGACCTTAAAACTGTGCCCCCTCATTCTTGATCCTTTCATGAGTGGGAACAGTTTCTCACTATCTACTCTGTCCAGACCCCTCATGATTTTGAATACTTTTAGCAAATCACGTCTCAGCCTTCTCTTCTCCAAGGAAAACTTTTCAGCAATGTAGATATTACTATCAATTACATATAGATTATCAGTAAGTGATTGTATTGGTTGTGAGGAGAATCTGAGTGGTACCAATGTTACTATTAGACTTTGGTGCAATATCAGTTAGTTACTATTAATTGCAGGTGGAATCAAAGTACCTCCCACTTTTACTTTCTCCCTGTGATTCCCTCCCCCGTCTTCAGTTTCCCTCTTTGCCTGCTTTCCTAGTTTCTGGAATAACTCACACACAAATTACTGACCTGAAAGATACTGAACTGTAGAGAACCCAAGTTTCAAAAGTAAATGTACAAAGAGATGGCACGTGATCAGAATGTCACATGTGAAAATCTCCAGGAAGCCTCCAGCGTGAGTTGCAACCCTGTTCCCTGGAAATTCCCCCTCCTCACTAGGCTGGCCTACATGCTGCTAGCATAGAGATCAATCAGCACTGCAAGTGTTCTATCAAGGGGCTTCAGAAAATATCGGAAGATCTTCACCCCACTTATGTGGCGCAAGATTTGCTGCTGATCTTCCCGGTGTACTCCTGCTGCATTAACTTATAGGCACAAGTGCAAAGTACAGAACAAACAATAGATTCTTTACAATAATAATAGAGTACAAAGGCTACTCACTGCCATTTTCTATAAATGGTTGTTTAAATTTTGCCTCTTGGCTTTAGATTTTCATTATCTTAGTGCAACACATTGTTTCAGTACCTTTGTGTTATGAGTATACTTGCGTACCTTTCTTCTTCGTATTTGCAGTTGCCAAAAATAAAAAACCTGCACAGGTGAAGTTTTCCACATTCATGACATTTCTTGCTTGGATAGTCTTTACAGAGCCTGATGCTAGTGGTGGCAATAATTCGACTGTCCGACGTCAGCTCAGATTCAGATATTTTACTTCCCGATCCTTGGACAATGGTAAAAAGCTGGCGGTTTCTCAAAGTCATAGTTAGATGCAGGTCAGACACTGCATCACTCTCGGAGATTTTTCTGCGGAGCTCCTCATAATACAGTGATCCATTATTAGAACAGAGGATCTTGATGATTTTCTGAGGGAGCTTTGACAGAGACATTTCTTCTATAATAAAAGCAAAATGCTGTGGATGTTGGAAATCTGAAATAAAAACAGCAAGTGCTGGAAATACTCAGCAGGTCTGTCAGCATCTGTGGACTTCTAACCTTCTGGCAACTCAGTAACAAAATCTTTCTTAAGGTGTGAGCTGGGAATTGAGAAATGAAAGTGAAACTTAATGTGTTTTGTTCTCCAGAACAAAATAACATGACAACAATCACATGACTGGAACTAATGTCACAATCGTGACAAGTTGATTTAGTCATGATGACGAAGTTCATTTTATAGTTTCTTTCCTCCCTTGATATCAGTGACCAAAGAAGAATTGCTCCTTCCAATGTGGGGAAAGAATGTGGCATACAGCTATCATAGTGCGTTTCATGACCTCTGGACATTCCAAAGCACTTTACAACCCTTTCATATTTTGCCCAAACTACCATTCTTCATACCAGTCTGGGCAGTGAGTGTAGCCAAGGTATTTCTCGCAAACATCCCCAGAATAAACTGCCTTACCTATAAAAGATCCCACAACATTATTTGAAGAAGGGCAGGCGAGTTCTCAGGGCAAATATTCATCCCTCAATCAATACCAATAAAATAGATTATCCAGTCATTATTACATTGCTGTGTGTCAAACTGGACAACGTATGCCAGCCAAGAGCGACGTCTCAATTCATTCCATCTTCGCTGCCTTCGGAGAATACTTGGCATCAGGTGGCAGGACTATATCTCCAACACAGAAGTCCTTGAAGCGGCCAACACCCCCAGCTTATACACACTACTGAGTCAGCGGCGCTTGAGATGGCTTGGCCATGTGAGCCGCATGGAAGATGGCAGGATCCCCAAAGACACATCGTACAGCGAGCTCGCCACTGGTATCAGACCCACCGGCCGTCCATGTCTCCGTTATAAAGACGTCTGCAAACGCGACATGAAATCGTGTGACATTGATCACAAGTCGTGGGAGTCAGTTGCCAGCATTCGCCAGAGCTGGCGGGCAGCCATAAAGACAGGGCTAAATTGTGGCGAGTCGAGGAGACTTAGTAGTTGGCAGGAAAAAAGACAGAGGCGCAAGGGGAGAGCCAACTGTGCAACAGCCCCAACAAACAAATTTCTCTGCAGCACCTGTGGAAGAGCCTGTCACTCCAGAATTGGCCTTTATAGCCACTCCAGGCGCTGCTTCACAAACCACTGACCACCTCCAGGCGCGTATCCATTGTCTCTCGAGATAAGGAGGCCCAAAAGAAAGAAAGTGTCAAACCTAACCGTGTGCAAATTATCTGTGGTGCGTCCTACATTTCAACAGTGACTACACTTCGAAAGTACTTAATTGGCTGTAAAGTGCTTTGGAATGTCCTGAGATCATGAAACGCATTATGATAGCTGAATGCAACATTCTTTCACCACATTGGGAGCAGCAATTCTTCTTTATAGGAAAATCATAAACAAATTCATTAGAAAAAATAAACAAAGAAAACCTGTTAATCAGGTTCCTGATCTGGGTTGTGGATTGAAACAAAAACTTGCCTCCCTGATTTTTTTTTTGCAGGCTGTATTCAAGACCTGGATTTGAATCTAGCCCTGAATGATGGGGTAAAAGTGTCCACTCTACTTGCAGTTGGAGTCCTATGTGAAATTAATCTGGGCCCATTTCAACACAATTCTAAGTGGATGATGATCCAGTCGGACACTACAAAGAAGTGGAAGAATTGTAAAATTATTAGTTTTCTTCAGTTAATTCACAAGTAGGACCGAGCAGGGAAACAAAACAGTACAGGTGGAGATACTCTGCTCAGGTTGGGACGAACATAGATTGAAGGATGATTCTACTTGTGTTAGAAAACTGTAAAGGAATACTAGGATGTGCTATTACTTTTTCTAGAAATAGAGGTATGAGGAAGTCTTCCCATTTTTTATGATGCTACAGTAAGATGAGAAGATCTTCTGACACTGTTTGGGCAGGGCAGGTGGGGAGTGGGGGTAGCAGTGGTGCAATGGTGAACATTGAAAATTACTTGATGCAAACATTGGGTTCCTGAAATGGGAGGTGGTCCAATCCCAAATTTCTGTAGTGCTTAGGGCTAAAGGAATCAAGGGATACGGGGAGAAAGCGGGAACAGGGTACTGAGTTTTGATGATCAGCCATGATTGTATTGAATGGTGGAGCAGGCTCGAAGGGCCGAATGGCCTACTCCTGCTCCTATTTTTCTATGTTCCTATGTCTCTAATATCTTTCACCTTGATGAGCACAAGAAGTCCCAAAAATACCTCCCAAAAGAGCACAGTATCTAAAAGCTTGCATGCACACTTGTTGTGTAATACTTTTTTCTGTCAACCAAACTTGTAACGCACTAGTTCAATCATGTTTTTCTTCAGAATTGTTTTCCTACTGATTTTACTTATCCTTGAGTACAAGATCACTTGATATGCAAGGTAGGTAATGCTAATCGCTTTTGACCCTTCTCAAGTCCCCTCCAGCCTAGAGAAGGTGGAGACCTGCTTCAGACCTTTCATGCTTTCCAGCTAAGTTTTAGATAGTTTTTTAAAAAATTAAATGTGAACATTTTGAAGCACTGTTCTCCTCACTGTATGAGCCCCAATTAGTACCTGCTGCTGCCATCAACCTTCTTCTAGCTCTCTCCCTACCTCCATCGGCCATTCCTGCTGTTTCACAACCACTTAGTTTATTGATTATTGTCTCAAGGTTGAGCCAGTTTGTTACTTTGCAGTATTAAAGCCTTGGCCATTGTAGTTAACAACCTCCTAACCCCCTTTCCCTTTTTTCCCGGTTGAGCCTTGTCACAGAAAAGCATGCCAAAGAGTGGAGTGGAGAGGAGGGCATGTGGCTGAGGAAGAAGTGAGAGAATAGATGGAGGTGGGATAGGAGCGGATAAGGGATGAGGAAAATATAGGCATTGAATTGGTGGTGGGAAAGAGAAACAATGTGAGCAAAGGGGTGATAGTAAGACAAAATGATGGTGATGGGTAGGGGATGGTGGGTGGAGGTGAGATGGGGTGTAACTCTCAGTTGTTCTCTCTTCACAATGCCACCCAAAAAGAAATAGAGAGAAAAGACTAATTTTATTACTGTAATATTATATATAATTTACTAAATTAAACACTAAAAACACAACCTATGTATATTAGGAGTCTTTTCACTTGGAATGCATATTCTGTACACATTAACCTGTTGGCTGTGTTTCTCTGCACCGCAAGTGTAGAGGAGCAGATGCAGTCCTCTCCTTGACAAACAAGCCACACCCAAGAGTTTGTCTGGAATTGTGTAATTTGATCTGAACCATTTGACACGGGGAGGCAAGGCAATTAACTGCCCACTGTCGGGGATGAGGCTCTCGCCTTCAGAGCTGCTGCTGTCCAACTAGAAGGCCGGCAGCTCTGCAGTACCAGCAGTGCTACTGGGAGCAGTGGCCACTGCTGGTACTGCAGTACAAAAATGGAGAAGATGCTGGGAAAAGTGAATCAGGTTGGGTTAGCAGGGGGCATTCGGGCAGGTCCCGGTGACAGGTTGGAGGGAGATCTTCCCAGGTGATCGCCTGGATGGGCACTCTGGGAGACCTGGATTGTCCCCAAAGAAGGGCCCCCCCCCCGACCCCACTAGGAGACCACCAGGCTTTACCTGGCAGTGTCTCCCCATCGCGGCGGGCCCCTCCGCCTTCCACTAAATTGAAGTGGAGGTGGGAAGAGGCCCTTAAGTGGCCTCAATTGGCCTGGGCCGGGAAGGCCGTCCTCGGCTTTCGCCGTCCTAGACAAAATGCAGCAAGTTCATTGAGAGTCGAAGGTTGGAGGCTGGCCAGGAGAATATTGCAATAGTTGAGTCAGGCAAATAACACATAAATGCAATGTTGCGCATGATGGTCAAATCAGTACAGAATACACTCTAATTTCTCAAAACATATTTATTCATTCTTGGGATAGAGGTACAGTCAGCATCTATTGCTCATTCCTAGTTGCCCTTGAGTAGGTGGAAGCGAGCTGCCTTCTTGAACCACTGCAGTCGGGTGCTGATGGTTTTTGATGGATTTTGACCCAGCAGCAATGAAGGAATGGCAATATACGCCCAAGTCAGGACTGTGTGTGGCTTGGAGGGGAACTTGAAGGTGCTGGTGTTTCATGTGTCTACTGCCCATGTCCTTCTAGATGGTAGAGATCGGGGGTTTGGGAGGTGCTGTTGAAGCAGCCTTGGTCAGTTGCTGCAGTGCATCTTGTAGATGGTACACACTGCAGCCACAGTACATCGATTGTGGAGGGAATGAATGATTTAAGGATGAGAATGGGGTGCTGATCAAGTGGGCTGCTTTGACCTGGATGATGTTCAGCTTCTCGAGTATTGGACCTGCACCCATCTCACCCCTGACTTCAGCCTTATAGAAGGTGAACAGGCTTTGGGGAGTCAGGTGGTGAGTTACTTGCCACAGAATTCCCAGCCTCTGACCTGTTCTTGCAGCCACAGTATTTATGGCACTGGTCCAGTTCAGTTTCTGGTCAATGGATATTGATGGTGGGGGTACTTCAACTCTACCTTGTTGGAGAAACTTTAGGCAGACACTTTTGTGGTGCGGATTTTACTTGCCACTTATCAGTCTAAGCTTGGATGTTGTCCAGGTCTTGCTGCATGCAGGCACGGACTGCTTCATTGTCTGAGGAACTGCAAATAGAACTGTACATTGTGCAAACATAAGAAATAGGAGCAACAGTAGACCATTTGGCCCATTGAACCTGTTCCGTCATTCAATAAGATCATGGCTGTTTTGATTGTGGCCTGAACTTCACTTTCCTGCCTGCCCTCCATTAGCCTTGTAAATCAAAAACTGTCTAACTCAGCCTCCACTGCTCTCTGAGGTAGAAAATTCCAAAGATTAATGACCTACTGAGAGAAGAAATTCCTCCTCATCTCTGTCTCAAAGGGTGACCGTTTATTTTGAAACTGTGCCCCCTAGTTCCAGATTCCCCCACAAGGAGAAACATTCTCTCAGCATCTACCCTGACAAGCCGCCTCAGAATTTTATGCGTTTCAATAAGATCACCTGTCATTCTTCTAAACTCCAATGAGTATAGGCCCAACCTGCTCAATCTTTCCTCACAAGGCAACCCCTCATCTCAGGAATCAGCCTAGTGAACCTTCTCTGAACTGCTTCCAATGCAAGGAGATGAAAACTGTACGCAGTATTCGAGGTATGGTCTCACCAATGCCCCGTTCAATTGTAGCAAGACTTCCTTATTTTTATATCTCATCACCCTTGCAATAAAGGCCAACATTCCATTTGCCTTCCTAATTACTTGCTGCACCTGCATGCTAACCTTTTGTGAAATGTCATGCGTGGAAGGAGTTGTGATGAAATAAACAATGAAATGGAAGAATTATCAATTAAAAAGTCAACTATTAAACAAAACGACAAAAAACGACATGGACACTTGGCGCACAGTCAAAATGGAGTAGCAGTCACATGACCCCTCCTGTACTGGAAATCAACAAACCTGTCTGCAAAGATGGAACTCATTAAGCTTGTTGGAAATAGCTCTGGGGAAATTGCTAGCTTTGAAATTGAAAAGAACATTGTTGAATACTGATGACCCCTATGAACCATCTCAAAAAACTCAAATCAAATCCATGAGACAATGTTTCCCAAGCACAAAGCCATGCTGACCATCCCTAATCAGACTTTGCCTTTCCAAATGCATATTAATCCTGTCTCTCAGAATCCCTTTCAATAACTTTCCCACCACTGATGTAAGGCTCACCGGCCTGTATTTCCCTGGCTTATCCCTGCTGCCCTTCTTAAATAAAGGCACAACATTAGCTATCCTCCAGCCTTCCAGTAACGGTATCAGCTAACGATGATACAAAAATCTCTGCAGGGCCCCAGCAATCTCCTCCCTTGCTTCCCATAGCATCCTAGGATACACCTGGTCAGGCCCCGGGGATTTATCCACCTTAATGCACTTCAAAACCTCCAACACCTCCGAACACATGGGATCCAGGGTGAGCTAGCCAATTGGATACAAAATTGGCTTGGTGATAGGAGGCAGAGGGTGGTAGTGGAGGGTTGTTTTTCACATTGGAGGCTGGTGACCAGTGGTGTGCCGCAGGAATCGGTGCTGGGCCCTCTGTTGTTTGTCATATATATTAATGGCTTGGACGTGAATGTAGGGGGCATGATTAGTAAGTTTGCAGATGACACCAAAATTGGTGATATAGTGGACAGTGAAGAAGGTTGTCTAAGTTTACAACAGGATATAGATAATCTGGGAAAGTGGGCAAGGGATTGGCAAATGGAATTTAACGCAAACAAGTGTGAAGTGATGCATTTTGGGAAGTTAAACCAGGGCAGGACATATACAGTGAATGGCAGGGTCCTGGGAGTGTTGTTGAGCAGAGAGACCTTGGGGTGCAAGTACATCGTTCCCTGAAAGTGGCAACACAGGTAGACAGGGTGGTGAAGAAGGTGTATGGCATGCTTGCCTTCATTGGCTGAGGCATTGAGTACAAGAGTTGGGACGTCATGTTACAGTTGTTGTTGGATCTCAATCTTCCTGTTCTCATTGGTTACACCAAAAAGAGACGAAGTCCGACTGTAGCTTTAAGAAACTTTATTGAAGTACTTAGTGGTTACATCATCAGCAAAGCGTACAACAACAACACCTGGGCTCTCCTCCCTCTTCCTCCATGCTGGAGGAGGGAATTCAAGCCTTTCTTATAGTTCTTCTTACAAATCAGTGACACCCCCTTTATGTTCCCAATTGGTTTACAAACTCTGCAGTTTCTTGGTGTTAGGGCCTGATTGGGGCACTGCCTTGTCACCTCTCCCTCAAGCAGTTTCTTATTCCCCTATCTCCCTGGGATTGTTGGGCTGATTGTCATACAAAGGGTTAGTCTTCAACAGCTGCAGCTGTCCTGCTAGGTTTTAGCTGGTTAGTCTATTTCTACTGATAAGCTGTCCGACAGCACTGAATAGGCTACTATGAATTTCTGATAAGCTGTCTGCTGAAGCTCTAAAGCTATGAAGTCATTACTGATAAGCTGTCTCTGCAGCTCCGAAATTAGTTTGTTAGCAATACATGATTGATTAATTATTTCATCTTAAATGTCCACATATTATTTTGTTCTTAAAAATTCTGTTCTCACAGTTGTACATTTGGAGTACTGTGTGCAGTTATGGTCGCCGCACTACAGGAAAGATGTGATTAAGCTAGAGAGGGTGCAGAAAAGATTCACAAGGATGTTGCCTGGTTTGGAGGGCTTGAGTTATAAAGAGAGATTGGATAGGCTGGGTCTGTTTTCCCTCAAGCGAAGGAGGCTGAGAGGGAACATGATAGAGATATATAAAATTATGAGAGGCATAGATAGGGTAGATAGCCAGAGTCAGTTTCCCATGGTAGGGGTGACTAAAACTAGAGGGCATAGATTTAAGGTGAGAGGGAGGAGGTTTAAAGGGGATCAAAGGGGTAAATTTTTCATACAAAGTATAGTGGGTATCTGGATTGAGCTGCCAGAGGAGGTGGTGGAGGCAGGAACAGTAGCGACATTTAAGAGGCATCAGGACAGGTACTTGAATGAGCAAGGCATAGAGGGATATGAAATTAATGCAGGCAGATGGGATTAGTATAGATAGGCATTACGCTCGGCATGGACGCGGTGGGCCGAAGGGCCAGTTTCTATGCTGTACGACTCTATGACATGAATGAACCAACAAAGGTTCTGGAGACAGACTGACTCACAGCCCAAACCAAAATGATTAGGTATGAAGTAGCACCGTATTAACAGAATAGTCCCTAATCAGACATTAATCGATCGCCATGGTTATCATATCCTGGTCCATTGTGTGATCACACCAGGGGAGAGGACCATGTCTCTCCTAACAGAAACTCTAATGTGATGGATTCTTACGTTAAAAAGGTAGCCCACTCGAGAGAGGGGGGCGTTCAAGCCAACATCTCACAAAGCCAGTCTAACCAGAGGCTGTGCAACAGATACAACCAAACAAGAAGAACCCTGCTGAACAACAATTGAACAGCCACAACAGGAGAGACATCACAAAGTGACTTTAAGACACTTCATTTGTGAAGGTAATAAAATCCACACCACCAGCTTTGTACTGAATTGTAACAATTGATTTGAGAATTCCAGAAGGTAAAATACACTGACACTACAACAAAAAGCTTGTGAGTTTGCAGCCTCTCAGGTGCACTATGCTGCTGCTAGGCTTGTCCAATCAAGGGGTGCTACTGACTTCTCTGCCCACATTTTTCCCTTGTTACCAGGGTTTCTGTTCTATTTTTAACTTGAGTTATGTGACAATGAGTAAACATTGTTGCCAAATTAGTTCTTTCAGTGCCCTCTTGAAAAGAAACTAGTCCAACATTTATTCAGTTTGACTATGAATTCCTCAAAAAAATTTTAATTGAAAAAATGAATCACATCCATAACACCTCCACCCTCGGAGGAATGAAATGCCATTCTTAAATGTATTTAATTGCAAAGTGTGGGAAAAATAGAAGATACAAAAATTTAAAACACATTTTCACACTCATTCATTCACTCTTCTTGTTAATACAATTCTGCTCTCTACCCTCTTTCATTCAGGGAACTCAAACAAAGTTAGATTCTTAATAAAAGCATCTGCATTAACATTATATTTGTCCACAATGTGGATAACCTTTAAATGATAAGGTTGTAATGGTAAACTCCATCGGAATAGTCTGGCATTCTGGTTTTGAAATTTTTCCACAAAGGTTTATCACCAAATCAGTCAACTGCAACCTTCCAAACAGAACCCCCCCAGTTGTTCCAAGTGAGGAATTGGGTAGGAGTCTGGCTTTGTTATTGCATTAACCTTTCTGTAGTCTACACAGAGTCTAGTTGAACCATTAGGTTTAGGCGCTAATATTACTGGTGAACTTCAGCTGCGTTGACTGGGTTCGATTAGGTGGTTCTCCAGCATGTATTGGATTTCTGCTTTTATCTGGGCCTGTTTCTCAGGACATAAGTGGTAAAGATGCTGTTTTATAGGAACGGATTCCCCACCATCCACATCATGTGTGGCTAAGGTTGTACATCCTGGCTTATCTCTGCAGACTCTTGCTGTAAGTAGCCTTTTTAGGTCTTCTTGTTGGTCTGCATCTAAATATGAAAGCATAGTGTCCAATCTCCCTAGCAATTCAGTATTAACTAACCAGATAGTAGGAGGTTCAATTTGAGAATTGTCTAGGCCTCCTTCTGCCTCATTCTCTCTACCCCTTTCAGCCCTCACTGTCCCTACTATCTGACATGCCTGTGCTTGCTTATCCTCCTCCTGACAATAATATTGTTTTAACATATTGATATGACACCGCCGATTCTCTTTCCAGCGATCTGGGGTGCCAATCAAATAATTTACTTCATCAATTCTCTTGACCACTTTATATGGACCACTGAACCATGCATTCAATGGTTCACCCTGCAAAGGCAGTAATACTAACACTTCATCCATGGTTGAAATGTTCGGGTCTTAGCATGCTTATCTGCCTATTTCTTCATAGTTGTTTGGGAAACTTTAAGGTGTCCCTGAGCCTCTTTGCTGGCTCTTGTGAGCCATTCCCAGAACACAGATACATAATCTAGCACAGAGATTCATCCCTCCGTTCCTAAAACCTTTCTTTAATTAGTTTTCCAGGACCTCTTATCTCATGTCCAGAAACTAATTCAAAAGGACTAAAACCTGTAGATTCATTAAGTGAATCCCTAGTGACAAACAAAAGAAATTCTAGCCTTTTATCCCAATCATGGAGATATTCATGACAGTATGCCTTGACCATTGTTTTGAGAGTCTGATGGCACCTTTCTAAAGCTCCTCATGTCCGTAGGTAGTATGCTGAAGACTTTAACTACATTATACCTAAGTTACTCATAACTTGTTGAAAAATTTTAGATATAAAATTGGAACCTTGATCTGACTGAATCTCTATCGGTAATCCATATCCAGTGAAGAACTGGGTTAATTTCTCTACCACTACCTTAGCAGAAATTGTTCTCAAGGGAATGGCATCTGGGAACCGAGTAGCCATATACATAATAGTGAGTATATATTGGTGTCCTGCTTTTGGTTTTGGTAAGGGTCCTACACAGTCTATCAACATCCCACTAAATGGTTCCCCAATAACTGGTATGGGAATTAGAGGTGCTGGTTTTATGGCAGGGTTGCAGTTTTCCCACAATCTGCCACGTATAGCACATTTTACAAAACTGCACCATGTCCTTGGAAAGACCTGACCAGTAAAAATGTTGACTTATGTGATTTGGTCTTCTGGATCCCCACATGTCCCGCTATAGGAATTTCATGTGCTATCCTTAATAGTTCCCAGCAATATTTTGGCGGTACCACTATCTGATGAACTACCATCTATTCTTCGCCCACAAGTTTGTGAGGAGGTCTCCACTTCATCAGAATCCCATTTTTAATATAATAGCCTTCTGGAACTCCTTTTGCCTCAGCTTCTGCTAGAGCTGATTCTGCCACTTTATTTAACCCTGGATCAGCTTACTAAACCATAATCACAGAAGACTTATTAAACATTTCCTTTGGATTATCTAAACTCCCAAAGAAAGTTTCAGACATTCAGCTATCTGACTGTGGTGCCAATTTTACTTCTGACAATGCAACTGGTTTAGCCATTGCTCCAGTTACTACAGATGAAGGAAAATTCCTGGAACCGTTTCCTGTAACTTCTATCTCTTTGATTTCACTTGGCTTTTCCGTGACTATTGGACAAGCTACTACTTTAGCTCCGGCCAAATCGTTCCCCAGGAGTAGGTCAACTGTCTACTGGCAAACTATGGACAACTCCTACAGTTACCATTCGAGACATTAGGTCACACTCCAGGTGTACCATTCACTAAAACTTCAGCGTTCAGTGCGCTCTCTGGTGGAAATGTTATGCCTTTCCCCAGCAAAAGAGTTTGGATGGCTCCTGTATCCCCAAGTATAACTACAGGTTTGCCTGCCTCACTTGAGGGATAAGGAGTTACTTTTCCTTTCGACAAGAATTCCCTATAACTCTCAGATATCTTATTCACAACCCCTGCGCTCACAATGGTTTTCGTACTTGGCCTTACAGCTGCAGTCAGAGCTATAGCCTGATTTGTTGTACGCTCGGTTAGGGGCCCCTTTCTCTGCATTGGCTTTGTGTACCCCAATAAGTCCTATGGGTTTTCCCCACACCTTCCATCATTCTGCACGAAGATGTCCCACCTTGTGACAATGGTAACATTTTGGCTTGTGGATCTCACTTCCACCCTCAGCACCTTCCTGTCTGGCCTGAGATCATCCCAGGGCATATCCTACTTGCCTTCCTAAATGGTTTGGGCTTATACACAAGCTCATAATCATCAGCAATTTCCACTGCCGTCTGGCCCTTGAAACTTTCTGGTTCTCTACATGGGTTCTTACTAACGGAGGGAGTGAATTTTTAAATTCTTCCAGGAGAATTAGTTCTCTAAGGTTCTCATACATGGCTTCTGTCTTTAGTGATCAAAATTAATTTGCTTTACCCTGTCAAATTCTACATAAGTCTGCCCAATCTCCGGAGGTTCTGAAATTTCTGTCGGTAAGCTTCAGGAACTAATTCATACGCAGTGAGAATAGCCTTTTTTGCCATCTCATAATCTGCAGAAGCCTCCTCATAAAGCAGGGCATAAACTTCATGAGCTCTGCCCATCAACCTGCTTTCATAAGCAGTGTCCTGCTTTGCATTCGCCACTTCAATTGTTTCACTCTCTTTTCAAAAGAAAAGTGCCTCCACGTCACTTTCCTCAAATTTCAGGAGGGCTTGTACAAATTAAAAAGCTCTTCACTAGGTCCTGAGCTAAAGACAGGTCTTTCCCCACGAGAATTTTCACTGGAGTCAAGACTACTCTTTTGACTTAGTTCCAGCTTTCTTCTTTTCCTCTATATCAAGTTCAAGATTTTTTTGTCAAATCTCTTTCAAACTAAAGCTCAAGTTTTTTTTTTATTTCCATTGCTTTTTCCTGCTCAAGTTTACTCATTTCTATTTATTTTTGTCATGTTCAAGCTGCCTCATCTGTAACTGGATTTTAGCTAATTTAACTGCACTACCTTCTGGTTTGCTTTCTTCTTCCAATTTCAAATGTTGTGCCATTACTTCAATTATGTCTGCTTTCTTTGTTCCTGGTTTTAACTCTAACACCAACAGTTCTGTCAAATCCTTAGTTTAACCTTGGTTAAGTTCAACAAATCTCTCAAGGATAAATCCTCCTTCCCAGAAAGGTAGCAACAACTGTTAAAGACATTCTGGTACAATAAACTTTATTCTATTGCACGGGAAACTGGGTTCTTTTTTTTTCCCTTTTCCAATTATTATTACCCCAGTTACAATTGTATATCGAGGGCACTGGGTTTATCCCGGCAAGAGAGCCCCCAATTAATATATTAATACTGAGGTGGGAGGAGTGCACTGTTTATTCTAGTCCCACTTCTCCACAGGTTCACAACATATATTTTAAATTTTCCCACAAACTAAAACAGTCAATCACATACTCTATTTTTCCCAGAACAGAACGCATTAACCAGGTTTCTTTAATGAACAGAAAAATTATTAGTTTATTATAGAACAAGTCTTAACTGGTAATAAACAAACAGATTTAAATTTTTAAAAGTCCCCTTTTTACCTTAGTCCCTCCCTCACACTCACACACACACACATACATATACAGTTATCCTCAAAAATAAAAGGGATTTTTAAATTCAGAGCTGTCACAGACAAAAGAAAACACTTGGGCTGATTACTTGCTCATTTTGAAGAAAACAGCAGATGAGCTATGTTGTTCCAAAACTGGCATACAGTCTAGTCTCTGAGTACACGTAGACCAAGACTCTTGATCTTTTAGAACAGTTCTTTTCAAGGGGCATTGAGAATTAATTCAGCAAGCTTTCTTCAAAGATTATAGATGACATGAGTTGGACACAGTGAACTTCTAAGTCTTTTAAAGAGTTGCTGGAAAGCGAACTGGGCTGCGGTCTTCTCTCCTTCCTTCACTTCAGCAGCAGGCTAACTTTATCAGCCGCTCACTCCAGAAGGTAAAATACACTGACACTACAACAAAAAGTTTGTTGCCTCTCAGGTGCACTCCGCTGCTGCCGGGCTTGTCCAATCAAGGGGCACTACTGACTTCTCAGCCCACATTTTTCCCTTGTTATCAGGGTTTCTGTTCTATTTTTAACTTGAGTCATGTGGCAACCAGTAAATATTATTGCCAAATTAATTCTTTCAGTGCCCTCTTTAAAAAAAAAAACTGGTCTAACATTTATTCAGTTTGACTACGAATTCCTCAAAAAATGTTAACAAAAAAACAGAATCACATCCATAACACCCCTAAATATCATAGGGAGATATTGAGGATTGCCCATGAAATCCCTATGGCTGGGCATGTGGGTATCAGAAAGACCTAGGCCAGGATAAGCCAGCACTTTTACAGGTTTCATGCTAGGCCCTCACCTGCCAAGAATGAAGCACATCAATTTTGTCATGAACATTGATTTTTAACTGTTGCTGGAGCGAGGAAATGACTGGTTAAACAGAGCAGCCATGGCTGGAAAAGACATTTGCATCTTAACAGACAATACTTGGAAGGTCAAAGGACCATTCCCTGACACATTCAACCCATAATGGATGTTGATCACCGGACAGTGAGGGGGTGGGGAAGCACATTTCAGGGCCTGCTGGGGTGATGCAATCCACAGGGGCCAGGACTGGTTAGACCAGCTGGTCACATGACTAACTGGCTGCTCCAGTTATTTGAACTAGACAGAGAAAGTTTGAACTCAGAAAAACTGTTTGCTCCTGGACTGAAAAGATCTCTACTGTCTGTTCCCCTCTCTTTCTCACAAGCCTCTGAATCCACTGAAGACACATGAACCCCGAGAGAAGAGTCTCCCACAGCGAACAAAGTTTGAAAAGAATACTGGACCCCAATGATAAGCAAGATCTACCCACAATCAAGGACTCTACTGTGAGCTCGAAGAACCTTAACAAAAACTCTTCAGATATTGCCTCAAACACTTCCATCAAATTTTTTCTTCTGCTCTTTTCTGTCTCTATTTGCATGTGTGTATCGCGCATGCATGCCAGCGTGGGCGCGTCGTGTATCCACAGGCTTTAACCGAATTAGAATTTAAGTTTAATAAATTCCAACTTTTCTTCTTTAAACCCAAGCAAAACTGTTTGTGCTTGTTTCTTTGCCTTATAATTAGAAAGCGGTGAACAAGGATTCACCAAGGGGAGCTAAAAATAGTGTGTTTAAAAATAAAACCCTGTTACGCTAAGACCAGGTGATGGCTGAGAGGGACCCCTAGATACTTTTCTCACTTGGTCGCAACACTGGCCACAAATCTACAAGATGTGGTTAACTTTTGCAAGACCTGGCATACCTGACACGTTGTTGGGAAACCACAACCTACAATCAAACCTGCTCCACTGATCCCCATTCCTGCTTTCGAAGAACCTTTCAGTACAGTCCTAATCGATTATGTGGGACCCCTACCCAAAACCAGGACAGGTTATCATTTACCTTTTTCACCATCATGGATGTGACCACCCAATTCCCAGAAGCCATGCCTTTAAGGAATATTACTGCCAAAGCCGTAATCGAGAGGCTGACCCAATTTTTTTTACACGATACGGCTTGCCCAAAGAAAGTCAGTCTGATCAAGATACTAATTTCATGTCCCGAACATTCCAAGTAGTACAGAGCCTTGGTACTGAACAGCTGAAATCTTCAGCATACCACCCACGGTCTCAAGGGGCTCTGAAATGACCCCATCAAACCCTGAAAACCATGATCAGGGCATAGGTGGAGATTACCCCCACGACTGGGATAATGGAATAGCTTTCTTGCTGTTTGCTACTAAGAATCACCAAATGAATCCACAGGTTTCAGTCCATTTGAATTAGTTTTTGGGCATGAGGTGAGTGGCCCCCTGAAACTGATTAAAGAAAAATTCCTGGATCAAAGGGAGGAAACCTCACTACTAAATTACATGTCCATCTTTCGTGAGAGACTCTTTAAAGCCTGTGCTGTAGTAAAAAGAATATCTAAAAGCAGCTCAACAAAACATGAAAAAGCAAGCAGACAGAAAAGCTGCAGCCCGAGAATTCAAAACAAGGGACCAGGTTCTAGTAGTTATCATTCAAAGGCAAACTGCTAAAAGCCAGACTGAGTGGGGGAAAAAGGTCAATGACATGAATTACTTGATTAAAAACCCAGATCGGAGAAAAAAGCAAAGACTGTGTCACATCAATACGCTAAAACAATACCACAGCTGGGAACAAGACAGACCAGTAAGGGTATGCCAAACAGTAAGTGCAGTAAAGGAAGACAGCCCTAGTGAAGATGAAATAAGTGAGGAAGAGAGCCCAGAAAACACTCAAATTGAAAACTCCCCACCATAAAATTGGAAAATACAGAAATATTACAGAGACTAGACACCATATCTCTCTGACCAACAGAGACAGGACCGAGCAACACTGCTAGGGAGTTTGAGAAAATTTTCAGGGACAAACTGGGTCACACATTCTTAACAATACACGATGTAGATGTAGGCGAGACCCCACCAATACAACAAATTGCATAGAGACTGAGCCCTGACAAATTGGCTCGGAGGGACAGAAATCAAATATATGCTGGACAACGATTTAATTGAACCCAGCCAAAGCAGCTGGAGCTCCCCTATTGTACTGGTACCCAAACCTGATGGATCAACCAGACTTTGCTATGATTACCCAAAAATAAATGTTGCAACCCAAGTAGACTCATATCCAATCCCCTGTATTCAGAACTGCATTGTCTTGGTAGGAAGCTCCACCTATATTTGTAAAATTGACTTATTGAAAGGATACTGGCAAGTCCCTATGATCACCAATCTTCAGCTGCTTCATCAACGACCTTCCCTCCAACATAGGACCAGAAGTGGGGATCTCCGTGGATGATTGCACAGTGTTCAGCACCATTTGTGACTATTCATATACTGAAGCAGCCTGTGTCCAGATGCAGCAAGACCTGCAGAACATGCAGGCTTGGGCTGATAAGTGGCAAGTAACATTCGCGCTACACAAGTGCAGGGCAATGACCATCTCAAACAAGAGAGAATCTAACCATCTCCCCTTGATGTTCAATGGCATTACCATCACTGAATTCTCCACTATCAACATCCTGGGGGTTACCATTGACCAGAAACTGAACTAGACCAGACATATAAATAGTGTGGCTACAAGAACAAGTCAGAGGCTGGGAGTTCTGAGGCGAGTAACTCACCTCCTGTCTCCCCAATGTCTGTCCACCATCTACAAGGCACAAGTCAGAAATGTGATGGAATAATCTCCACTGGATGTGTGCAGCTGCAAAAACACTCACAAAGCTCGAGACCATCCAGGACAAAGCAGTCCACTTGATCGGCATCCCATTCACCACTCCCTTCCCCACCGACGCAGCAGTGTGTGCCATCTACGAGATGCACCCAGCAACACATCAAGGCTCCTTCCACAGCACCTTCCAAACCCGCAACCTCTACCACCTGGAAGGAAAAGGGCAGCAGATGCATGGGGACACCACCACCTGCAAGTTCCCCTCCAAGCCACACACCATCCTGACTTGGAACTATATCGCCATTCCTTCACTGTCGCTGGGTCAAAATCCTGGAACTCCCTTCCTAACGGCACTGTTGGTGTACTTACCCCCCAAGGACTGCAGTGGTTCAAGAAGGCAGCTCACCACCACCTTCTCAGGGGCAATTAGGGATGGGCAACAAACGCTGGCCTAGCCAGCGATGCCCACATCCCACGAATGAATAAAAAAATTTCAGCATTTGTCACACCTGATGGCTTATATCAATGTAAAGTAATGCCATTTGGTTTAAAGAATGTCCCAGCAACCTTCCAAAGTCTCATGAACCAGGTGGTAGCTGGTTAAACAACTGAATGACCTGTTATTTTGCAGTGATTGCTGGGAAGACCACCTGACCCATCTTAGGGAACTCTTTAAGGGTTTGCAGAGAGCATACCTAGTGGCCAATCTAGCAAAGAGTGAGTTTGCTAAGTCTAAAGTAACCTTTTTAGGTCACATCATAGGCCAAGGTCGAGTGTTGCCAAGGGCAGCAAAAGTGCAATCCCTGGTAGATTTCCCCATTCCCAAAACAAAGAGGGAAATAATCTGTTTCCTGGGAATGTGTGGGTTTTACCGAAATTGTTTTCTCACATATAAAGGTGCAGCTATGGTGCTGAACTGATTTGTTCAAGAAAAGGGCAGAGTGGTGCCAGCTAGCTTTCAAAAAGTGAAGGCAATCTTAACAAATGACCCAGTATTGGCAGCCCCAAATTTCAAAAAGCCCTTTAAAATGGCTATTGATGCCAATAATGTCAGAGTGGGGACTGTCATACTCCAAGATGATGATTCAGGCCTAGAAAGGCCAAATGGCTATTTTTCCAAAAAAATAAACAACCATCAAAGAAAATATTGCACCATAGAAAAGGAGGCATTAGGGCTCCTACTTGCCCTTCAACATTTCCAAGTCTATGCCAATAACGGACATCAAGAAATTCAAATTTATACTCACCACAACCCCCTAACGTTCCTGGAAAAATTCAAAGTTAAAAATTCCAGACTGTTTTGATGGAGCTTGCTCCTCCAGCCAGTCAACCTGAAAGTTGTACATATAGCTGGGAAGAACAACATTATAGCAGATGCCTTGTCTAGAATGTAATACACTGTACAACCAAAAAGCCTGTACAGAACTCATGACTGGAAGCCTGAGAAATGCATGGAATGAATGTGTACATGTGTGCTATCCTATATCTCATTTTCCTTCTTTGACAGAAAACAAAAAAAGACAAAAAATGAAATACCAAGAAACCCAATTGGTAGCACTGTCAAACTACACTTTCCATCACTTTGCTGATGATTAAGAGCAGACTGATTGAGCAATAATTGTTTGGAATTTTGTATTCATGCAGCCCTTTAATCTCATGGACTTTAATTTTGTTAACAAGTCTGTTAAAATAACACCTATCAAGTGCCTTTTGAAAGTCCCATAGATA